>NC_043707.1:14424449-14521677 GCF_006229205.1 Suricata suricatta
AGCCAAAACATGGAAAGAGCCTAAATGTCCATCACCTGATGAGTGGATCAAGAAGATGTGGTATATATACAATGGAGTACTACACGGCAATGAGAAAGAATGAAATCTGGCCCTTTGTAGGAAAGTGGATGAACCTTGAGGGTGTCATGCTAAGCGAAATAAGTCAGGCAGAGAAGGACAGATACCATATGTTTGCACTCATAGGTCTAACAGGAGACCAGGAGAAACCTAATGGAGGACCAGGGGGAGGGGAAGAGGGAAAGAGAGTTGGGGAGAGAGAGGGACGCAAAACTTGAGAGACTATTGAATGCTGAGAACGAACTGAGGGATGAAGGGGAAGGGGGGGAAGAGGTGGAGGTGATGGGGGAGGGTGCTTGTGGGGAAGAGCACTGGGTGTTGTATGGAAACTAATTTGACTCTAAACTACTTTAAAAAAAAATAAACATCCCTCAAATCTCAGTGCCTTATAACCATCAAATGTTAATTCTTGCCCCTTTTTATGTCAGCTGCATATCACTTTTGGCTCTGCTCCATGTCCTTTTTCATTCTGGGACCCCGGCTGAAGGAAGAGCCCCCTCCTTCACTCTCACGACAGAGGGAGAAGGGCAGTGGCCCATCCATGCAGTGCAAACATCACTTCTGCTCACGTTTCATTGGCTGATGCAAGTCCATGGCCAAGCCCAAGAGCAGTGCTACAGGGAAGTCGACACCACCCCCAGGCAGAAACTGCAAGGTGAATCACAGAGTAGAGATGCACTATTCTTTTTTTCCCAGAGAAAAGAGTAATAACTGAGACCAATAACACAATGTACTCAGAGCTTGATGAGGGTGTTTTCTTCCCTACCTGTTGACAGCAGTGGGTTACAGCGTATCTTCTGATGACTCCCCTCCTATTTGAGGATCTGAAATCATCCTCTTTGGTGTGGTAGAGTCCTGACTCAGCCAGCCAATCCGAAACAAGGAAGTTATTTGCTATCATACTGAGAACAAGAAAAGTTTCACTTTTATTTTGACTAAAAAGAATTGGTCAGATTCATTTGCAAAAAGAAATCATACACAAGCCCAAGGAACAAAAGTGCCCTGCTGCCTATCTGGTCTCATGTCTCAGGGGAGAAGGCTCATGAAAGACATCATTAAAGCTGAGATGCTCAATGAAACAAAGATGGTGTTTTAGAAAAGAAATGCTTACTTTGGGTGAAATGTCTTTTCAGCTAATTTCAACCCTTGGACAAAAGAAAAAAAAGGAAAAGAAAAAAAAATCTACAATACTTCCATGTCGATGAAAGGTATCTTATGACCAAAAGCTGAGGTGAAAACAAAAGTGTCACCATGCCATTTGAGGACAAGCACCAGCCAGCTGCATGATGGTCTGTTTGCGTGAAGGTTAATAACCCGAAGGGAAATGTTCATGCCTTCTAAATGGCACAGGAAATAGCATGCATGTTGCACTAAAGATCATAATTAAAAGGTGGCAGGGCAGAAAATTTGCTGTTATGTCCCGTTGGAAGGAAAAAAATCTTTTAATTTTATTTTGTCTTATAGATGGGTAACTTCAGAGGCTAGGAGTCTCCTGAGGATAGTAAGTCATCTTTGCTCTTTCTATTAGCATTTGTCTTCAAATAGGAAGGAAGGAGAGCTGTTTCCTGAATTCAGGACACATTGGGAAGCATAAATCTGCTCTGTGCCTCTTTCCAGCTGGAAGTTTGGCATGTGGGTGGCCCTTTTCCCTGCGGCACACAGTCCTGCTTCCTTCCTTTCTTCCTGTCGTTTCTAGGTGACCCTTTGGGAACAAGCCCAGGGAGCCTGTGCGAGGCAGCATGGGCTCCAGTCCGAGCTCTGCCATGTATTAGTTGGGGTATTAGTTTCCCATAGCTGCTTAATAAATCACCACAAAACTGGGGACTCAGAATAACACAGGTGTCTTCTCTTACAGTTCTGGGGGTGAGAAGTCCAAAACAAATTCCTCCTATTGCCTCTAGAGGAGAATCTGTTTTCTTGCCTTCTCTGGTTTCTGGAGGCTTCCTGTACTTTGGAGGGCTCATGGCTTCTTCTTTACCTCACTCTGACTTCTGGTGTCCATAGTCACATCGACTTCTCTGGTGGCATCTCTGTGTGCATCCCTCTCGCAAGGATCCTTGGGACTGCGTCATTGGCTCACTCAGATAATCTAGGATAATCTCAAAATCCTTACCCTAATTACCTCTACAAAGTTCCTTTTGCCACATAAGGGGACATATCTGTTCACGAGTCTGGGGATTGAATGAGGACATCTTGGGGAGCTGTTATGTTGCCTGCCACAGTCGGGGGACCTGGAAATAATCCCTTCACCAGCCGTGCTCCTCCCTTCTGTTACTTGGGGATGACATTGCACGGTTGCCATGAGGTCTAAGATGGTATCAGAGTGTTTCGTCACAAGCAACAGAAATTTAAAGGCTACTTAAGGAAAAGGGTATATACTGCAAGAAAAAAAAAAGATAACTCACAAACGTGAAGGAAAAGGTAAGGACCTGGCCCCAGAAAGCAGGTGTAGCACAGACCCATGTTTTCTAGATGACAGTGCCTGGATTAACCCTGTAGCCTCTGCCGGCCCACTCAAGATTCACATTCTAGGGAAAGAGCATCTGCTTGCCTAAGCTTGACGGCCAGGTACATTTCTCGGTCACTGGAGGGCGAGATGCTGTGACCCACATTCCACCCCCTCCCCACCCATCAGCACAGGGAGCTGGAGCTGTCAAAGCAAAATCTGAGGGCTAATTCCACAAGAAGGGGGAGGGTCTGATGAGCAGATAAAAATTAAAGATATCCATTGCAGAGGGCTCATAGGAGTTCTCCAAAGAACGATCGCTTTTATTTTATCCTTAATCTGAGAAGAATGGCCGCCTCTACTTTAGTAAGATGAAACATGGATGGCAGAATAACCAAGCAAGAGAAACACCAAATATCTGCTCTGCCACTGATAAATCCTGACATTAAAGAAAGTTCTCTGTTTTCTTATCTATAATAATACTCATTCATTCAAAAGTACGCGCTGAATGCCTTCTCTTTCCCAGGTACTTTTCTAGGTACTGTAGATAAAGGGGAGAAGAAGAGAAAGTCTTGGCCTCCATAGAATTTACATTTTAGTAGGAAGATAATAGCGAAGCTAACAAATAAGCATATTGCATAATGTAAAGAAGACCCAAGTCCTCTGAGGAAAAATAAAGCAGTGTAAGTGGACAGAGCATTCATCCAGCATCTCACTCTGGGGTGAGAGCTGCCGCTGTTTAGAGAAGCCACGGACGGTGCACTTCTTTAAAGAGGAAACATTTGCACAGAGGCCTGGAAGCCAGCCTTACAAAGATCAGAGGAAGAATGTTCCAGGCGGAGAGAACAGCCACCTGGAACATTGAGATAGGAGCAAAGGGCCTTGAGATAGGAACAGACTTGGCTAGTGAGACAAGAAGATGGGGGAGGCCAAGAGTGGGGAGGCAAGTAAGCCAGGGCTGTAGGAGAGGATGTGCCCAGGTTGGGTGGGCCTTTGGGAACCATGGTAAAAAGTATGCTTTTACCTTTTTTCTTCTGAGCGTGATAGAAAACTATTGGAGTGTTTTTAGAAGATCAAGGGAATCTGATTTATCTTTTTAAAAAAGATCTTTCTGGGGACGCTTGGGTTGTTCAGTTGGGATTAAGGCCTGACTCTTGATTTCTGCTCAGGTCATGATCTCACAGTTTGTGAGATCAAGCCCCGTGTCCAGCTCTGTGCTGACAGTGTGGAGCCTGCTTGGGATTCTTCTCTCCCTCTCTCTCTGCTCCTCCCTCTGCCAAAATAAATAAATACACATTTAAAAATAAATAAATAAGGGGCATTCACTTTCGAATGTCCCCTCTCTGAGAGCTTTCCTACCATTCTTCCTTTCTTACCTTATATGCTAATAAACTTTTGCCTGCTGCTCAAAAAATAAGTAAGTAAATAAATAAAAAAACAAAAAGATCACTCTGGTGATTGGTGGGGGAGTTGACTTCAGTCAACTCTAACAATGCAAGCAGCCAGTAGGAAGGCTGCAGTAGGCAGGAGATGATGGCACCTCGGAGTTTGGGGGGCCAGAATAGTTTGAATTTAGTATATTTTGATGTTGGAACCAAGAAGGCCTGTTGATGGATTGGATGTGTGGTGAGAGAGAAGTCAGGCATGGCTCAGAGATTTCAGGCCTAAGCAACTGGCTGAACAGGGAGCAAGTTACTGAAATGGAATGGCAGAAATTAGAGTTCTGTTTTTAAAATTTAATGGCTTTATGGAAAAAAATCACAAGTTTTGGGAGATAAAAATAAGAAGGTTTCTCCCCCCCTCCCCCGCCCCCAACTAACCCACTGTATCACGGTGGATCTCCCTTCTGTCTGGGAGGCAGCCATTCAAATAAATTTTTGACCAAATTCCATAACTCCCTGGTCACTCTCTGTTTTTAGATGGTCCCATTTCACTGTTTGGATTCATCCTGTTTAGTTTTAAATATTTTGTCCTCAGTTTTATCCTGGATATAAATCACATCTTCCCCCCTTTCCCTGTCAGTGATTCAGGGGCCCTGAACTTGGAAGGTAGACAAATTCCCTCTCTATTTTCATTAGCCTCTAACTGAAATTTAGCCTCACTTTTAATTATGAACATGGGCAACAGGCCTCAGAAGAGGCCATGGTACCTATGTCTTTGTTACTAATAGCAATCAGCTTTTTTCACATCTCAATATAGTAGTTACAGAGGTCTTGAAATATCATTTACATATTTCATTTCTTCTAAATTACAGTAATTAATTGACCTGTCATTAGGTCTTCTTATTTACTGCATACTCTAGGAGCACATATGTTATTATATCACCTCCTGGGTTTTTTTTTTTTTAATTTATTTTGAGAGAGAGAGAACACATGCACACACATGGGCAGGGGAGGAGCAGAGGGAGAATCCCAAGTAGGCTCCAGGCCATCAGCGCAGAGGCCATTGTGGGGCCGGAACTCACAAACTACAAGATCATGACCAAGAGTTGGACACTTAATGGACTGAGCCACCCAGGCGACCCACCACCTGTTTTTTTTGTTGCTGTTTTTTTTTTTTTAGTATTTTGAAAACTATTTTGCAATATAATTGGTTTGCTTTGAAATCTTATATATTTACTTTCATATTTTAAAAATGTATTACTGAGGGGGTGCCTGCATGTCAGTAAATCGAGTGTCCGACTCTTGGTTTCAACTCAGGTCATGATCTCAGGGTTGTGGAATTGCGCCCCATGTCAGAGTGCTTGAAATTCTCACTCTCTCCCTCTGCATCTCTACCCGACTTGTGTGCTCTCTCCCACTCTGTCTCTAAAATTAAAAAAAAAAAATTATGTATAAAAGAAATCCAAACCACCAGCATAAAAAGGGATCCATGACAAACCAAGTTAAGACCCCCTGCCAGAGCTTTGGAAGCCCTGAAGAGGGAGGTGGTCTGCTCTTCCCGTATACCCCCCTTGCCCAGGCTCACCCTCTGGAGGGGGAGGATGGAGATTGGGAAGGAGGCAGGTCTCCTTCAGGTTTTCATTGAGTCACATTAAAGAAAACGTAATCCATTACAAAGAGACTAAGTAACACACAATCTGGACACGTTTATCAAAACACATCAAGTATCACAACCCTTTCAACACGGTTATACCTTACAGGGTGGGCACCTGGCCTTGTCACATTGTTGGGAGAGCCCTGCTGGCTAGACCCATGTGCAACTCCCAGTGATGGGAACGGGAACATGGGAATTGGTTCTGTGTGTAAGTCAGGAGAGTGAGTGAGCCTGATGCCAGGTAACACCTGCCCCTCAGTCTCTCAGGGTGGTTAGTGCGGGGACAAAAGCCCGATCACATCCTAGTAACCATGGTTTCTGACCGCACTCTCAGGCCACTAGAGAGTAATGCAGCTGGCTCTACCCTACTGATTTTCAGAGTTGTTGCTGACATCTTAGAAAAGAATCCTATGAGATTCTGTCCTAATGGCTGGTCACCATATATCTGGATGCATCATTCCAGCTAACTTCTATTGTACTTCTTCCAAATATTTAAAGTTTATTACCCAATACTGATGATGCCCCAAACACAGAGTGTTTGGGAAACTGGTTAAGGCCAAGGGCAGGGACTGAATGATGTCTTTTGCTGGATATGATGGCTATGTGTTATCAAATACTTAGACCCTTGAAAGGCTTTATAAATGATGGTTGATTTAGGGCCTGTGTCATTCTGTAAAAGGCTTTGCATCAGGGCTGTGCTTCTATGTTCCAAGAAAACAACTTAATCTCTTACCTAATGAAAAGTGGATAGAATGTGGATTCCACGATTCGAGTTTCAATATAAAGCAAGCCTTTCTGCTTTCTGTTTTATTCTGTTTTAATGCCTCTTTGGGATGGTCCCTCTTGTTTTAGAACTGGATGCAGAAAGTAACAAAGACAAACTTTCTAGATTCCCTTGTATAGTTTGAAAGCGTGTGGTATCTCTCTTAGGTCCTGCACATCTTTTACTTAGCACCCATAAAAGGGGAAAGAATTGTGTGTGTGTTTATGCATACACACAGAATCAGAAGAATAAATTCATGTTCTTTCTCAGAATTATAATATCGATTCTTATGATTGAAATATATTTGATTCACATTTAAGGAAAAAAGGAGGGGTGCCTGGGTGGCTCAGTCAGTTAAGCATCCGACTTCGGCTCAGGTCATGATCTCACGGTTCATGGGTTCGAGCCCCGTGTCAGGCTCTGTGCTGACAGCTAGCTCAGAGCCTGGAGCCTGTCTTCAGATCCTGTGATTCCTTCTCTCTCTGACCCTTCCCTGCTCACACTGTCTCTCTCTCTCTCTCTCAAAAATAAATAAAAAACTAAAAAAAAAAAGTTAAAAAGAAAAAAAGGAAAAGGACATCACATATGAGCATAACCAGTAAGACAAGTCTTGGAAACATACTCTCTGGTGCTGTTTTGCCTGTTGAAACACGCAAACCTGTCTGCTCTGGGGATGTCCGACGTAAACCCTTGAGGAGGGAGCCTGGCCTCCTCCTCCGGTGATCGACATGCTGCCTCCTCCCCCTCCCCCCAGTTCCCCAATGTTGAGAGGTTGCCTCTACTCGATCTCTATTTTTATTTGACCCAAAGCCAGTTGCACTGATTCCAAAAGAGAGAAAAGGACCTGACATGGCTTCTATCCCTTCACGCTGGCCTGCTGAAATGATTGATAATTCCCAGGCACTATACTCTGAAGATTAAGTCCTTTCCATTTGGCTCTCTCTTACTTATTCTTGCTTTGGGAGCTAGACAGCACCCCATTATTTAGCCATGAAAGCAGGGATGTCACTAAAGGTGGCCTCATATTACTGCTTCAAGGCCTATTAGAAATCTCATTTTGCTTTTTGGAGATTCATTGTCATGCAAAGCGGTTCAGGGTTTCATTACTGGTGAAAGCCCTTTGTTGGGCTGGCCCAGCCTGTTGTCCCCAGATTTGCAGGTCTCCTTTCCTACTGCTATTCCAAAGCAGGAATACTGTTACTTTGAAGATTTCATGACATCAGTAGAGAAAAACATACTTAAGGCAGGGAAATTGCTGCTGAACAGAAAGGCGCCATCAAATCTCCCCTCCGATACAAGTGACAAACTCCACTTTGTTTTCCCGTCCTGACATGAGATTTCCCTGCGGAGCGTCAGACAAATGAATACCTGCCAAGTTATTACTGTAAGAATTAATGAAGAGGGCATTTTCTATGATTATGGCTCTTTTTCTCCTTCTCCAGTTTTTCCTTCTAGGCAAATGACCGTGTTTTCTTCTATTAAACATGGGCAGCTGCGAAACCCTGAATTCACGTCCGTGACCTTGTGAGCTGTCTCCTCTTTCCTTTTAGGCCACTCCCTATGATTCCTGGGCCAAAAGATTCTCAGCAGTAAATGGTCGATGACCTTGACTTCACACCTCTGTGCTTCAGTTTCTTTGTTTTAAAAGAAGAATAACCACAGCTCGTTATTAATATTGTGAGGATTTAACGAAATAATGTATGGAAAGTGCTTAGGACACTGTGCCAGGCAAAGAGCTTATCCCACAAACATTTATCAAGTGCCCACTAAATGGTGTCATTTCTCCCTGGCTTTCGCTTCTCTGATCCTGGAATGATTCCTAAGTGCGGGGACTGCCACGAGGCGCAGACATGGGCCTGGTGTCTGCCCGCCTGGAGCTCTCGGTCCGGTTGAGGAATAGGGTATTAATTAGATAACCACAAAGATTTGTATCTCCAAATTGGGCCAAGGACTCGGAAGGAAAATTACACAGAGCTCCACTGGGTCCTAACCTAAACAAAACATCTTTCCATCACATTTGAATGGAGATCAGAAGAAAGAATAAGAGTGCACCAGGAGGAAGAATTGTCAGCGTCTTCACCCCGAACCTTAGGTTTTGAGCAAGTTAGGAAAAGGTGCTGCGACCCAAGGGCAAATGTGGCCTTAGGCCATGAGCATGGCTTAGTGGACAGAGCATGGGCTGGGTTTCAGTGCCCTCTGGCCCGTCTCTTGGGTGTCCTTAATCAGCAACATGCACAGCTGGACACACTGTCCCTGGCTGGAGGTAGGAGGCAATCGGAGGCAGAGGAAAGTCAGGGTCTGCAAAGACCTGGGTGGGAGGGCACTTTGGAAGAGATGAAAGGGGCCAGCATGGCAGGGGCACGAAAAGCCAGGCTGAGAGGAAGGAAGTCCAGAAAGCTCTCAGTAAATATCCGCTATTAATATTAGTCTCATAAATCTATTGCCAGCACATCAAGGTCTCCTTAGAAACACCAAGGTCTCTCTAGAAGCCATTGATTTTTAACTAGTGGAGAACTGCTTCAGGGATGTGATTTGTTGGTGTCACACAACTGTGACTTAAAGAATAAGGACAGTGGATGCATAGAGATGTTTGATGTGGAAAGCAGGGAGCCGATGGCCTCCGGTGGCAGACCTCCAGCAAGATATGAATGCTCCACTGCAGCCCAGAAAGACAGATATTGGTTAAAAGATGTGAAAAACAAAAACAGAACCAAAAAATAAAAATAAGCCACCACATCATGCAAATGAAAAAGGAAACAGAACATTAAGGAAAGGTTTCTAACAATGCTGTCATTTTGAGGGCATAGTTAGTTCTCCAAAGAGGTAGAAGAATCTCCTTTACTTGGTCTCCTCAAAAGGACCTGCCCAGTCCAAGACCCAGAACCTGGCAACAGCACTGTGCTCCCTGGAAATGGTCTTAATACCCCAAAGGCTCTTCCCGGCTTTGATTTCTTTGATTCTGGAATAATTTAAAAGCACGTGTGTTCATTCAGACAAATAAACTGTATCAAGGGTGGGTTGTTGTTGTTGTTTTTAAGTCAGAGTTTAGAGGGGAAATAAAACCACACATCCTGGAGAATCACACATTTTTGCCACTTAGCTTTGCATTCTGTGCCAAGCTAGGCATCTGCAAGTGTTGCCAGTTGAGGTCTGGTGTCAGCAGAGTACTACTCTGAGGGAAGCCTGGGCTTTGGGATTGGATGAGTCTGGGCTCAGATCCTACACCTACAAGCTGTGTGACCTTGGGTAGCTTAGTCAACCTCTCTGCACAATGGGAGTTATAAACTCAAATGATGGCTGTCATTAGGGAGAGCTCTGAGGCCAGGGCACTTAGGAACCCCTCACATGCAAAGTCATTTCTGGGGTTCCTGCCTTGAGAGTAGCTCCGTGACCCCATCCTTCCAGAAGTTCATTTGTTTGCATTAGATTTAAAAGGCTTAACTTGGCTGTTCAGTGGAGCTGTGTTTTAGAGAAACATTAGGAACCAGAATTAAGTCATACTTATTAGATCTTGTCAGGAGTTAGTATCTCTATGAAACTTTTAGGGAAAAAAGAAAAGAGCATTTAGCCATGATTCTAAAATATGGTATCTATGATCAAAAATCCCATCACAATCTGCACAATCCAACAAGAGCAAATGGTATCGACTGACCCAGCACTTGACATATTTTATTGCCTATTAAGATGTAGTAGCAGAACTTAAAAATATGCTTGAATTTTGAGCGCCTGGGTGGCTCAATCAGTTAAGCGGCTGACTTTGGCTCAGGTCATGATCTCACGGTTCATGGGTTTGAGCCCCATGTCGGCCTCTGTGCTGACAGCTCAGAGCCTGGAGCCCGCTTCAGATTCTGTGTCTCCCTCTCTGCCCCTCCCCCGCTCATGCACAAGCACATGTGCGCTCTCTCTCTTTCTTTCTCTCAAAAAATATTTTTTTTAAATAATAAAACAGTCTTATAAAAATATGCTTGAATTTAAGCCACATTAAACTGGAATGTGCACACAACTTCTCAGAGATAAATGCCAACATTTTGCTTTCAGGAGAGATGAACTATTTCATTTCCCTTCCATAGGAAGTTGGAAAAAGAGGCCTTTATTAAGTGTCAGTCATAATGCTGTATTTAAAAGTCACCCCTGCTGTTTCTCTTGTTTTCTGTCTACACAGCCTTTATGTAGGTGGCACCTTTAGGACTAACTTGCAGCTTTAGCAACCCGAGCCTTTCAAAGCAGAGCAGGCTAACAGTAATTTAAGATTTTGCTGGTTAAAAGCAAAACAAAACAAAATCCATCTCCGATTTTAAAATAAAATATGCTAACTCAAGCCTAAACTTTTCTAGCAAAAATGACATTGTTGCTTTCTAAGAATGGCAATGGATGAGGCACTTAATCAGAGAGGCCATTATGTTGTCAAAGGCCTTGCCGGAGCTGAAGGATGGATTCTTAGGGGCATGTGACCATTTTCTTGCTTTCCAGCCCCCGGCCGGCCATCCCGCTCTCGCTCCTGCTGACAGAAGAGGAGGCAGCGCTCCTCATTCAGTCCTTCTGGAGAGCCTATCTGGTAAGAGTCATGTGCAATTATGGCGTTTGGCCTGGCGGGGAATTTTTGTGATGCGGTGTGCCCAAGGGAAGACTGTTAGATGAATCTGAAACAGGGGGTATGATAGCTAACATCCAACCTCAGAAATAGGATTCTCTGTAAAATACATCTCAAAGAATGATTTAGTATCTTTACCAAAGCTTATTTTGCAATTATCATTAAAGTTACCCTACAGCCGTTCAGTGTTATGTTGACTAGCCTGTATTACCTAAAAAATAATATTATTTACATACAGAGAGCAATACATGTTCGTTTTAGGAAAAAAATAGAAAATTCAGATTGTTCAGTTAGAGCAAATAAAAATATTTGAGTCACTGAAGCTGATACCCCAAAATAATCATTGTTGACGTTTCGGTATAAAACTTTGCAAACCTTAAAACTCTTAATGGATGGGTGAAACAGGTGAAGCGGATTAAGAGTACACTTACCTTGACCAATGAGTCATGTATGGAACTATCAAACTGCTATATTGCATACCTGAAACTCACATAATACTATATGTTAATGGGACTTAAAATTTTGTTTAGTAAATAAATGAAAAATATGAAATTTGAAAAATCTTAGAAGACAAAAATAACACATGGACATTTATCATATGCTAGAAATAGCCTTTTCTTTTGAAACTTATCTTTTCTAGCCATTTTCCTATTGGTTATTCCTAGTTTATCATTACTATAATAAATGCTGGGATACATATCTTTGTGCAGCCATCTTTGCACAATTGTCTGGTTGTTTTTATAGGACAAATTCTAGAAGTGGAATTTCTGGGTCAGAAGGTTTCTAAAGCTCCTGACCCGTATTGTCATGTGGCCGTTCTGAAGGATGTACTTTGAAAAATTCTTACCAGATATACATGTGAGAGTGGCGTGTGTAGCTTGTGCCAAAAAGCCTGCATCCTCTCTGATTTTTTGGCCGAGCATCAATGTTAAGAAGCTTCCAGTAAACATGAAGCTCCCATTCTTGGTAGAAGTGTGTTTCTACCCAAGTGTGAGTGTTAAACATCACTGGAACGAGTTTAGATTTGATTTCAGAGGTGGGAAACATCACCACAGAGCAAGGTCTCAGTGGGTTTACATGGAGGCCAAATATCGCCATGCGGATGCTCTCCTCACAGCTGTTGTAGGAGGGGACGGAGCCTGAGGTGAACATGCCAGCAGACGGTTGTTCATGGAGAAATTAGATTAATTCTAATGAGATACAATTAATAAATCAATAAGCAAAATATTTGTTAAATGTTAAATGGGACTGCCCTTTATTATAAGCGGCTTACAGTTTCAGGCAATATTGTCCAGTGAACCCATGGGTCAAAGTCAAGTGTGAAGATTAAATAATAGACTTGTACATTATAAAGAGCAATTTGTTCCCAAAGAGTTAAAAACCAGTTATAAAACCCTGTGTGATGTGCCATGATTTAGATATAGTTCTTGACTACATAGGTTTTGAGCATTTCATACATATTTTATAAATATGGTCTTTGTTCTTCTGTAATTGAACATCGGCAGATTAGTTTTAAGTCCAGTGATGTCCTATCAAGATGGAAAGATTCCTGGCTTCCACATGCTTTTTGAGTTCCCCCTTTGTCGTCAGTGTATTTCATTTGTGAGCCTTGTGCCTGTTACACTAGAATTAACAGTCTTACTTTTCTATTTTCCGATCCTTTTAATGAAACAGTAAGAGCAAAATGCAATAAAATAGTGATTTCCAGATTTCGTTTCTTTAAAACAGCAAAGCCCTTTCTTCAGATCATACTCAGAAGCCTGGAATGTAATCAGTAAATCAGTAAAAGGGGATGTTCTGTCTCTGATTCTCCAAAGCTCAGTCGATTAAGCGTCCAACTCTTAGATTCAACTGAGGTCATGATCTAATGGTTCATGGGTTTGAGCCCCATATCTGGGGCTGACACTGTGGAGCCTTCTTGGGATTCTCTCTCTCCCTCTCTTTCTGACCCTGCCCCACTCACATGCTCACTCTCTCTCTCAAAAGAAATAAACTTAAGAAAAAAACCATGGCTGAATATTATGGGAAAAAATACAAAGCAAGGCATTTTATTCCTTTTAACCATGTGTTCGTCTGACACAAATTCTTGATTTGGGGCCTGGTTTTGTGAATAACAGTGAAGCATCCTATGACCAGAAAAAGGGATTTTCAGGAATTCGTGAAGTGATCCCTCAGAGCCGGCAATCATACAAACTCTCTTTCCTTACACACTCCCGTGTACTTTCACTGCACTTAGCACAAAGGTCTTACAATTAATGAAAGCCTTTACTTGTACTTTCTCAAATACCATGAAGGAAAAATATAGTCTCCTGCAAAAATGTTTTGTATGATAAAATACACATAACATGAAATTTACCATTTTGGAGCGCCCAGGTGGCTGAGTTGGTTAAGCATCAAACTCTTGATTTTGGCTCAGGTCATGATCTCAGGGTCATGAGATCGAGCCCTGCATCAGGCTCCACACTGCACATAGAACATGCTTGAGATTCTCTCTCTTTCTGTCTCTCTCACCCCATCCCCCGCTCATTCTTGCTCTCTCTCTAAAAACAAACAAATGAATAAATTTCTAAAAACTATAAAAAGAGAAACATCATTTTAACCATTTTTGGTTGTAGAGTTCAGTGACGTTAAGCACATTCACACTCTTGTGCAGCCGTCACCACCTTCCATCTCCAGAACTGTTTTCATCATTTTAAACTGAAACTCTGTACCCACTAAACAATAGCTCCTCCCTTTTCCCTCCTTCCCCAGCCCCTGACAGCCACCCTCCTACTTTCTCTCTCTATGATTTGACTAGCTAGAAACTCCTATAAGTACAGTCCTACAGTCTTTGTCATGACTGGCTCATTTCACTTCGCATAATGTCCTTACTATTCATCTATATTGTGGCACGTGTCAGAACTTCCTTTTTTTTAAATTATATTTAAATGTTCTTTTTAAGGTTTATTTTTGAGAGACAGAGCACGAGGGAGGGAAAGAGAGAGGGAAAACACAAAATCGGAAACAGGCTCCAGGCTCCAAGCTGTCAATACAGAGCTGATGCAGGGCTTGAACTCACAAACTGAGAGACTGTGACCGGAGCCAAAGTCGGCACTTAAATAACTGACTGAGCCACGCACATACCGCAGAACTTCCTTCCTTTTTAAGACTGAAGAATGTTCTTGGCAGGAAGTTTTAAAATTCAGAAATCTTACATCCTCACTTGTTATAATAAAACTAGCTGGGCAGCTCATAAAAATATTTTTTAACCAACCACATTTTTCAAAAATGTCATATGGTATGAAAAGCTATGTGTAGTGGCCATTCTTGGTAGGTGTGACTTTATAATTAGCCTTATAATTAGGTTCCCTGTAGTTATTACTAGATATTAAACCCATCTGTAAAAGGAGACATGATCTTAATCTTCTTTCAAAACACAGATTAATGGTTAGAAAGCCACATTGTTTCAACATGCACAACTAAATGTTTTTTTTCAATCCATTTGGATATTGTGAATGAAATCGGGTCCTTTGGACACACTCCTTTCTGAAGTGTGGTTGGTCATAAACTGCACAACCACATCAATGGTGCTTCCGCTTATGAAATACTGTACAGAGTAGGTAACAATTAGTAGAGAAAATTCTGTTCTCCTGTGAAGTTCAAATGAGGTCTCATGGGCTGTAAGGATTGAAATTTTCTTAATGATTTAGGAGACAGAGACCAGATAAATCCACTGAATACTGTTTCTGTCTAAAGAAGCTTTGGGTGTTTTATGCCCTCTGCACATTTGTTTTATTTTATTCTAACTCAGCCTAGACTCCAGGGGGCATACAATCTTCCCTCTTCCAGGATCAACCTCCCCTCGAGGCTCTGTGACAACTGACAGTCACAGAGGCCATCAGTCATTTACCGTTTTTATTAATTTGATGAACAATACAGAGCAAGCCCCTCTGCGGATTTGTTGGGAGGTGGGGGGAAGATTCGCAATCCTGATCTCCACCTGCAAAAGCAATGAGAATTTGGGCATTTATACCTTGGTCTCTTGTGCAATGACCTGGAGTGAATAGGCGCCCCCAAGGAGAAATAACTTGCTACAAATGAAGAGTCCAGGTTTAGAGTTGGACAGTCCCCCTCCCCCTCACCATACAGGTGCATCTGTGTCGGCTTGGACATTAGAATATTGTATCCTTCTGGCTACAGAGAGTAGTTCATATTGGAGAAGGGGCCTTAATCAGGCCACTCACACCCAATGAAACCCCATCCTAGGAGTCTCACAGGAGTTGTTCACACAATGCAGCGGCTTGCTTTGCATGGGGGTCGTTGGGAGGCCCCGCTATCCGCAACCATCTTGCTGCTGTGTGAAGAAGCCAGTGGAGGAGAGAGAGCTGAGGACCAGGAGGGGCCGAGCCTTCAAGGCCACGGAGCACCTGGATTCAGCTGTGCTCGTGAGTCTCTTCCTGATGGGTTTTTGTCACAATAGGAGTCCTGACAATGATAATTTTCAAGACATGAAGTTTTAGACTCTTGATTAATTGCACATGAAAGAGGATGTTGGCACAAAATAGAAATCTGGGTTCACTTGTGCAGTGAACTTTCCCAGGGAAAGACTGTGGCCTGTGGCGGCTGGCCCGGAGCTGGGAAGCCTGCCCCAAGGAGCAAGTTTTTCTTAGACACATATATTATTTTTATTGCTTAAATAACACATTTCCATTGTGGAAAAAAGGATAATACATATAAGGTTTTTTTTTTAATTCCATAATGTATTCATCCTATAATTTTCCTATTTATTAGGAAGTTTTTAAAACAAAATTGTGATGATAAACACTGTTTTGTGTCTGCCTCTTCCCTTTAATGATTGTACTGGGAATATCCTCCTTTGTCAGTACAAAACGGTCTGGCTCACAAATTATAATGGCCCTGTAATATATAGTTTATTTAACCATAGCTGGACATTCTAGTTTTCTCTACTATGCAACACATATTATGAAAAACATCCTTGTTCAAATGTCTTTGCACCCTTATCTGATTTTCTCTATAAGATTAATCGATGGAAGTAGAATTGATGGCTCAAAAGGTAAGGATCTTTTTTTCAGAGTTTTGCCAGTTATTTCTATGTTATACTCTAGAGAGGCTGGAGACTGGCCTCTAGGTCGATTTACGTGCACCAGCAATATAGACAAGTATGCCCTGCTGAAGGTCTAGATGGGAGAGTGGAGAGAGGTAGAGGAAAAGTTTGGGACCAGAATATATGTCCAGGGGACTTGAAGTTGCATGGACTGTGCTACAGGGTATGAACAGGTAAAGCCATTGTGACCAGTTGTGTGGGTTGTCCACTGCACAACTCTGTCTAGGGAACACCATTTGCAACCAATACGGCAGACCTCTGAGGCTCAAGAAGCCTGAGAAGTGATGGTTGAGCGGCCACTTGTTATATCTAGATTTCTCTTGGCCTATTCTGATAGCTAGAGGCTGAATAAGTGAAGTTCTACCAGAATCAGAACTTTCTTCCTGAAAGTATATGGCATCTTTTAGATTAAATAAAAAATTAAGTAATAGTAAGAAAATAATTAATGCTCAATAATGTAGTAGTTATAAAATAAAGACTGGGCATTTACTCAATGGATATTATGCTGACACTAAAAATAATAGACAGAGCATAGTGACAAGATGGAGATCGCCATAGTACATGAAGTGAAGAAAGAGTAAAATGTCATACAGATAGATTGTTTATAATTATGTTAAAACATGTGCATGTTTTAATGCACAAGAAACAAATACATAAAAATATTGTAGTCGTTCAGAGGTGGGATGAGGGTGACGTTGTTCCCCTCTACTTTTTTTGAGTTTTCAAATTACTTTTTTTTAGATATAAACAAATATAAATGATTCTTTTTTTAATGTTTATTTTGAATGAGAGAGAGAGCAGGGGAGGGGCAGAGAGAGGGAGAGGAAGAGAATCCCAATTAAGGGTGGGGCTTGAACTCACGAACCCTTCGATAATGACCTGAGCTGAAACCAAGAAGCAGTCACTTAACCGACTGAACCACCCAAGTGCCCCTAAAAACATTATTTAAATAAAAACTTGAAAACCTACATTTAACCATGATCCCTTTCCCTCTTTTCAAATTTGGCATGATTAAATTATTATTCCTGAGCCTCTTTGGGGCTTTGTCTGTGCATGTGTCAGTGTGTGTGTGCACGTGTGCACACACACCTGTGTCTATGTATAGAAAAAAACTAGGCTCAAATTTTTAGGTTGCAAGGAAGTTTGATTATTTTGCCTAAAGCTCTCCTGTTACAGTCTTAATTAACAAGAAATAACAGACCACAAGTCATTTGGAGAACGATTTGATTTCACGAACAAAGAAAGCCTTTCACAGCACATGTGTTAGGCTTCAGTAGAGAAAAACCCATTGGATCAGAGACAGTTTAAAAGGCAGGGGGGAAATATTGGCATTTCCCTCTTCAGAGCATTCTGAAGACTATAAATAAAAAGTGGTGAGTGTTCCAAAAGAATTGAAAGTGGGGTGTCGAATAGATATTTGTACACCCATGTTCATAGCATTATTCACAATATGTAAATCATGGAAGCAACTCAAGTGTCCATCGACAGACAAATGAATAAACAAAATGTGGCATATATATGCAATGTGATATTGTTCAGCTTTAAAAAGGAAAGAAATCTGTAATATGCTATGACAGGGATGAATCTTGAAGACCTAACGCTAAGTGAAATAAACTGGTCACAAAAAGACAAATTCCATATGATTCCACATTATAGGAGGAACTTAAAATAGTAAGAATCATAAAGACAGAAAGTATAACCATGGTTGCCAGGGACTGAGGAGAGGACAAATGTGAGTGTGCTCAGTGGGTACAGACTTTTAGATTTGGAAGATGTGGAGAGTCCTGTAACGGATGGTGGTGATGCTTGCACAGCAATTACTTGATGTACATTTAAAAACGGTTCAGGTTGGGGGGGGCACCTGGGTGGCTCAGATGGTTAAGTGTCCGACTCTTGATTTCAGCTCAGGTCATCATCTCACAGTTTTGTGAGTTGAAGCCCCATGTTGAGCTCCGTGCTGGCAGCATAGAGCCTGCTTGGGAGTCTTGCTCTCTGCCCCTACCCTACTCACTCTTTCTCTCTCAAAATAATTTAATAAGCTTAAAAAATGAAACAAATGGTAAAGGTGGTAAATTTTATGTTGTATATAGTTTACCACAATGAAAGAAAGAGAGGTGTGTTCAGCTGTGTTTGATTTGATTGAACTTGATTTTTTCCCCCCTGAAAACCACTCCTTTCTCTTGAGTGGTATAAGTTAGGTAGAAAATGGGTGAGGAGAACAGTCAAGGATAAAAACCAAGTAACTATGAAAAGGCCCTCCAAAGAATACAAAGAAAAAGTTTTGTAGTTCCTCCCATATTTTTCTGCAGACAGCAGAAATTCCAAGTTGAGGCTCTGCACTTGGAGGAAGAAAAAATTTCATCCACTTACAGCAGCTGGCTGGGCTGGTAGGCGTGACCCTCCCTCCCAATTTTTTTTTTTTTGAAAGATCCCTTGAAGTTCTTATCATTAGCCCTAACTTTCTTGTTCTTTAATGTTGTGGGTGAGTGGAAAGACTTGTTTTATTCTGTGTAAAACATGCCTTATGGCCACTTGTTAAGAGTATGAGCTCTAAAAGCAGACAGATCTGTTCGAATCTGTATGTCACATTTTTGATAACTTTGGGTGGGTTATTTAACTTCTGAACCACAATTTCCTGTTCATAAAACAGGAATAATAATAGTTCCCTCCTGTGAAGATTGAATCAGATGGTTAGTCTGCATTTTGGCCTTGGCACAGCACCAGGCACATAGTAAATCCACAATAAATATTAGCTGGTGTTGTTGCTGGTATTATTACAGTTTCTGTCTTCCTTAATAGGGCATCTTTTTTTTTTTTTAAGTAAGCTGTACACCTAACATGGGGCTTGAACTCATGACCCTGAAATCAAGAGTTGCATGCTCTACTGCCAGGCAGACACCCCGGGGCATCTGTTAAAAACCAGCTAGTGGCCTTCTTATATAGTTCATCAGGGACACCGTGCACGATCCCATCTCAAGGCCTTTGCACTTTGCTACTCTCAATCATGGTACCTTCTCTTGCTTCATTCGGTTTTCTCCTTGACTGTCTCTTCTGGTCACCCTTTGCAAAATGGCACCCCCTCATCACAGTCTTTTACTATGCTGTGTTTTCTGCCTGTCACTTACCAATTACCTGACATCATGTTGGATATTCACTTGTCTCTTGCCTGTCACCATGACCAGAACGTGGGTTCCATAAGGGTAGAGGTTGCTTGACTTGTTCGTCCTGTATCCCTGGCCCCTAAAACACTGTCTGGCACATACTAGGTACATAATAAATATTTTAGTGAATAACTGAATCCTCTAAATGATCTAATGAGGGCATTTGAAAACAAAGAAGAACAAACTGTTTTGTTCCATTTTAAAAGCGCTTCTCTGGGATTGACACAGGCATTTACACATGGACTTTTGTACCAGGACCCTTGAACTCAGCATCTGTGCTTGTTAATCCCCAAGAGATTACACTTGAGAAAAGCATGTTCATTTTAGCATTGGCCTTTGTGAACCACCTCTGCACCGACCCTTGTAATGTGAAGAAATGAAGTGTGCTAGGGGAAATTACAGTCCCTTGAAAGGAGAGCATCAGCTGAAGGCTCATGGGGTATGTTTAATTCATCTGAGTATTGGACAGATAAGATTGTCTTCATTTGGAATTTCTGTTCCGAGTGCTGATATCTTCTGACAGGTGGGCAGACTTCCCTGGCAAAAGTCAGACATTGTATTGTGCAAAAGGAATGCTAAAAATGGGCGTTGCATCAAATTACTCTCAGCTTCCCTCTTGATGGTGCACAGCCATCTCTTGATAGCCTCAGAGGGGTTGGTCATGACCTTTGTGATTTGATAAGCAACCTCTGCCCATGGCTCTCCTAGTGGGAACTCCACATGGACAGATTTATTTTCTTATGGAATCTTCTTGGTGTTTGCAGGCCCATGAATATATTTTCAGTCTATTTTTCAGTTTCACTATTATCTTACCTTCCCAATCAGAAAACCCCCAAATGCCCTTACCTTCAGGCTGTATTGGAAGTATTTGTGAACCATCCCATCCCCGCCTCCCGTCCCCCGCCAGTGAAATTGGTTGTGAGCATTTTCTAACACATGGAGAATGTTTATAAGCTGTTAGGGAGATCGAGGCCACATATACGAGCTGAATAAGTGGAATAAAAATCCTGAACTTCTCAGTGTTCTGGAGGTCTTGGTTTTAGGTGAGAATCCCAATATTAGACCTCTAGTGTTTGAAGTGGAATGCCTCCAAGGAGGCTGTGGGTAACCCTGCTGCCAGTTCCACTCAGCTAGAGGCCTTACTCCTTCCATTGATGTGTAGCTCTATATGTTCACTCTTTCATCTGATACTGTTTATTGAGTACCTTGAACTTGCCAAGAACAGTGAGTGCTGGGTGCTTTAGAAACAGGTCATCCATCTCTTGATGAGCTCAGAGGCAGCAATAACAAGAAGAATGATAATAATAGTAAGAATAGCAAAAATCTCGGGGTGCCTGGGTGACTCCTGTGGTTGAGCATCCAACTCTTGGTTTCAGCTAAGGTCATGATCTCAGGGTTTGTGGGATTGAGCCCCACATTGGGCTCTGCAGTGATGGCATAGAACCTTCTTGAGATTCTCTCTCTCCCTCTCTCTCTGCCCCTTCCCAGCTTGCATGTTTGTGTGCATGTGTGCATGCATGCTCTCTCACTCTCTCTCAAAATAAACAAGTAAGTTTTAAAAAAGAATAGCAAAATCTAGTATTATTGGTTATTTTGCCATGTGCCAGACAGAGAAGTGTTTTATGAGCATTATCTCCTTTATGCTTTATGCTGATCCTATAAAGTAGGCAGTTATATACTACTGTTATCTCATGTGTAGATGAACCAGCCAAGGCCTAGCAACCCTAAGTGACTTGCCCAGCATCACACAGTGATAAGTGGTAGGGCCAGAGTTTAAGGCCAGGTCTGACTATCCTCACAACTCCATCTCTGTCTTTAAAAAAACAGGGGCACCTAGGTGGCTCAGTCAGTTAAGCACCCATCTTGAGCTCAGGTCATGATCTCACGGTTCATGGGTTCGAGCCCTGCATCAGGCTCTGTGCAGACAGCTCAGAGTCTGGAGCCTGCTTCCACTTCTGTGCCACCCTCTCCTTCTGTTTCTCCCCTGCTCGCATTCTGTCTCTGTCTCAAAAATAAATAAACATTTAAAAAATTTAAAAATAATAATAAAAATAAAAAAACAAAATCATACTGCATTCTTACTAGAATGTATGGACATTGCTCCATGTCCTTATCAGTACTTAGTATGATCAGTCTTTTTAATTTTAGCCATTTAAAAAAATGTTTTAATGTTTATTTACTTTTTGAAAGAGAGACTGTGAGCAGGGGAGGTGCAGAAAGAGAGGGAGACACAGAATCCAAAGCAGGCTTCAGGCTCTGAGCTGTCAGCATAGACCCCGATATGGGGCTCAAACTCACAAGCCATGAGATAATGACCTGAGCTGAAGTCAGACACTTAACCGACTGAGCCACTCAGACTCACCTAATTTTAGCCATTTTAATGGGTATGTAGTAATATCTCATTTTGTGTATACACGTGTTTTAAGTTTCTCAAGATACATATTACATACAGTAAAATTTACCCTTTGTTGTATATAGTCTTTCAATCTTGACAACTGCATATAGTATAACTACTAGTAATCATGGCATAGAAACATTTATATCATCTTCCAAAATTCCCTTAGGCTGCGTCTGTAGTTAACCCCTTCACCCCCGCCCCCCACCAGCCTCGGACACTCACTGATCTGTTTTCTGCCCCTCTGATTTTGACTTTTCCAGTATGTCAGATAAATGGAATCATAAAATATATAGTCTTTGCATCTGGCTTCCTTCACTGGACCTGATGCATTTGAAGTTCTTCCATGTGGTTGTGGGTATCAGTAGTCTCTTCCTTTTTATATTGAATAGTATAGCACCCCAATATAGCACCCCAATAAAAGGGAGTTCTTAATCCTGGTGATGAATTAGCACATGTGGGTTTAACAAAAGACTGGGTTATCTGTTACCTATGGATTGCAATGGTTTCAAGCCTTTTTATATGTCAAGGTCGTCCTTGGAAAGATTTTCTTTTAAAATTTTAATACCGAAAGCCTCATTCCCCTGAGATTCTTGTTCAACTGGCCAGGGTGAGACATAAGAGATCGGCAGTTTTTGAAAGACCCCTGAGGTGACAGTATCATACAGCCAGGTTTAAGACCCACCAGTGAATTGGAATCCACTTTGCTACCTACCAGTTGGCCGATCCTGGACAAATCAATCCCCTCAGGATCTCAATTTCTTTCCCTTTAAGTTCTTTTCCCTTTAACCAGCTCACCAGGTTACCGTAAGGATCAAAATGTTTTCCAGTGGCAACACACAAGAAAGTTTCCTGTGAATTCTAGCTGCAGAAATGAATGGTATCAATATGGATGTAATTATCTATCAGTGCCTTCCCTATCTGAAAAGTACTCTATTTGAGGTTCTGTTTCATAAACACATCAGAGAGGTTTTCAGAGCAAATGGAGAGAGCAATCTTTCTCTGTCAATTTCCTGTGTGCTGTTAGAAAATTGCTTGAGGTCTAAGAGTAGCTGGAACACCACCGGCCATGTGGAGACGAGAAGTGGGATAAACACACCCTTTCTGAGGTGGTGGTGATGTGGGCAGAACTGGGCATGGCCGTGGACCAGGATCTTCTGCTGGATGGGTTAAGTCAGCACTAATTTGCAGAAAGTAAACACTGATGTAACTAAAGGGACAAGGCAAGCAGAGGCATGGTGCCAAGGACACAATAACAGTCCTGACCTCAGAGCGAGGGAGAGGAGGGCCCCTTGTCACTGGAAAACGTTATAGGAAACAAGAGGTCATTTTAGAGGTCATTTTACAACCACATCTGAGCACCTCAGAATGTATTGCAAGGAGCAGCATGTCAGTTTGGAGACCGAAAAGGATGGCCATCTTTGTATGAAAAAAGTCTTTCATTGATATTTTTATTATAAGATGGCAGATATTCATGGTAAACAAAACCTGTGTAGAAATAATGTCTTAGCTTGGGCTGCTATATATGCTATATAACAGGATGCCACAGATTGGGTGGCTTAAGCAACAGACATTTATTTCTCACAGTTCTGGAGGCTGGGAGGCTCAAGCTCAAAGTGCCGGCGTGTTCAGTGTCTGGTGAGAACCCTCTTCCTGGCTTGCAGATGGCTGCCTTCTTTGCCTTCTGGCTGTGTCCACTCATAGCAGAGAGAGAAAGAAAGAAAACAAGAGTTCTCTGATTTTCTCTCATAAGAGTACTAATCCCATCATGAGAATGCTACCCTGGTGACTTGTTCTAGTCCTAATTACCACCGCCCCATCTCATCGTATTAGACCTTAGGGCTTCACAATATGAATTTGAGGGGAACACATTCAGTCCATAACAAGTACTTTATTCTTTTTTAATTTAAAAAAATTTTTGTTTTATTTTTGAGGGAGAGAGCCAGAGTGCAAGCAGGGGAGGGACAGAGTCGGAGGTGGGGGCAGGCAGAGAGAGAGGGAGACACAGAATCGGAAGCAGGTTCCAGGATCTGAGCTGTAAGCACAGAGCCTGATGCGGGGCTTGAACTTGTGAACTGTGAGATCATGACCTGAGCCGAAGTTGGATGCTTGACCAACTGGATCACCCAGGCACCCCCCAGAACAAGTACTTTAAAGTTAAATGTGGAACTCTCCATTCCTGTCCTACTCTAAACCTGTTTCCCAGACAAAACCACTATTAACAGTTTGGTGTGTATCTTCTTAGTGTCTTTCTTTTGTACATATTAACATTTATGTATATTTATTGTGTTTTTTATAAATGTGGGATATACTTATAAATGTGGGAACACACTCTACATCCTGAGTCCTGCCTTTCTTTTAGCATTGAGGGTAGCTTTCTACATCACACATAGATCTATTCTGGGCATTTGTATTTGTGGGCTTTTTAATGGTCATTTTTGAGAGAGAGCGTGCAAGCAGAGGTGGGGCAGAGAGAAGGGGGAACAGAGGACCTGAAGAGAGCTCCGCACTTACTGCAGTGAGCCTGCTGCAGGGCTTGGACTCCTGAACCCATGAGATCAGGACCTGAGCCATAGCCAGATGCTCAACAGACTGAGTCACCCAGGCGCCCCTGAGCATTTGTATTTGAAGGAAAAACACACGATTAATGTAGTTGGCAGGTCCAAATTTGGCCAATTTCACATTCAAAATATTCCCAACCCAAAAAGAGTCCTGAGATGGCAAGACCTGAGGAAAACCGTAGTAGGTGGTGGCAATCTCTATTTCCTCAGCCAGTCCAACAATTAGTGACTTAAGGGCCAGCCTCTTTCCTTCTGCTTTTACATTAGTGTTGCCTTCGCCAGATTGGTGATCAGCTTACAGCTTTCTTGACTTCCTCTTCCTCCTTTTCAGAGGAGGGTGTCTCCTGGTGCAGCTGTTCCAGGCAGGGGTAGGGGGTGATTTCCTCTCTTTGTGTGTGTCATTAGCCGTCTCTTTGGCTTTCCTCTGGGGACAGCCCTCAGCCAGGTGAGCTAGTGCCATTTAAAGCAGCGCTTCCATTCTCAGGCAGGGGGTGGTTGTGATTTCTGGGTGACTTCAGAGTCCACTTCTGGGTGAAGTCCAGGGTGACCTGGATGGCCCAGGTGAAGAAGGATGGCATCTGGCACAGAGACAATGACAGACAACTTGGTGCAAGTGCCATTTTCTTTGTAAAGGGTATGCTGCCTAGAAATCCCATTCAAGACAATTCTTTTTCTAATACGTTGCAATTTTTTCAGCTAACGCAACGGCAGTCTAATAGCATAAAGGTTAAGCAAGGATGCTCTACAATTAGATCAATTCATTCACTGTTATTCATTCACTAGTGTTTACTGAGTACCTGTGATGGGACAGGCAGGCATTGGTCTACATGCTGGCCATACTGCAGGGAATAAGGCCAACTTCCTGCCCTCAAGGAGCTTGCATTCTTTCCATAGACTATACAGATATAAATAAATACGTGATATAATGTCAAGAAGCATGTCAGCTAGCTATTGTCACAATAATGCTGCTTAACAGATCATCCCAAAATTCAGTGGCTCACAACATACATTTATATCCTACTCACATGCCTGCAGACCCGCCAGATTTTAGCTGTTCCAAATTGGGTTTGGCTACACTTGGCTCTAAGCTGTTGGGTTCTATGTAGTTTTGTCCAGGGACTGTCATCCTTCTGAGATCGGTAGACTGCCAAGGCCATGTTCTTTTTACATTAGAGATCAACAGCTCTCAAAGGGGTAAGGAAGAATATACATGAGTCGTAAGGCCTAGTCTGGGACATGCCACTTCCCCACTCATTCCAGTGACCTAAGCAAGTCACATGGCCAAGACCAACATCAATGAAGCTGAGTAGAGAGACATTCTCTCAGTTTTCATCAGGCCAGCATCCACAGTGACTCCCCAGTGATCCCCACCTCCTGGTATTCTCATTTCTGGGGCATCCCTTCTCACAACTATCCCAGCAGTGATATGTGTAACCAATAGAACATGGCAGAAAGTATGGTGTGCCACTCCAAGATTAGGTTATAAACAACATTGCAGCCCTGGTCTCTCTCTCTCTCTCTCTGTCTTGGACCATTTACTCTGGGAGAAGCCAGCCACCATGTCACGAGCAGCTCTACAGAAACGCCCACCCGGTAGCTACATGAATGAGCCATCTTAGAAGCAGCTCCTCCAGCCCAGCCAGACTTCCAGGTGATTACGGGCCCAGCTAACATCCTAGTTGTAACCTCATGAGAGATCTTGAGCCTGAACCACCCAGCTGAGCCGCACCTGGATTCCTGAGCCTCAGAAGCTGTGTGAGATAAGTGTTCTTTGCTGATCTGAGCTGCCAAGTTTTGGGAGGCCACTTACTATGCAGCAAGGGAAACTAACCCAGTAACACCACAGTAGAGAGAGCAAACTGTAAGAGGACAGAAGTAGAAGCAGGAAAACTACTGTAACATCTACATCCCTGCTACTCAAATGGGGGTCTGACGACCAGTGGGGTCATCTTTACGTGACAAGTGGTTGACAATGTAGAATCTAGGCCCCGTCTCAGACCTCTAGAATCAGAACCGTAACTTAACAAGATTCCCAGGTGAGTCTTTGCCTGCGAACGTTTGAGAGGAAGAGTTGTAGGGGACAGCCTGGGGAGCCCGAGTGCCATGATGTGGGTTTGAATCCTGACTCATCAATCCTGTGACCTTTAGCAAGGTCATATTTTCCCAAGCCTCAGTTTTCTTTCCTGTAAGATGGGGATAATAATAGTGCTGCCTTCACAGGGTATATGTGAGGGTATAAATGAAATGGTGTATGTTAACTGCTTAGCATAGTGCCTGGCACATGGTTAGGGTTTCCTAACTGTTAGTTCCTTGTTGACTTGATCTAATCCATGCATTTTCTTCTCCAATATTCCTGATCATTTCCAGATAGTTTGCATTAATTTTTTTCCAGTTTATTTATTTATTTTTGAGAGAGAGAGAGAGAGAGAGTGCATAAGCAAGGGAGGGGCAGAGAGAGATTGAGACACAGAGTCCAAAGTAAGTTCCAGGCTCCTTGCCATCAGCATGGAGCACAATGCAGGGCTTGAACCCACAAACCATGAGATCATGACCTGAGCTGAAGTCAGACGCTTAACCAACTGAGCCACCCAGGCATCCTTGCCTTAATTGTTTTTGTTCTTTGTCAAAGAAAATCCTGTTTTGCAAAATATCCTTGAGCTCATCAGAAAGACCTCTGTCTGTGCCCAGCAGGATTCCAGCGATACCCCAGAATGAAGGCACCTGATTTCCACCGTCATTTCCTAGCCCCAGTTCTCAGGACAATTTTCAGGGCCACTAGACAGGCCAAAATAGGCCACGGCACTATTAATAATGAGTTTAGCCTGCTTGGGGCCTCGCTTCCCAGGCCAGGCTCTTCCCCTTCCCCCTGCCTGGTCCTGTGGTTGTTTAAATATACTCTGGGTTATTTCTGCAAGTGGGTTATTTTCCTTAATATGCCCAGAAAACGCTATGCCAACTTGCCAGACAGTCTGCAAACTCCCCTCCTTTTTATTTGCTCAGTCGTGGCGCATCCCAAATATGTGGTGAAAGCTGAAAAGCCAAACTCCAGGGGTGCTGTGAGGAATAAATGAGGGAACTACCTATTGGTGGGACTGGCTTCATAATATACAGAGCTTAGTGTAAAATAAAAGTACAGGGCCCCTGGTTCAAAGGTTTAAGAATTTCTAGATGGTGACAAGAAGGGTGTGAAAACAATGTGAGGCCCTTCTAAGCGCGGGGTCTATGTGACTGCACAGGGTGCCCATGACCTGCCCTGTGTATTAGGTATCTGATGCACTCAGTACTCTGCCTGGCAGTTAGTACTGGCCACAGACACCACTTTTCCAGAGGCTTTCTCTTTAAAGGGCTAATCAATTTCCCTTCAAGGCAAAGGGGGGGGGGCGGGTAAATTGTACAGCTGTAATGTAATCCCTTTTGCTGCTCAATCTTAGTGACTTAAATCATAGCAATTGATTCTTTTCACAGTCCTGTGGGTTAACTGGGTAGTTCTTCTGCTGATTTTTCCCCTACTCATTCATATGGCTGCATTCAGTTGGTGCGTTTAATGGTGAATGCTGCATTCAGGACCTTCACCTGTGTGTGGGATGACCCCACGTGGCTCCCCACTGGGGCTCTGTGTCTGGTGCTCCAGCCTCATCTGTACCACTTGCAGCATGCACCCTTTGGCCATGATGGACCTCTCTGGCAGTACTATGGCATTCTCAGCCTAGATGACCTCCTGGGCTGGGCTGGAAGGTCCAAGCTGTCCCCATGTGCATGTATGGGGCCCTTCATTTCTCCTTCACATGACCTGTCATCCTCCAGTGGGCCAGACCAGTTTCCTTACATTATGGAAGGAACATTCTAGAAATGGAAGCTTCAAGCCTTCTTGAGGCCCAGACTCTGAAACTTGCACAGCAGCACTTCACTTACCTTCTATTGGTCAAAGCAAGTCATGAGGCTCACCTACATTCGAAAAAGGGGGGATAGACTCCCTCACTTAATGAGAAGAGTGGTACAGTTTTCCAAGGGGCAGAGATCCAGGGAGCTGGGGATGACCCCACTGGAGGCACAATGCAGCAGTTCTCATATAGTAGTCTACATCAGAATGATCTGGAAAGCCTAACACACATATTGCTGGGCCTCAACTCCAGAGTATCAGAGTCAGTAGATTGCAACAGGGCTTGAGAACTTACATTTCAAACTAGCTCTCAAAAGCTGTCGAAGCTGCTAGTTTAGGGACCCTGCTTTGAGAGCCACTGGTGGAGGGGTGAACTAGCCACACTTTTGAGCAGTGGCTCTCAACCTTGACTACACATCAGAAACACCTGGGCAGCCATAACTATATAAATGTCAGTTCCGTGTATCAATAGTAAGAAGAAAATCAAAGCATTGTGCATAATATGGTCTTTGACACCATTTAGTTGGCTTTAATTTATAAATCATTGAAAAGTTCATTGAATCCCTTAAATGCTTTTGCAACTTAATCATTCCCTGATTATTTGGGTAAACAAGTACCAAGGAAAGTTGGATGAACTTTATCTCAACTGTCATCACTGAGCTGTTGGGGGAAATTCCGCTTTTTCCAAGTATATACTGTGATATGATGTTATTATTCAAGGGACTTTAGTATGAAAAATAGGTGTGGCTTCCTGGGAGAAGACCTTTCTAGAACTGCACTAAAAAGACTACCCCACCAAAAAGCAGCTGCTGTTTGTGAGTCACACAGATCCTGTCTCCTGACCACACAGTAATAGCCTGAGCAGTCCTTCTTGACTCTGATTTTAAGAATTTGGAATAATCAACGTGGCATTGTGTAAGAACTGAGACAAAAGTGTGCAGGTGTTAAAGCAGTCAGTCTCACAACCTTAAGTTCATTCTTCACATACTTTTCCATTAGAGCAGAGTTTCAAACTCTTCAGATTATTAGAATCACTTGGGGTTCTTGCTAAACATACTGACATATTGGTTCCACCTCACACGCACTGAATCAGAACCTACAAAGCAAGAGCCTAAGATTCTACTTTTTTTTTAAATGTTTGCTTATTTATTCCAAGAGAGAGAGGGGGGCACAGAAAGAGAGGAAGAGAGAGAATCCCAAGCCCCTAACACAGGGCTTAACCTCATGAACTATGAGATCATGACCTGCTGAAATCAAGAGTCAGATGCTTAACCAACTGAGCTACCCAGGACCCACCGTGAGACTCCACCTTTAAGAAGTGCCCTGAGTGATCTCAGTATCATCAGGTAAGTTTAGGGAATTGTCTTAAAGGAATAATGTGTGTGCAATATATACAGAAAGATGGGGCACCAAGGAAGCTTGGGGCTACAATTCTTTTCTTTTTTTAATGTTTATATTTGAGAGACAGAGACAGAGTGCAAGCAGAGGAGGGGCCGAGAAAGAGGGAGACACAGAATCCAGAGTAGGCTCCAGGCTCTGAGCTGTCAGCACAGAGCTCGATGCAGGGCTTGAACCTGGGAGCTGTGACATCATGACCTGAGCCGAACATGATTAGACGCTCAACCGCCTGAGTCACCCAGGTGCCCCTGGGGGCTACGGTCCTAATGCCCACTCAAGGATAAGAGCAGGGGCTGGCAAACTATAGCCTGTGGACCTACTCTGGCCCACTGTCTACATAAACTTTATTGGAACACAGCAATGCCCGTTTAAAAAAAACCATATTGGGTTGCTTTTGTGCTATAATAACAGAGTCATTGGGACAGACACTATATGACCCATAAAGCCAAAAATATTAGGGCACCTTAGTGTCTCAGTTGGGAAAGCATCTGACTTCAGCTCAGGTCATGATCTCATGGTTCATGAGTTTTAGCCCCACTTTGGGCTCTGTGCTAACAGCTCAGGGCCTGGAACCTGCTTCAGAATCTGTGTCTCCCTCTCTCTCTTTTCCTTCCCCCCTGGCACTCTGTCTGTCTCTGTCTCTCTCTCTCAAAAGTGAATAAACATTAAAAAAAATTTTTTTTAGTCACTAGGGCCCTCAGTGACTATGAGTTAATAATAAAAAATAAACCAACAAGGAGGCAGGGTCTGGGAGGGGGGGCAGCAAGTAAGTACAACCAACTGGAGAATCCAAGGCCTCAAGGGTGGCAATTTGAGACTATGAAATAAGTACATTTAAGATGATTATAGAGATGTACTAAAAATTTTTTTAAAGAATATAAACCTTGCTGAACAGGGGAATAAGAACAAAAAAAGGATCAGATTTGAAACAGAACTAAGTACAACCTCTAGAAATGAAAACAATTTAGGGGCACCTGGGTGGCTCAGTTGGTTCAGCATCCAACTTCAGCTCAGGTCATGATTTCACATTTCATGGGTTTGAGCTCCACATCGGGCTCTGCACTGAAGTGCAGAGGCTGCTTCGGATCCTCTGTCCCCTCCTCCACCCCTCCTCTGTTCACACACACACATACTCTCTCTCTCAAAAATAAATAAACATTTAAAAAGTTAAAAAAAAAAAAGAAAAGAAAACAATTTAGCAAACAGGCTAAAGCCATGCTTCTCAAACCCCAGTGAGCATCAGAATCACCTGGAGATTTTGTTAAAACATAGATTCCTGGCACCTCTCTACTCAGTTCTGACTCATAGGTCTTAGGTGGAACCCATGAATTTGCATGTCTAATGAGGTCAGGTAATACCGATGGTGCTGATCCATGGACCATATTTTGGGTGTGCTTTAAATAGCAGACAGACACAGCTGGAGGAGTAATTACTATTCCGGAAGATAGATATGGGAAAAAGAAGGCAGCAGGGAGATAGAGGTGGGAAATTGGGGAAAGCAGTTGAGACAGGGAGATGGTCAAACATAAGTCTAATAGAAATTGAAGAGGATGACAACAGAATGAGTGGTGGAGAGGCAGCGTTGACAGAGCTATTTGAGTGAGAAAATCTCATAACTGAAGAAACATGAATCCCAATCTAGATATATGAGGACAGAACCACAGCAAAACGCTACCTGGTGAAACTGTGGAATGCCACAAGCAAAGAGAAGCCTTAAAGCTATTTTGAAAGAAGGATTGCCTCTGAAAGAAGAACAATGAGACTGATGAAGATTACTGATCAGGGGAGCCTAGGTGGCTCAGTGGGTTAAGCGTCTGACTCTTGGTTTCAGCTCAGGTCTGGATCTCATGACTTCGTGAGTTTGAGCCCTGCATCAGACTCTGTGCTAACAGCATGGAACCTGCTTATGATTCTCTCTCTCTCCTTTGCTCTCTGCCCTTCCCCCATTCACACTGTTATGTCTCTCGCTCTCAAAATAAATAAATAAACCTTTAAAAAAAAGATTACTGATCAACAGTAGCACATGCCAGAAAACAGTGAAGTATGTTCTCTTCTAACCCTAAGGGAAAGTAACATTCAACAGAGAATTATATGCCCACTAAATTATCATTCAAGAGCAACGGCTAAATACATTTTCAAACACATCTCTCACTGGAAGAACTACTAAATAATGTACTTGAGTTAGAAGGAAATTGAATCCACAAAGAAGGAGTGGGAGCAGAATGCAAGAAACAATAGTGAATGAGGAAGCTGCTACATCTAAACAGACATTGACTATTATATATATATACACACATGTAAACTTACATACATTACTGTATATACATATATACACACACCAGTGAGGAATAAATGAGGGGAAACTGAAATACTGGACCACAATCATATGAGACTTGAGAATAGGACATTAAAGTCTTCTAAAGCCCTATAACTGCTTCAGGGGTTTGGACAGACTCATTTTTTACTTTAAGTTGTTTATTACATTATAATGACATATTCAAGAAAGAATATGAACTAACAAATCAGTGAAAGGGGAAAAATGGAATTCAAAAAATCTAATGCAGGGTCATCTGGCTGGTTCAGCTGGTAGAATGTGTGACTCTTGATCTCAGATCGATTTCCAGTTCTAGCCCCATGTTGGCTGTAGAGATTATTTAAAAAAAATAAAATTTTAAAAGAAAAAAAAAGAAAATCCAACACAATAGACAGTAGGAAAGGGAAAAAAACAAAAGCATGATAAATAAAAACCAAAATATTTGGTGATTTAGATTAATAAAAATATACTACTTATCACAATAAGTATAAATAGGATAAGCTCTTCTCTGATTTTTCAGATTGGATTAAAAAGAAATATGCCTCTATGCTAGAGGTACAGGTAACACAAAATGATCCCGAATAGTTGGAAGTAAAGAATGAAAAGATACAAGACAGAAATACCAACCAAAAGGAAAGTGATCTTGCATTTTTAACATCAGATAAAATAGACTTTGAGAGAAAAAACCATTTTTAGAGATAAAATGGGTCCTGAATGATAAAAGAATATCTGATATTTTCTATTGGATTAGACTTTTTAAAATGTTATTCACAGCCCACTAAAGTGAATTTACTACTCACTAAAGTGCCGAACCCACTGTTTAATGTTTTTTAAGGGGCACCTGGGTGGCTCAGTGGGTTAAGCATCCAACTCTTGACTTTGGCTCTGATTATGATCCCAGGGTCGTGGGATTAAGCCCTACGTCAGGCTCCACACTTAACGTGGAACCTGCTTAAGATTCTCTCTCTCTCTCTCTCTCTCTTTGTCTCTCTCTCTCTCTCTCTCTCTCTCTCTCTCTCTCTCTGCCCCTCTCCTTCACTTGTGCATGCTCTCTCTTAAAAAATTTAAAAAATATATATTTCTCTAGAACACATTGCTGCTCCTCCCTGAAAGCCCCCAGCAACTCCTAAGAGGCATGCTGTCTTACTACAGAGGAATGTCTGGGACACTTTCACAATACCAGAAGATACGTGATGTCTACAGATTTTTATAATTCGTTCCTAAAAACAATATGGAATGCTTATAACCACCAGAACGAGAAGCCAACTTTTGTTTCATTTTGCCAAAGATCTGAGAAGAAATCATGAAGCTTACTTACAGAGAGAAAATGGAACATATGAAAAGAGTTGGGAATCCTGAATATTTCATTAGGTATTTGCAAGGGAATTTGCAAACATGTATTTCCTTCATATTGAAATCCACTTTTCCTGAGTATAAAGTCTTTCAGTTAGGACATTAAGTCATGGCAAGGATGTGGTAAGAACCTTCCTAGGCGTCTCACACCCAGTTGGAGGTTCACGCTTGCCAGCAAGAGTGAAGGGCTGTCCGTTGCGTTGTTTCTCCAGCATCTTTCCAGGAACTGTACTGTATTGAAAGTTTCTTCCTCCAAAGCAACTAGAAAAACTCCAGGGAATCCTCCAGAGAAAACAGGCGTTGCTATGTTATTGTCTGTTTTGCCAAGAAGTAAGGAAAACAACTGAGCTAAGAGGAATTCAGAAGTATAGACTATGAAGGGTATTTTCCAGGTCCCAGCCAGGGGGCCCTCTCTTCTTCCCTGCCTGCAGTCACCATCCTAGGGCCCTGATACCTCTCTCCTAGCTGAGCAATGCCTACAGTTATATAATTATAAGATCATTTATGTATTCAATAAACTGTAAGCCCTTGGGAAGAGCTTGCCTACAGTTCCAATTTTATGAATCACTGGCTCTTCAGCCAATTGGCTCCATGTCCTACCAGCAATTGTAGGATGCAACCTCAGAGCTGAACTTGGATTATTCTTATTACCTTATTAGTTAGTGTAAGAAATTGCTGAAACAGGGAGGGCTTACTATGGACCAAACAATCTCTCATCTTGTTTTCACACCAACGTGATGAAGGAGTTATCTATACTATCCCCATTTTACAGGTGAGGAAATCCAGGCTCAGACAGTTTAAGTAAATTGCTCAGGGTTCCTCAGCTTGTCATTTGCAAAGCTGAGATTGAACTTCAGGCTTTCTGATCGAGAGTTGGCTTTCGTAACTAATATGGTACCCTGTTTTGGCTTTCATCAGAGTAATAGATAATTAGGAGAGTTTGATTAGTTCACGGGCATTTTTTTAAAAATTCACATCCACATAATAGAGTTTTGTTCTTTGGCCTACCCAAAGTCAAGTACACGGTAGGTGTGTAATACTCAGTGTGCCTATCATGGAAGAGCAGATGGACTCTATGTGGTAATTTAAAAAAGTAAAAGTAGAAAAACCACTCATAAGGGAGCCTTTTTTTTTTTTTTTAAAGCAGTGGAACTGTTTATGTGTTCAGTATTACACCGCACTCTGGTATTTGCTGATGGGCACAGCCACTGCCGTTTAAATCGATTCCGTAATCATGACTGTAATGACAGGGATTAGCCCTGTACAATGGGCGCATGCTTTCCCCAGGGCTCACAAAAGCCTTCTCTAGAGATCCAGGCTTTCCTGGTAATGACAAGTTAACAAGGCTGCTGTACATCACTTTAGTAAATAGCAGTCCTTGCTTTCCAAATGAAGGAAATCAAGAAAACCATGAAGAGTCTGACCAGACAGAGGAAAATCACCGTAAACTGGTCAGTAGAACCCTGAGAACATCTGTAGCCTTCAAGAATGATGAAAGAAATGGGTGTTTCTGTTTGATAAATATTTGGGTAATTGAGAGTTCAAGGGATTGTCGGAAAAATGCATCAGTTATTCTTAAGTTAAAGAACTCTTGTTTGCCTCTCAGAAGCCTGTTAATTTAAAATTTAAACACTTGTATTCCTAAAAGAGTTTACGCTCATTGTAAACATCCCAGACAATCCAATCCAGGAAAATATGGAGTAAAAAGCAAAAGCCCCCTCCCCCATTTTACTTCCTTCCTAGAGGAACCCACGCTCTGTGTCTCCTTCCAAACTTTAGGAATACATCAGTTATACAGAAAGATTTTGACTATAATAAAACCTAGTCAACTTGCTGATTATAATTAGTGTTAACCTTTGTTTAGTGATTCAGAAGATCCTTCACGTTTATTAGCATTATGAATATCAGTTGGCACGGTGCAGAAAAGTGTGGATTTCTGCGTGCTTGGATCTAGATGAACAGAAGCTGCTGGAAAAGATGTGGATAACCTCCTTTTTAACTGCCCAGGAGGGCTTGAGTTTGCTTAGCCTACAGAACAGAGATGGTGAAGGTGCCTAATCTTTTGAACATCAGACTTTAGGAAACACTGTAAAAACATTGGTTTGTAATATAAAAGATTTGGGAAATTACTTTATGTTCTATGACAATATAGGGCCATTTCACTCTCTGAAATTCGCATGACTTTATGCTGGCATATGTGTTTACATTATATACAAAGTACTAAACATGTATGTGTATATATACATATTTGTATACACGTACATATAAATACATCACAGTACTTTGTATGTATAGTTTTTTAAATATACATTTATAGATAATTTGTATATTTTTCTTTTTTCTTTAAACAAGAGTAGCTGCCATTTATAAGTTCAGCAGGAAACAGTCTTTTTTATCTTGGAAAAAAAGATCACTTGAGTAGTTTTCTTAAGATAACTAAGGCATCCTGTGCTCTGGGAGATGAAATAATAGGAAGGATTTTATTTTTCTTGAGTTTGTTAAGGCCATTTCTCCAAATGCCTCTTAGTAGAGCTCTGGGGTGCCTGGGATCAATCTGTATAAATAACCAAGGAACTTTCTGGAAGGGAAGGGACTAAGATCATCCCAACCCCAACATTGCTCCCCAAGGTTCCTAGTTTTAAAAAGCCATGAGGGTACCCTTCTAGAGGATAGCAGGACTCTTTGGCAACTGATCCAGGAGGCCTGGATCCCAATGACTAGGGAAGGAAGTTTCAAGAATGTTTGTTTGAAAAAGCAGGAGGGTGAGCCCTGGCTTTGTGATATGATCACAGTAAGGCAGAACCGGGCCACCATGACACTCTACCCACCTTTTCTCCATGACTAACTCTAGTTTATGCTTCAAAACTCAGCCCAGGGGTCATCTCTTCCATGACGTGTTTCCTGACCACTCCAGGCTGAGCTCAGTTTCCCCTCTTTATTCCCTTGTACTCATTGGTATCCTTATTCTTTCCCCACCTTGTTGATCTGATTCCTGTATACTCTGTGTCTCCTACTGGATTCTCAGCCTCTCAAGGGCAGCTGAAACAGTCTGCCTATGTTTGAATCTCAACACTTTCCTAGTTCTGTGACTCAGCAAGCTGCTTAAACTGGGTTTCCTCACCCATAAAATGGGCATAATCATTCTTGCCTCATTGGGTTGTTTTGATGGTTAAATTTTGTAAAAGACTGAAACAATGCCTAGGACCTAAGTGCTCAATAAATATGAGCTACAGAATAATAAAATAAAAACTTAGTTAAAATTATCATCAATAATCTCTTTATCTCCAAGGTAGAGCACAAAGTCCAGTATGCCATAGGTGCTGAGTCAGCTTGTGTTGAATTAATACATTGACTATGATTCTTCTAGAACCAATGCAGTAGCCACCAGTTGTGTGTGATTATTGAGTGCTTGAAATGTGTCTAGCCCACACTGGGCTGTGCTGTCAATGCAAAATACACACTAGATGTTGAAGACTTAGTATAGAAAACAGAGAGTAAAATATTTCATAAATAATTTTTGTATTGATTACATGTTGAAATAATAATATTTTAGATCTTTGAGGTTAAATAAAATGTATTCTTTTTATAAGTTTATTTATTTTGAGAGAGACAGAGAGAATGCAACTGGGGGAGGCAGAGAGAGAGGGAGAGAGAATCCCAAGCAGGCTCTGTACTGTCAGTGGAGTTCAAATCCACGAACAGTGAGATCATGACCTGAGCCGAAATCAAGAGCTGGACATTTAATCTGAGCCACCCAGATACTCAAAAATAAAATATATTCTTAAAAATAATCTCACAAGCTTATTTTTACCTTTTAAAATGGAACCACAAGGAAATATAAAATTTCACGAGTCTACATTTTATTTCTGTTGAATAGCACAGATCTAGAATGTTCTCAACCTACAATTAGTATAGCACATCTTCACACAATGTCATTTACAGTCAAATCCTGCATATGTTGTAGGAGTTTAGAGAAGTCATTTAGAACACTGATTCACTTAGAATCTAAAGTATATCCAATTGGTTTGTACAGGATTTTTCATGCAGAGTTAGGAAGCTAATATATAGAAGTTGTAGGAAAGAAACTAAAGCTTTCTGGGCATTTTTCAGGTTCGGTGTGATCCTGAGATTCAAGAATTGCGTCAGTGGCAGAAGAAACTGCGTGAAGACAACCACATTCACCAGCGAGTCAAGATTTTCTGGGCCAAACAAGAACAGAAAGGTCAGTTGTTCATTTCACAGTTCTTAGTTTATTTAGGAAAAGCCTGAGTCTTAGCCCAGACTCAGAAGGAAGCCCTCTAGGTTCTTAGGGGGTCCTTGTATCTGCAAGGAACTCAGTCTGTGCTGGGGGAAGTGGCTGCATATTAAGATTCTGCTCCAGAATGTTAGTGGTGATGTGGCATAATTTACATGGCCATTTACTTCACTCAGGGACAAATCCAGGGTCAGCTTGTGTCTGCACGTCTTTTTGTTGAAGCTAGAAGACATCAAGGATAACCCCTCATTTGGAAATGCAATGTCCATCAGTGTGATGGGTGGTTATTTTTTTAAGTTGTTGATTCTGTGTCTGAACTGAAATGATGCTTTGTGCTTGTCCTCTCCCCTTTTATAAGAAATTAAACACACATGTGCATGTGCATACACACACACACACACACACACACACACACACACAGAACAAATCATAACAGCACCATTTTGTCCTATTTGCTTTCCACATTTTTTACTATAAAACTTTAATTTACTACATATTTACAACAGAAAAATTAGAAAAACAACAGACAAGGGGCACCTGGCTGGCTCAGTCAGTAAAATATACAACTCTTCAAAGAAAATAAAAAATAAAAACAAAAGCCAAAAAAGGGCAAAAAACAGAAATCCCACCACAGCTAATATTTTGGTATATATCCTGCTATATGTTTTCTGGTACCAACAAGTACAAAGAAATGTCTATACATATTTTATTAAATAGGATTTTACATTGTTACAATCTGTCACTGAACATACTCAGAACATCGTTCTGGTCAACCACTAACGACTAGTATTGTGAAGTTTAACAGCTGCATGGTATGGATTTAGCACTATTTATTCAACCAACAACATGGAAGATTTGTGATATATGATCAAGTGGAAAAACTAGCAGTTTTCATCCATAGAAACACGAAGATGTCTAAACAGCCTGGAAGAATCCATTAATGATATACACTGCCTTTAGGATTTATACAAGGTGGGGAGAGGCACGCTTTTGGAATCTTAAAAAAAATGTTTCGATTTTAGAGAGAGAGAAAGAGTGTGGATTAGGGAGAGGGGCCGAGGGATAGAGAGAGAGAGAATCCCAAGCAGGCTCCATGCTCACCATGGAGCCCAAGGTGGGGCTCAATCCCATGACCCTGTGATCACGACCTAAGCCGAAATCAAGAGTCAGATGCGCAACTGACTGAGCCACCTAGGCACCCCTGGAATCTTTTAAATAAACACATAATACTTTATTATTTCATGAAAAAATAATCCTACTCGCCTCAGCAGGCTGCAGGCCACCCATGCTTTGAGTCCTCTCAACTCCCCCTCCAGCCTGTCCCCTGTCACTAGGCTACAGCCCCTCCAGACTTTTCGGTTCTTTCCATATGCCGATACCACGTCACCCAGGGGACACTGTACTTTCTTCTTTTTTTTTTTTTTCCTGCCAGATAGCCCATCCTCAGCTCCTTCGCACCTTTCAGGCCTCTTCGAGGTGGTACTTACTGAACACCCCCAACATGGTGGGTCTAAACAAAACCTTCTCTTCTCCCCAGACACTGTCTTCCGCCCTGCTTTCTTGACTCTGTCTTTCCAGTCCCTTCGTTGCATACTGAGTGGATTCCATGTCCTGTCAGTATGTCCTAATTTCAGAAAGCCCAGTCTAGTTTAAAATTTCTATCTCAGATCCCATTTAATGCTTACCCAACCCCCTCTACCCTTCATCAGTGGGGATGGGAGTGGGAGACAGAACCATCAGAGCTTTCACACTTCCACACTTTCCTTGTTAGAATCCTTTTCTCCTCTAGGGGGATGGGTCGGAAGGAGGGAGATCCAGATCACTGCTGCTGCTTCTCTGGCTACGGCTACCGTTCGTGTCCTTTGGGCAGGCACCTTCATGCTGACGCTCTGACCCCTGTATTTCATATGTGTTTTTCCTGGGGAAACAGCAGGTGGCAGGACACCCCAGTGGGGATCTAGATCCATCTCTACCTCTTCCACCACCACCCCAGACCCATCCTTGCCATTCCACTCTCAGCCTTTTGCTCTTGGGGGTCTCCTTACCCAGAGGCCAGCCCTCTTGGTTGAGGTATTGGGAAGCTAGTTCCAGGTTACCTCCCACTGTCCCCCTGACTCACTCTCATGGTGGACATGCACACTTCTCCATGGCCTTCCATCTCTCTGCCTCCATGTGTCTACCCAGATCACACTGAACCTGCTCAGACAGGCAAGGGTAATGACCTGTATGTAAATCTGCCCTTAAAGCAAATGTTCAACCAAATAATGATATACCCTCAATCTTTTTGAGGTATTCTCTTGGCTCTTCCCTCCCCTGGATTAGGGTTTGACCTGGGGGAAATACCCACTCTTGTCTAACAGAGAAGAGAAAAGCACAGCACTTTTTAGACCAGCAATTCTCAATCTTTTTGGACTGTGTCCCAGTAAGAAATAGCTTTCTATTATAATCTAGCACATACCCTCCTGTTCTGTTCAGGGGGGTTTTAGATTTTTTTGTAAATGCTGGACATGACCAAGTAAATGAATTTCACTAATGTGTCTTTTCCCATGCTTTGAGACATGCTGTATTGTTCCGCTACTCCACAGTTCCTAAAATTTCCTCTCTCCCTTCCCTTCCCAAAGCCATCTACTTGGGTAATGGTTGGGCCCCTTCTTCATAGACAATGGTTCTCAATACTGGCTGCACATTTGAATCACCTTGGGAGCTTTCTAAAAATACCAGTGCCATTGACAGAAAATCCTAGAAGCAATGAACATTTTTAATGCCCAGATCTTGGTTCCTAAGTATGCTTTACTCTAAACAGAATTAAGTTTCTTGGAGAAATGAGTATGCCTAAGTGGCTCAGTCAATTAAGTGTCAGATTCTTGGTTTCAGCTCAGGTCATGATCTCACAGTTTGTGAGTTTGAGCCCAACTTGGGCTCTGTGCTGACAGTGCAGAGCCTGCTTGGGATTCTTTCTCTCTCCCTCTCTCTCTGCCTATCCCTACTGGTGCTCCCTCTGTCTCTCAAAATAAATGACTTATAAAAAAAGTTTCATGGAGAAATGGCTGATTCCAGGCCTGGAGCAAGGAAATTATATCAGCGTAGAACATCTCATTCCAGAAAATAAAGATGGGGACATGGGAAAAGAATACAGCCTATAGCTTGATGAGAGTCTCACTGAGCAAATCTGGGACAGTTAAGTGTCAAAATTAATAAGACAGTAATGAATTATAACTCATTGACAAATGAAGGAGAAGAGGAAGCTTTTCCTTACATTAGAATACCAATTAATACACTGAGAAAGTGTAATGAAATTAAGGGTACCTGGGTGGCTCAGTTAGTTAAGCATCTGACTTCAGCTAAGGTCATGATTTCATAGTTGGTGAGTTCAAGCCCCACATCAGGCTCTGTGCGTGCTAACATCACAGAGCCTGCTTGGAATTCTCTCTCTCCCTCGCTCTGTGCCCCCCACCTCTCAAAATAAATAAATAAACTTAAAAAAAAGAAAGTATAATGAAGTTAAAAAGTCACCGTCTTGTAACTATATTAGTAAATTAACTCAGGCAAGAATCATCAGTACTTGCTAAAACCATTGTGGGAAAGTTTGATAAGGAATATGATATTTAGGGTCCCAAAATAGCTCTCTAAAAATTAGTCATTAAACAAGAGAAAATACCGACTTTGCGCTTTGAGAAACCTGGCAGAACCACCTTCACCAAATGTTAAGAGTTAAGACCACCAACACTGGGGCAAGCTGACGTAACGTGCCTCCTGGAATGACGCTCTGAGAAGGACACACCATCCCTGCCAAAGCGCATAACTTGAATCTAATCATAGGGAAACGTCAGACCAACCCAAATGGAGGGACACACACCAAAATAACTGATTTGGACTCTTAACAAAATGCCACTGTCAAGAAAGACCAAGATTAAGGAAGGAAAAAGGAGGCATGACAGCTAAACACAGCATATGATCGTCGATTGGCTCCTGTATGGGAAAAAATTCTATGAAAGACATTATTGAGACAATTAGCAAACTTTGAATATAGGCTTTATATAAATAACTACATTTGATGTATAAATATCAAAATTCCTCACTTTAAACAATGTTCTTGGGCTGTATAAGAAACCTCCTCATTCTTAAGATGCATGCTGAAGGTTTTAGGGATCAGTGGATATGGCATGTAGCATAACCCCCAATGATTCAGACAGAAAGAACATGTAACATGCCTGTATATGTATGCATACACAGAGAAAAAATGGTCATGTAAGTATGGCAAAGCATGAACAACTGGTGAACCTGGGAGTTCTTTGGGTGATGATGTCTACTTTTCAAAATTATTTCAAAATTACAAGTTAAAAATAATACACCTCACCTCCATAGATTCTGATCCAGAGCTCATGCTCTGAATCTCTCTGTCTCAAAAATAAATAAAAACATTAAAAAAATTTTTTAAATAAAAAATAAATACATATTTAAAAAAAATTTTTAATAAAAAAAATAAAATGGGGAGTCCTTGGGGTACCTGGGTGGATCAGTGGGTTAAGCAGCTGACTTTGGCTCAGGTCATGATCTCACAGTTCGTGGGTTTGAGCCCCACATCAGGTTCTGTGCTGACAGCTCAGAGCCTGGAGCCTGCTTCAGATTCTGTGTCTTCATCTCTCTCTGCTCCTCCTCCACTCCTGCTCTGTCACTCTCTCTCAAAATTAAATAAGCATTAAAAAAATTTTTTTAACGGGGAGTCATCAGGGCACATAAGTAGCTTGGTTGGTTGAGTGTCCGACTCTTGATTTCCGCTCAGGTCATGATCCCAGGGTTGTGGAATCAACCCCCACATCGGTCTCAGCACCTACTGTGGGGCCTGCTTGAGATTCTCTCTCTCTCTCTCTCTCTCTCTCTCTCTCTCTCTCTCTCTCTCTCCCTCTCTCTCCCTCTCTCTCTCTCCGTCTCCCTCTCCCTCTCCCTGCCTCCCTCCCTCTGCCCCCTCTCCCTGGCTTGCACTCTCTTCTCTAAAATAATGCTAAAAAAAAATGTGGAGTCCTCTAAGCCTGCATGCCCTGAGCCCCGGGCAAGAGAAGTCCATCTGTTATTTGTTTACTTGGCAGTTATGTGTCTTCCTTGTTAAAGTATAAGCTTCATGAGGACAAAGACCTGACCTAGTACAGTGTCTGGCATAAAGTGAGCACCAAATAACTATTAGTTGAAGGAATAAGTGAGTGAATAAATGAATGAATGGGTAGAGTCCTGAGGCTTAAATGAGCCGGCATACAGACAGTGCCTGGGACAGAGTAAGAAAGCCTCAAATTGGCGGTTTTAAAGCCTTGCTACCATTTAGCACTTGCTAAGAAGCAGCTCGAGCTATAAGCGGCAGGCTCAGCCGCACACAACTGCCGTTTCATTTCACTTCAAAATTGGAAGACAATCAAGGCTATAATCAGTTTAAAGGTCAGGGGAAGTGCAGCGTGCCTATTTATTTCTGTTGTTTCTTATTCTTTTGAGTTGATTTGCTGTTGGTTGACAGATTGATTTGGCTCGATTGTGTAGCAGGGAGAGCAGACGGGATCTGATGTGTGTAACCCAGCCAGCAGTAGAGGGGCACTGTGAAAGCATCCCTACCACTTACACACACACACACCCCCCCCCACACACACACACACCCCCATCTTGGCCACCTGCTGCTCATGTCTCTTGCAGCCTTCCCAGGGCTCCAGAAGGAGCAGTCCTTTCCAGGCAAGATGGGGTTCAGGAAATGCTCCAGTGGGAACTCATGGGTAAATTTTCCACTTACACTAAGACTGAAATGGCCCTAGGGTAAAAAAAAAAAAAATAGCCTGTTCTAAACGTTGTCTCCAGAACTGTGGTCAGCTGCGAAGGAATCAGTACCGTGCAGTGGGTAAAGGACTGGGTTTTGGAATTGACCAGACCTGTGCAGGGAGTCTTTTTATTTTGATTTGTGTGATCTTGATCTAGCTAACTTCATTAGCCTCAATTTTCCCTTGTACAAAATGGCCGTTATCTCATATGGCTGTTAAAATGTTACAAGAGATTATCTTTTTTTTTAAACTTTTTAAAAAATATTTTATTTATTTTTGATACAGGGAGAGACAGAGCTGAGAGGGGGAGGGGCAGAGAGAGAAGGAGACACAGAATCGGAAGCAGGCTCCAGGCTCTGAGCTAGAGTCAGCACAGAGCCTGACGCGGGGCTCGAACCCACGAATGTGAGATCATGACCTGAGCCGAAGTTGGAGGCTTAACCGACTGAGCCACCCAGGCGCCCCAAGAGATGATCTTTAGAGTCAGTCCTGACACATCGTTCCCATAGAGTTTGGTTATTGTCATGATTAGTCTTACTAAAATATTTGTGTGCTTTTAAGCAATCCTGTTTGCTTTACTCAACCAGACTCTAAGCCCCATGGGGTTCCCTGGAGAGGACTGCATTTGTCTTCCTCAAGATACCTCCAGTCTGGCACACAGCCTGCCACAGAGCATCCAGGCTACACATACAGGGTGGGCAGAGCTCTGGGCTTCGTTTTACAGATAAATTAGTAGAGGCCCAAGAAGGTTGAGAGACTTGCCCAAGGTCGCACAGCCAGGGGGGGCCTAGGACTGGGGTCCAGGCATTCCCCGTCCAGTGTTCTAACACGTTATCTGAGGAAAGACACAGAACGTTAAGTCACTCCCTTGGATTCTACTGTCAGAGCCACATTCCCTCAGGAATCCTTCCGTTTCTCATGACCAGGCTTTGTGTTGACTGAAGCCCCTAAGTAGGAGCAGGGCACAACCTGCCCGCCAGGGGAAGCCGAATTCCTTGTTCCCTTCAGGTGTCACTGAGCTGAATCGTTTCTGTTTTTTGTTTGTTTTAATTTTTTTTAATGTTTATTTTTTTAAGAGAGATGCACAGAGTGCAAGCGGGGGAAGGGCAGAGAGAGAGGGAGACACAGAATCCGAAGCAGGATCCAGGCTCTGACCTGTCAGCACAGAGCCCGATGTGGGGCTCAAACCCACGAGCTGTGAGATAGTGACCTGAGCTGAAGTTGGACGCTTAACCAACTGAGCCACCCAGGCGCCCCAAGCTGAATCATTTCTTACACTCAGGCATTACAGAGTTACTTCCTGTGATAAAGTAGTGTGGAGGTTCAGATAATAAATCCCCTCAGCCAAGGTGACACTGTCATTAGACCCCAAAGACCTCTGATGAAGTGATTTATGTTAAACACATGCTAGTTCTCCTTTAGATGTACAGTAAAGAAAAAAATGGAATGATTGCAAATAAAAATGGTTTTTCAACTCTGAGAAACCCACAAACTGATCTATGTACAAATCCAACAAACACATGTAATATGTTTTTTGAGTGCATGCCGTATTACCCATATTGTGTCCTGGTATTTATAGTATGAATGAATTTTGCCAAGTTCATTTCTTGGAGCGACCCTAGTGCGGACAGGAGGTCTGAGGGAGAACAGTGTCCGCTGTCAGGGTAGAGTCGTGGTCATATATAGCTCATCTCATGTTGCACTGAGGCAGAGGCCTCCCAAACAGGATTTTCTTCTAGGACAGAAATGGTGTGAAGTTATCCTCGAGTCTTTATCCACTGGGACAGTTGCAGGAATTATTTTTAAATGTGTGTGACAAGAATTGCAGCCAATGTAATTCCAAACAAGATTCCTAAGTCATTTTTGAGATGTGGTCAGAAATCCCTTCTCAATTAATAGCGTATTTTTAGCTTCGTATACTCAGTAATTGTTTTCAAATGTGCTTTGAAATTGAATGGTCATATTTTATTTGGAAATCTAGTATGAGTAGGAAGAAAGAAGCCATAGAAATCGTTCCTATAATATCAGGTTATATATCGTGTGTCTATTTACATATATTTACATATATATGAAACATCAGATTATATTTGTATGTGTATATTCTTTAGATATATGTAGGTATTCTTTAAATGGCTTTATCACTTCTTGTCGAAATTTTAAAGAAAAGGATGGAGGAGTTTCACCTGTCAAAGGAAACAGATTATTTACTTTTCTTTGCTTACCTGTTTAGTCCCACCTCATTCCAAGAGCAGTTTGCAGTAGCTTAAAGAAACTTTAACATTGAGGTAAATGTGGCAATTGGGTTGGGGAAAAATTAAAAGGAGAGAAAAAGTTAAGCCACAAAATGCAGTAAGCAAAATACTCTAAGTCCTATACTTGCTAGAGATTTCTAAGAGACAAAGCAGAGAGGGAAATGGGATCTGTTAAGTAGTTCACCGTGTCTGTAAGGAAAAAGACCAGCTAGTTGTTCAGGAAACACTGGGCTCTTCCCTAATACATTATGCAATGCGAATAATAACCTCAAAAATGTTCCTCTAATAAATAGAAATATGCCTCTGAGCTTCCTAGAAGCCACAACAGTGAAAGAAATAGGATCATTATAGTGTTTATTGTGTCTTTAAGATTAAGAAAGTTCTTGGAAGCACACTTATTCCTGGAACTGAGGTTTTTCTTTCATTACGAGGACACTGAGCAGGGGGCGCTTGGGTGGCTCAGTCATTGGAGCTTCCAACTTTGGCTCAGGTCATGATCGTGCAGTCTGTGAGTTTGAGCCCCATTGCTTCCTGTCCATGCAGAGCCCGCCTCGGATTCTCTGTTCCTCGCTTTCTCTCTCCACCCTTCCCCGCCCCCACTCTCTCTCTCAAAAACAAATAAACATCCAAAAAAAAAAAGAGGACCCTGGGAAAAAACAAAATCTGAGGGGAGCGGATAGAGACTAAAGAAATTTTGTTCTTTTTTCTGACTTTTAATCTAATATTCTAAGTTTAGATTATAATGACAAATCTTAACTATATTAGGATTGGGTTTTAAGGATAGTCTTAAAATAAGCACCTCATCTTGGCCACAGCACATGCTTATGACCTTAGGATGCCCCTGGAACTTAGTTCTTAGAGCAGAGAAGGATGTCTGAAACAAGAAGTAGCTGTGGTTTATTGGACACATACTACGTGCCAGCACCATGCTAAGCACCTTTTGTTGCCATGTAGTCCTCCCCTCGGCTCTGTCAGACAGAGGACACCATCCCCATTGTGCAGATGAGGAAAGCAGGGCCGGGAGAATATGACTCACACAAGGTCACACGGCCAGTAGGGCCCGGCCAGGGATTTGAACCCAGATCTGCCTGACGCCAGGGATCCTAAGGCCATTTCATGCCATGTTGTCCAGTTACTTTATCCTGTGTGCCCAATAGGGCATGTTGGCCCAGCGCAAAGCTTCCCAAGAGGATACCAGGCCCCCCAGGGTGCACAGTTGGCAGCATCTGGCCATGTCTCCCACCCTGCTCACTAACGCTGAAATAGCTGCAGGCCCCTGGACAGGGGAGGTGTGGAGGGGGGATGCAGAGTCCCTGTCCAGAGGCTGCAGGACCTGTTGGCATGTTTTAGGAAGGCAGGAGTAAGTGCATAAGGATGAGAATGTACTCTTCCCCGTCCTTCCAAATTCCCTGCCCATGCATAGATGAGGAGCAGAGAAGGGCTTCACCACCAAAGAGGATACCTGGGTACAGAGAACACGGGCCTGTGGCTCTGGAGGTGGGTTTGACATTAGCTGTAGCCTTTTGTGACTAATGAACATAATCAATCACCTAGCAACGATATATGTTAAAATAATCAGTGGCTTATTTTCCAGAAGCAATTACTTTTGAGGGTGTTCACCCATAGGGTTTCTTAATCTATCTACATATAAATATATACAGATATATATTTATGAACATGGAAACATAAATGCTGTACTGCAACATACCTTTTCTTTCCCTTGGCAATATACCACGGACATCTTTCCGTGCCACAAGTTCTGATACCAATTCCATTGCGTGGCGAGGGGTTTTTCTACATCATCAAATAATTCTCTGACACCAGCTAGGTTGGAGAATTCAACTCAATTCTGACACTTCCCTACCCAGAGGTAGCATCAGATCTAACAGGTTAAGGGCTCAGTTCCACGGGACCGTCCCCACCACTGACAATCCCAAGTCAGGTTGTTACCTGCTCTTCTAACTGACCCGCTGCAGTTTGGAGCTTCCCACAACCCCCTCGTTGGGCTCAATTAATTTGCTGGTACAGCTCACAGAACTCGGGAAACTAGTTTACTCACTAGATTATGGTTTATTACAGAACTTATATTAAAGGGTACCAATCAGCAGCAAGATGGAGAGATAAAAGGGAGAGAGAGAGGTCCCGAACAGAGAGGCTCCTGTCCTCACGGGGCTTGGGGTCTGGCATGGTGGCACAGGGAACTTTCTAGTATCCCCATCTGGAAGTCTCTGAACCCTGTCCTCTGGGTTTTTGTGGAGGTTTCATTGCTTAGGCACAATTGACTTAATCATTGGCCATTGGTGCCTGATTCAACCTCCAGCCCCTCTCCCCTCCCTGGAGGCCAGGGCAGGGGCACCGAGAGTTCCTAACCTTCTAATCACACAGTTGGTTTTCCCTGGCAACCAGCCCCCATCCTAAGTTGGGTCCAAAAGTCACTTTATTAACATAACAAACGACACCTTTATCATTCTCCTCACTTGGGAAATTCCAAGGGATTTTTGTGGGTCCATAAAAATGATAATAAATCTGTACCATACTTTTTTAAAAAAAATCAATCCCTATAAATGAATATTCAGCCCGTATTATGAACAGTGCTTCCACAGATATTTTTGTAGATTTATCCTTGCATACTCATAGAAGTATTTCTATAGGATAAAGTCCTAGGAATGAAATTGCTGTTTCAGAGGACGTGCACGTATTACGTTTAGACAGTGATTGCCATGTTGTCATTCAAAATTATTGCTTCCATTTGCACTGAATGCCACCAACCCACTTTGGAACTGTTGATGGGTGATGTGATCTTGGTGTTTCATTTTCCCGGCTTGTAAAATGAAAATGATTATTGCCTCGGGAGTAATTCTAAATGAGGTCACTGCTTTGATAATACCATGGCTCTTTAAGAAGAAATATATCAGTAACTCTAAAGTGTCACTTACATCTTAATTTTTTCTCTCATATCTCCTCAACCCTTTATTCCTTCTCCATTTGAACCTGCAAAGGGAATAAAAATTTGATTAAAAGAAATCTAGGGACTTCATGCCTCGATATTACTTTCATAGGTTCTATTTTTATGACTCACCCATGGGTGGAAGCATTTGGATGACGTCAGGTTTCATACATATTTTTTCATTAAAAATTTGCAGAAGTCCACATAGCTGGGACATGCCTTCTCTTGAAAAGCTCAAGGATCCCCTACTGTTCTGCTGAAATTAAAAAGTAGATAAAATGGGGTTTCCTTTTTTTGAAATGCTCTGCCCCATGGGGCACCTGGGTGGCTCAGTCCATTGAGCTTCTGACTCTTGATTTTGGCTCAGGTCACAATCCCAGGGGTGTGGGATGGAGCCCCGCATCAGGGTCTGCATTGGGCTCTGCACTGAGTGTGGAGTCTGCTTGAGGTTCTTTTTTTCTACCTCTGGCTCTCTCCCCAACTTGCACTATCTCTTAAAAAAAAAAAATTAAAGTGCTCTGCCCCACAAGTTCAAAATCCCAAATTTAAGTTTATGTAAATGGATGCTTCCAACCTCCTTAGCTTCATTCCTTCATCTGATTGTTCAGTATTCTTCTTTGCAGTTATACGGATGCAGAGTGCTTTTGTAGGATGTGGATAAATCTGGAAATCTTGGACTAAGTTTCCCATCTATCAGCTGTATAACCTTGTCCAGGTTGCTTACTCTGACTCAGTCTGCACAGCAATAAAGTAGAAATACTAATACTACAAACAACCCCATAGGGTTTTGAGAGGATTAAATTAACTGGAACAGTGCCTAGCTCATAATAAGAAGGTCAATAAATGATTAGTAGTATATGGTTAATACATGTTGTTACTAAGAATATTGGCTTTGGTGGGGGAGGGGAGCACCTAGATGGCTCAGTTGGTTGAGCGTGAACGCTTGATTTTGGCTCAGGTCATGATATCACGGTTCATGGGTTCAAGTTGTGCATCAGAATCTGTGCTGAGAGCACAGAGCCTGCTTGGAATTCTCTCTCTTCTCTCTCTCTGACCCTCCCCTACTTCTGTCTCTCAAAATAAATAAAGACATTAAAAAAAAAAGAATATTGGCTTTGGGGGTCTGAGAGAACCTGGGTCCTGCCCCTTATCATCCCTGAGGTCATGGGCAAGCTGCTCATCCTCTCAAGGCACAGTTTGCTCCTCTGTTCTAGTGGGGCCAGTTAGGGCTTGTTGCAGAGGGCCGCTGTGAGCATCAAGTACGATTAAATACCATTGTATGCTCTTAAAAAGACCCCTGGCACAAGGGGCATAACTGGTGGCTGGTTTTAGTAATATTTTTTAAACTTTCAAGAAATGTGTATAAAAAAATTTTAATGTCTATTTATTTGTGAGAGGGGGGAGGGGCAGAGATTGAGGGAGACAGAATCTGAAGCAGGTTCCAGGTTCTGAGCTGTCAGCACAGAGCCTGACGTGGGGCTGTAACTTATGAACCTTGAGATCATGATCTGAGCCAAAGTCAGACGCTTAAACTGACTAGGCCACCCAGGCACCCCTAAAATTTTTATTCCCATAATTTACTGACAGCATTGGTTCTCAATCTTGGCTACAGATTAGCACCCCCCGGGAGAAATTTACAAGGATATGTCAGGCTAGAGGCCAGAGAAAGTGATTACACAGGTTTATTCTTAGTAGAGAATGTGTTGTAAACGCATCAGCAAAATCCCAATACTGTACTGTGGACTAGCTGCGAGTTCCCAGCAATAGCAATAGGCTTTGGATCCCAAGTCTTCCTTTGTGAGGCTCTTTGCACTAATGCAATTTCGTTTGGATTAAAATTCAGGGAATCTGAGTTCCTGGCCCATTTCTGCAATTTACCAGGTAGATGGACTTTGCTTTCTCCTTTGAAAAATGGCAAGAGTAAACCAGGAAATTTCTCTAAGCAAGAACTCCCAACACGTGTTTGCCATAGAATCTCCTGTACCCTGGGCGAGAGGCCTGTTGCCAAGTAAACATAAACCTTGGAAAACTTGCCGTTGTCTCTCTCACTGGTGATTGTTGGGCTTGGGGGTTGGTCTCAAGACTGAAGGCAAAAACAATAAGGGGGTGAAGATTCTGGGCTTTTGTGGGGGGGGGGAGGGTGGGATAGTGGAGGGCCAGAGAGTAACTGGGGAGGTTTAGATGTTGAGGTGGGTTTGGGGAAAGGGTGGATTGCATATTTGGTCATTTAGGAGAGTTTATGGGGAAGAGCCGGGATGTTTAAAGGAGACTTTTGTTTGATCATATATTTGAAGAGTGGGAAGCATATACCCTAGATTGAAGGCCTTTCCTATCACCATATTTGGGCCTGTCACACCCAGGGGTGACTCTGGATGAAAGTTGGCACTAACGAAGGGAGGGCAATGGGGAATTGCTCCTGCTGTGTGGCGTCCTGGCCTACAGGGTAGGGCTGCCTGTGTCCTTAACTGCCAAACCTTGGCTGTCTGCAAAGATCCACGGTCTTCATGAAAGCTCAATTTATTGAGTGCCTACTATGTGCTGGGCCCCTTACATATATTATTTCTGATTAATCTTCATGAGAAATTCTATTAATACAAATATTATTACCCCTATATTTGGGGGGAGGAAACTGTCTCAAAGGTTAAGTAACTCACCTTTGGTCACACAGCCAATAATTGGAAGAAATTTAGAACTTTCCACGTCATACTGCCTTACTGTTCTCACAACCTTCCTTCTGGCCCGTCCATGGATGAACCTTGAAAGCTTTATGTGAAGTGCAAATAGTCAAACACCAAGGAGACCACATATTATAGATTTCATTTATATGAAGTGTCCAGAATAGCAAATCTGCAGAGACAGTAGGTCAGGGGTTGCCTAGAGCTGGAGCGATGAAGGGCAATAGCTATAGGGTATGGGGTTTTGTTTTGGGGTGAGGAAGTATTAAATCGGTTGTGGTGATGATTCCACACATCTGTGATGATACTGCAAACCACTGAATCGTGTACTTTAAATGGGTGAATTGTATGGTATGTGAATTATGTTTCAATAAAGCTGCTACAAAAAAAATTAAAATGAAGGCACAGACCACCTCACACCCAATAAGATGTATACTATCAAAAAGCCTCCAGAAGATGATAAGTGTTTGTGAGGATGTAGAGAATTGGAATCCTCATGCACTGTTGGTAGGAACATAAAATGGTGTAGCCAAAGTGGTTCCTTAAAAAATTTTTAAAGGGGAGGTGCGCCTAGGTGGCTCAGTCACTTGAGTGTTTGGCTTCAGCCAAGGTCATAATCTCACGGTTCATGAATTCAAGCCCCACGTCAGGCTCTGTGCTGACAGCTCAGAGCCTGGAGCCTGCTTCAGATTCTGTGTCTCCCCCTCTCTCTGCCCCTCCTCTGCTCATACTTTCCCTCTCTCTCTCCCTCCCTCCCTCTCTCTCTCTCTCTCTCTCTCTCTCTCTCTCAAAGTAAATAAATAAACATTAAAAAATGTTTTTAAAGGAAGCGCCATATGATCCAGCAATGCCACTTCTCATTATGTACACAAAAGAATTGAAAGCAGTCTTGAAGGGATATTTGTACACCCACATTCATAGCAGCATTTTTCCTAAGGGCCCAAAGATGGAAGCAATCCAAGTGTCTATGTCTAAATGAATGGATAAGCAAAATGTGGTCCATCCATACAATCAAATGTCATTCAGCTTTAAAAAGGAAGGGCGTCCTGACACATGCTACAACATGGATGAATCTTGAGGACATTATGCTAAGTGTAATAAGCCAGTCACAAAAGAACAAATACTGTATGATTCCACTTAGATGAGGTACTTCAAGCAGTCAGATTCGTAGAGACAGAAAGTACAACAGTGGTTGCCAGGGGCTGAGCGGAAGGGAGGATGGGGAGTGCTTAATGGGCACAGAGTTTCAGTTTTTGCAAGATGAAAAGAACCATGAGGTTGGGTGGTGGTGATGGCTGCACAGCAGTGTGCAGACACTTAGGACCACTGAACTATGCACCTAAAAATGGTTGAGATGGTAAATTTTATGTGTGTTTTACCGCAATAAAAAATTGAGAGAAGAAAATGAAGGCACAGATCCCAGATATCCTCATGGCTTGCTCTGTCACCTCCATGAGTCTGCAAATGTCACTCCAGTGAGTCCTCCCTGACTACCCTTACGTCCCCATCCCTGTGCCCGGCTTGTCCCCACTCAGTGTGTTCTCTACAGGGTGGTTCAAAAAGAACTGACCACTTACAGTCTTTTATTATAACACGCCATGTCTGGTGGGGATAGATCAAGAACTTGGGGTGGGGGTCACCTCTCCTTTGTAGCCTCAGAGAGATAAAGAAACATGTCGGGGCTGCCCTTCAAGCTGTGATAAAGGACCTGAAGGAACTGACTTGGCTGGGTGGCATGTTCCCCGTTTATGTTCTGTGGCGCTGCATATATGTTGTCGCTAACTATACTAGTTCCTTCTAAAACTGCGTTTGATGTTAGCGCCCGGGGGGGCTCAGTCGGTTAAGGGTCTGACTTCAGCTCAGGTCATGGTCTCGTGGTTGGGGAGTTCGAGCCCCACATCGGGCTCTGTGCTGACAGCTTGTAGCCTGGAGCCTGCTTCAGGTTCTGTGTCTCTCTCTACCTCTCTCCGCCCCACTCACACTCTGTCTCTCTCTCAAATATAAACATTAAAATATTTTTAAAAATTAAAAATTAAATTAAAAAATGAAATGGTCTTTGACTACATGATATACATAACTTAGTCACTAATAATTTTTAAATGTTTAATTCTTTTGAATCCCCCAGGATTTTAAAGGCTTATTTTGTTTGTTGTCTGTGTAACCACACAACGTAAATTCCGTAATAGCAGAGACTTTCTTCTTCCTTCCTGTTTTGTTCACTGCTCTATCTCCAACACCTAGAGCAGCGCCCAGCCCCTGGTAGATGCCCAAGAAATATTTGTTGATTAATGAATGACTCTGTGTTTTATAATCCCCTTCCCATATTGTCTAGCCTAGTGAACACTCCAATGACAAGTAAATGGGACTGGTTCTAAGCAAGCAAACAAGCAAACACACACACACCAAAAGAAATAAGTGGGAAACATATGCTTACTCATAATATATAAATGGATGAACAGAAACGGCTACTAGAATATAACCCCAAAATGTTAATAGTGATTATTTCTTTTTTTTTAACTTTATTTTTTTTAGTAATCTCTACACCCAACGTGGGGCTCAAACTCATATCCCGAGATCAAGAGTCACATGCTTTGCCAACTGAGCAGCCAAGTGCTGCTCTACAGTGATTATTTCTAAGTGGTAGTGATGCTGGCGATTAATGGGTTGATTGATTTCTGCCTGTTTTGGTTTTTTCTAAAATAGGAATGCAGGTGATTATTTTCCTTTTTTGATTACTTTTTCTAATAACAGCAAAGATTGCTCATATCAACTGTATGCTTCCTGTGAGGCACAGACTGTTCCACGTGCTTCCTGGCAGTGACTCAGACTTCAGAGCAGCCCTGTGAAGCAGGTACTACTGTGATGTCCATTTTACAGATGAAGTAACTGGGGCACAGAGAGGTTGAACAAGGTACCCAGGGCCTCACAGCAAAGAAGTCACAGAGCCAGGCAGCTTGATTCCAGAAGCCTTCCTCTTCCCCACCTCATTATGCTGCAGTGCACAGATGTTATTTATGGAGTTAAAATGCTCAAGAGAAATCTCTCGGTGTTTGGTTACATATGAAATCCATCAGGATCCAACCTCTGATTAAACTGCCAAGGGCAAGAAGCTCGTGCCCCTTCCCGCCTGTTAGCCTGGCTTAAAGGGCAGTGGTCCCACCCGCCTCCACTCCAAGCGCTAGACCAGCCCTGTTGACGCATGGTTTTCGCCTTAGGATCTAAATTTAGGATCTGAGTAGCTAAAGTGTCTTGCCAATTTCCAGATTCAACTCTCATTAGTCCAGGACATGGAAAATTTTCAAGGTAAAGGGCTCTGGAAGGTAGATATCAAGAAGGGCAGGCTGATTCCTTTTACACAAATTTAAAAATTGTCTCCTTATGAAAGTAATACGTTTCATGATTAAAATGCAGAAAAGCATCAAGAGATCAGAAAAAGCTACCCTCCAAGGCTGTCACTGATGATACTTTGGTATATAGAAAAACGTTTTAAAAGTGCCTTAGTCTTATCTGAATAGGAGGGAGGCAGCAGAAGCTGAGGCCGGTGTCATTCCTCCTGTTACCATGTGTACTAGAGTTGCCCTCATTTTCTTTTTGTGTCATCTAGAGACTTGTCTCCTAAGAGGTTTCAAAGTGACCCCTGAAGCCGTCCAGAGAGAGCAGCTAATGATAGCAGTAAAATTCTGGGCTTTGGAGTCCCAAAATCTACCTTCAAACATTGCTTGGAAGCTTCCTAGCTGTGTGTCTTTGAGCAAGACACTTAATCTTTCTGATCTTCCCTCTTTTCATTTTTAATGTTTTATTTATTTTTGAGAGAGAGAGAGACAGTGCGAGCAGGAGACAGTCAGAAAGAGAGGGAGACACAGAATTTGAAGACAGGCTCCAGGCTCTGAGCTAGCTGTCAGCACAGAGCCTGACGCAGGGCTGGAACCCATGAACCGTGAGATCATGACCTGAGCTGAAGCCAGACGCTTAACCCACTGAGCCACCCAGGCTCCCCTGATCTTCCATCTTTTAACTATAAAATGAAATGAACACCCCTCTAAAAGTCCAACTGAGAAGTTGAGTTAAAAGACTTGAACTAACGCTTACCTGCAAATTCTACTGGCTGTGTGACCTTGAGCAAGTCACTGAACCTCTCTATGCTTTCGTTTCTTCATCTGTACAATGGAAATAATAAAAGTACTCCCCTCACTGGATGAGAGACCTGTATGAGACAGTGCATATAACATACTTAGTTCAGTGTCTCATAGGTGCTCAGTAGTAATCAGTGACTTCTGTACACCAAACCATTTTTGAAGCATGTTAGAGCCATTTTCCTGCTGTGGATGGTGAAATCAATTAGTGGGTTGCCACATGCATTTAAAACACATGAATAGACCTAGAAAATATTACTGTGTGCTTATAGTAAGAGAAATGCTCATCAGTGAGAGTTTTGTATACTGTAAAAACAATGTAAGTTGCACTCCCCCACCTTTTAAAAAACATTTATTTATTTATTTATTTATTTATTTAAGTAATCTCTATTCCCAACATAGAGCCTAAACTCACAACCTTGAGATCAAGACTTGGATGTTCTTCTGCCAGCCAGGTGCCCTGTGTAAATTGTATTTATTTTTATTTATTTTTTTCTTTTAGAGAGAGTGAGAGAGAGAGAGAGAGCATGCCGGTGGGGTGGGGGGAGGCAGAGGGAGAGAAAGAGAGAATCCCAAGCAGGTTCCAGGCTCAATGTCTTGATCTCACGACCCTGGGATCAAGACCTTGGCGGAAACCAAGAGTCAGATGCTCAACCGACTGAGCCACCCAGGCGCTCCAACTGGGCTTTGCAGTTTGTGAGTATGAAAAAACTGGCTTAAATCAGATAAACTTAGGTCCTCTGATCTTAGATCTAACCTGAATTTGCCAAGATGGTGTATTTTTGGCTTAAAAAACCAAGGGAGTTCTAGGAAATAGCCATATTAAATGTACTCTAGCGTCTTCTATAAAAAAGTTTGAGTCACACTCCATTAAATCCTTCTCCAAAAATAAGCCATCAGGGGCGTCTAGGTGGTTCACTGGGTTAAGCGTCCAACTCTTGATTCTGGTTCAGGCTGTGATCTCACGGTTCACGGCATCCAGCCTCAAGTCAGGCTCTGCACAGACAGCTTGGAGCCTGCTTGGGATTCTCTCTCTCCCTCTGTCTCTGCCCGTCCCCTGCTCGCTCGCTCGCTCGCTCTCTCTCTCTCTCTCTCTCTTTCTCTCAAAATAAGTAAGTACACATTAAAAAGAAATCCTCATATGAGAAACGTTATCGAGCAGATAGTGCCAGGAAAAATGTTGCTTCCCTTGAGGAAATGGTTTTCTTCTTCCCTAACTTCCCCTGTTTTCCTTGTCTGCCAGGAACCTCAGCGTTCATTTTAAAGCTCTTGTATAACAGCTTATTGCCTCTCCTGGATAGCGTATCCATTTCTCTTCAGACTTGGTTTTCTTTTTTTTTTTCCTTCCATTTTTATTACTGTATTTTGTTGTAAATTATCTCCAATCCTTTTAGAGAGAAAGCAAGATATAAATATATTCAGACAAAAAACAGGCATCTGCCTTGTTTACAGCACAAAGGCTGTGAATCTCACATGAGATAACGTATTGGAAAGAACGTGAAACACTGACGAGCCTGGACCAGGGGAGCTGTCACTACAGTGTGTCTGGCTCGTGCAGAGGTGTGAAGTTCTATCAGCTTTGTAGAAAAAAAGTACTGTTGGTCTTTGTTTTAATGGAATTTTTGAAAAGTAACTTTCTTCTTAGCAGATTATAAAAGTAATAATTGCCAAAAGGCGTAATAATTGCCCTTTGTGGAAAAATTGCACAAAAAAGTTGGTCATTGTAAGTCTCACCACCCAGAGATGACCACTACTGAAATAGCTTCATTTAAAAAAAAAAAAAAACAGCTTTGTTGATATATACTTCATACGTCACACAGTTCAAAGCATACAAATCAGTGGCTTTTAGTAGATTCACAAAATTTGCAACCATGACTGCAGTCAGTCTTAGCATATTCTCATCACCTCGCAAAGAAACCCTTTTCCCATTGGCCCTAACTCCCCGAGACCCCCATTCCTCCCAGCCCCAGACCATAGCTAATCTCCTTTCTGTCTCTATAGAGTCGTCTTTATGACTGGCTTATTTCACTTAGCACCGTGTTTTAATGTCCATTGATGTCGTAGCATTTATCTATACTTCATTTCTTTTTATGGCTTGTATCGGTCAGCTCGGACTGCCATACCGCATACCACAGACTAGCGGTGTTCAGCAACAGACATTTATCTTCCTGCAGTGCTGGAGGCCAGAAGTCTGGGGTCAGACTGCAGACAGGGTCAGGTTCCAGTGAGAGCTCTTCTCCAGGCTTGCAGAAGCTGCCTCCTAGCTAGATCTTCACACAGTGGAGGGAGAATTCTGGAGTCTCTTCCTCTTCTTATGATGGTGCCAGTTCTGTGGGATTAGGGCTCCACCCTTAAGACCTCGTTAACCTTAATCGCTTCCTTAAAGGCCCTATCTCCACTACAGTCACTTTGCGGGGATCAGGGCTTTCACAGATGAATTTGAGGGGGAACACAGTTCAGCTCATAACATGGCTGAATATACCCCATGGTGTGGACGTACCACATCTCATCCATCTATTCATTAGTTGATGGGCGTTTGAGTTATTTCCATTTTGGGCTATTTTCAATAATGCTTCTCTGAACATTCATGTACCAGCTTTGTGTGAACATGTATTTTCAATCCCCTTGGGTATGTACTAGGAGTGGAATTGCTGGGTCATATGGTAACTCTAGGTTCAACTGTTGGAGGAACTGCAAAACTGTTTTCAGAGTGGCTAAACCATTTTCCATTCCCACCAGCAGTGAAGGAGAGTTCCAATTTCTGCACATCCTTGCCAACACTTGCTAGTATCTGTCTGTTGGATTATAGCCATCCTGGTGGGTATGAAGTGGGATCCCATTGTGGTTTGATTTATGTTTCTCTGATGCCTAATGAGGCTGAACATCTTTTCATGTGCTTACTGGCCATTTGTGTATCTTCTTTGGAGGAATCTCTAGTCAGTTCCTTTGCCTTTCTTAATTGGATTATCATTTTGTTGAGTTGTAAGAGTTCCTTGTATATTCTAGACACAAGTTCCTTATCAGATATATATATAATTTGCAGTTTTGTGAGCTATCTTTTCATTTTCTTGGGGGTCTTGACGCACAAGAGTTTTTAATTTTGGTGATGTCTGATGTCCAATTTAATTTTTCAATTGTTGCTTGTGTTCTTGGTATGTCTAAGAAACCATTGCCTAATCCAAGATTTGTTTATTTTTTTCTAAGAGTCATATGATTCAAGTGCTTTCATTTAAGGCTTTGGCCTATTTTGAGTTAATTTTTTTAAGTTTATTTATTTTGAGAGAGAGAGAGAGAGAGAGAGAGAGCGAGAGCACATGCATTTGCACAAGCAGAGGAGGGGCAGAGAGACAGGAAGAGAAGGAATCCCAAGCAGGCTTCTTGGTCAGCACAAAAGACCCTGACACAGGGCTCAATCTCACGAACAGTAAGATCATGACCTGAGCCAAAATCAAGAGTCGGGTGCTTAACCAACTGAGCCACCGAGGCACCCCTGAGTTAATTTTTGTATATGGCATAAGGTAAGGGTCTAACTCCATTCTTTTGCATATGGATATCCAGGCATCCAGCAACATTTGTTGAAGAGACCCCTTTCCCCATTGAAATGATCTTGGCACCCTTGTTACAAATCAGTTGAACATGAATATAAGGGTTTATCTCTGGATTTTAATTCCATTTTATATGTGCCTATCCTTATGCTAGGACCACAAAGTCTCAATTACTGTAACTTCATAATAAGTTTTAAATTCAGGACATTTTAATTCTCCAACTTCCTTTATTTCAAGACTGTTTTGGCAATTCTGGGACCATTGAATTTCCAATTATCATCTTTATTGTCAATGTTTTTAAAAATGCAACTCTATCTTTAATTTTACATCAATGAAATCATACCCCATAACAATTATTTTCATGTGTCCCTAACTCTACATTGTAAACATCCTTCTATATTATAAATTTATTTTTCATATGCTTTAGTACATAACTTAGTTATCTTCCTATTGGACACTTCTTTCTGAACTTCATCATTATAAATATTGCCGCCATGGCTGCCTTCATTCCTAAGAGAGTTTAATTATATTTGTGAAGCTATTGAAGATATTTTTACATATTGAAAACATTACTCTTTTAATTCAGACTTTGAGATGATTTCTCTAAAAGCAATAGAATAGGCACAGACAAGTAAGAGTCAAATCCCACATTTGCAACTTAGAAAGGTCACTAATCTGTGTGAGCCACAGCGTTCTCAGCTGACAGATGCACATAGTAATAGTAATAAGCTGTTGTGAAGAGCGCCTGTGTGGCTCAGTTGGTTAAGTATCTGACTCTTGGTTTCAGCTGAGGTCATGATCTCCTGACAGCTCGGAGCTGCTTGGGATTCTCTCTCTCCCTTCCTGTCTCTGCCCCCCATCTCTCTCTCAAAATAAATAAGTAAACTTAAAAAATAGAGCTGATTAGAAGATTAAAGGAACATAGGAATATATAGCCTAGTACTTATAATAATTATCATTATTATTTTCATTATTGTTGTTACTGTTGCTAGCTATATTAGAACTTGCAACAGGTAGCGGAACTGGAGATGGTGGGCTGGCATTCAGGTCTTTCCTATCAGCCTGGGAACTGCAATCATAATAAAGTGGACTTTAGGGGCTCCTGGCTGGCTCAGCTGGTGGAGTGTGTGACTCTTGATCTTGGGGTTGTGAGTCTGAGCCCCATGTTGGGTGTAGGGATTACTTTAAAAATAAGTTTTAAAGAGTATATTTTTTTTTATTTTTTTAACAGTTTTATTTATTTTTGAGAGACAGATCATGAGCAGGGAAGGGGCAGAGAGAGAGACACACACACACAGAATCAATCGGAAGCAGGCTCCAGGCTCTGAGCTGCCAGCACAGAGCCCGACCCGGGGCTCAAACCCACGAACTGTGAGATCATGACCTGAACCGAAGTCAGACGCTCAACTGACTGAGCCACCCAGGGGCCCCATTAAAGAGTGTATTTTAAAAAATAATGAGTAGACATTAAGTATTTCTCACATTAGCCAAAAAACAGTGTTTTATTTCATAATTTTTAAAAAATATTTTTATTTATTTTTGAGAGAGAGAGAGCATGAGCAGAGGAGGGTCAGAGGGAGAAGGAGACACAGGATCTGAAGACAGGCTCCAGGCTCTGAGCTAGTGGTCCACACAGAGCCTGATGTGGGGCTCGAACCCACGAACCATGAGATCATGACCTGAGCCGAAGCCAGAGGCTTAACCGTCTGAGCCACCCAGGTGCCCCAAAAAACAGTGTTTTAATATCATGCACCAAATAGATGTCTTCATTCCTAAATCTTTGTGTATATTTAGGGTTAGTTTCTTAGACTCATTTTTCAGCAATGGCTATGAGATGGTTTAAGTCCATTTTTGTAGCTATGGAAGATATTGTTTACATATTGCAAACACTTATCTTTGAATTAAAGCACAGATTAGCACCGAGAGAGCAATGGCTCTGTCTGGCATGTTCACCATTTTAGATCGAGCATCAGTGAGCACTCGGCGGATGCTGAGAGAGGAACGCAAGAAGGAACGCAGTGGGCCCCCAGTATATTTTGCTGCTTTGGATTACTTTGTCACAGCAGCAGGGGCTAAAGGGGCTTAGCATAGGAAACCAGACACACAGCAGTTTGGATCATGATAAGAACCACCATTTATTATGCACCTGTTGCATTTCTTGTGTGTTGGTCGTTCTTCAGGTGGATTTTTATATGCAATCTCAGTTAATATATTTAAATATCAAGATAACAGATGCAGTAAGATCCATGGGAAACCCAATGTTACAGGCAAGGAAACAGAAGCTTCAAGAGGGTTAACATACTCGGAGTAAGTGCTGGAGCCCGAATGCAAACACTTACCTCTCTGATACTAAAGTCTGGGTGCTCTTTTCCCAGGAAAGATGTGTGTCTTTTTGACAACCTAGAGACTGATAGAGAGAGAGGGTAGTTGGGGCTTACAAAAGGAAGCTAGAGTGGGATTCATTAATTAGGTCAACAAAGATTGATCGAGTACCTGCTCTGGGTGTGGGACGGGGTAGTTCCAGGTGCCGTGGTATACAAAGGAGACCATAAGCCAATACCTTGCTCTACCGGAAACTCCAAGTCTAGTGGGGAAGCAGACACTATTCCAGTAATCACGTAGGTACTTGGTTACAAACTGTGATCGGAGCTTCTAAGAACTTGAGGGTGCCATGAGAGACCAGCAGCAGAATTTGAATAGTTTCCCCTAAGCTGAGATCAGAAGCGAGCTAGGAATTAACTAGATGTGAGTGGCAGGGAGAGCTTTCTGGGATGAGAAAAGGACCTAAGCAAAGACCCTGAGTGTGAAGGGGACTGGAAACAGGCCCATGTGGCGCAGGCAGGACACAGGGTGACAGGGGAGCCAGAAGAGAGCAGTTGAAGACTGGCCTTGATCCTGAGCACAGCAGGGGGCCTTTAAAGGGTTTTAGCTGAGCAGTGGCAGCATCGGACAGGCTTTCTAGAAAGATGAATGTGGCCGCAGGTGGGAGCAGATTAGATGACATGTTGGCAGTGGGAATGCACAGAAGTGGATGCATTTAGGAGACGTTTTTGGGGTAAGAATGACATAGGTGATATGAGTGAACCTTTCTAAAATGCAGTTTTGTTTGCAGGTAAATATGATTCTCACTGTGTATGTTTGGAAACATTCACATTTTCTTTTCAGTATACCTGGGGACTTCTTATTAAGAAGAACCCTGTGGTTGAAACTCTTGTATTGTTAATTCCCAAACCCTCCTCTTTTTTTCTTTTAAAAGAATGTTTAGGGGCACCTGGGGGGCTCAGTTGGTTAAGCGTCCGACTTCAGCTCAGGTCATGATCTCACGGTTCATGGGTTCGAGCCCTACATCGGGCTCTGTGCTGACAGCTCAGGGCCTGGATCCTGCTTCAGATTCAGTGTCTCCCTCTTTCTCTCTGTTCCTCCCTGCCTCAAGCTCTGTGTCTCTCTTTCTCAAAAATAAATAAACATTTAAAAAACAGTTTAAAAAATTTTTAAGTTTATGTATTTATTTTTTTTTTACTGTTTATTTATTTTCTTTTTTAGAGAGAGAGAGAGACAGAGACAGCACATGGGTAGAGGAGGGGCAGAGAAAGAGGGAGACACAGAGTCTGAAACAGGCTCCAGGTCAACATAGAGCCCATTGTGGGTCTCAGACTCACAAACTATGAGATTATGACCTGAGCTGAAACCAAGAGTTGGATGCTTCACTGACTGAGGCCCCCGGGCGCCCCTTTTTAAAAAAAAAATTTTTTTAGGTTTATTTTTGACAGAGAGAGAGAGAGAGAGAGAGAGAGAGAGAGAGAACATGAACAAGGAAGGGGCAGAGAAAGGGAGAGAAACAGAATCCCAGCCTCTCCTCTTAATGTTTGATAAGTTTGGTTTCTTAGTCCCTGGAGTTTCTTGACTTGAGCCCTGCCTGCCCTGGGCTCTGGCCCAAGCACTGAGATAATGAGCGAATACTACCCCCGCCCCTCAGTACAGAGTGAAATGATTTCTTGATTAGTTATTAAATTGTTACTCTTGTAAAGGAACTGTTTAAATATAAACTGGAGGATTTGTTTCCTTTTCACTTACAGGCCAACATTTAATACATAAAGCCTCTGCCAGTCTGAACTGGATGAGGACTGTTTATACCCAGGCTCATTTGAAATGCTTGGGATATTTCTAAAGGTTCAGTCTTGGCAGCGGCAGCTGAGAATGCAGAGATAAATAAAAAAGTCACAAGACACGGCTGATGAGGTTCGTTTGTTCATTCACACCCATGACTCACTAGGCTTTTGAAGACACTGAATTTTGAAGGACAACCTAGTAGATGGTGGGTGGTTTAAATTGTTGGAACTCGAATCTTGGTGCAATTCAGTTACCTGCAAAGTGGACTTAGGCTTGTGAATTGAGATGTGGAAGTAAAATCCCATAGATATATAGACATCTGAATAGCACATAAAACTTGATTTTTAGAAAAAATGATTTAAAGAAATTCATTTAAATATTTGTTTAAAAATAGAATATTTTCCAGTTTTTCTACAGACACTGTGTTAATCGAATGATTAACAAATAATTTTAGGGGCACTTGGGTGGCTCAGTCAGTTAAGCATCTGACTCTTGATTTCAGCTCAGGTCATGATCTCACAGTTTGTGGGTTTGAGCCTTGTATCGCACTCTGCACTGACAGTGCAGAGCCTGCTTGGGATTCTCTCTCTCCCACTCTCTCTGCCCCTCCGCTGTTCGTGCTCTCTCTCTCTCTCTCTCAAAATAAACAAACATGAAAAAATAATTTTATTGAGGGGCACCTGGCTGGTTCAGTCAGGAAAACATGTGACTCTTGATCTCAGGGTTGTGAGTTGGGTGTGGAGATTACTTAAAAATAAAATTAAAAAAAAAGAATTTTGGGACTCCTGGGTGGCTCAGTCGGTTGAGCATCCGGCTTCGGCTCAGGTCAGATCTCACGTTCTTGGGTTCGAGCCCCGTGTCAGGCTCTGTGCTGACAGCTAGCTCAGAGCCTGGAGCCTGTTTCGGATTCTGTGTTTCCCTCTCTCTCTGACCCTCCCCTGCTCCAGCTGTCTCTCTCTGTCTTTCAAATATAAAATAAAAAGCAATAAAAAAAATTTAAAAAAAAAAGAATTTTATTGAGCACCTACTGATTTTGGTTCCAGAAGCTGTGCTCTGAGCAGCTAAGCTCTGTTCCAGTGGCCCTGTCACTGGTTTTGCCCTGGTGGCTCCCTTCCCCCTCGGGGGCCTCAGCTTCCCTCACTTGTAAAAAATGAGCCTTTTATTAAATGTCTCCCTTTTCTGAAATCAAGATCCTTTCCAGGGTCAAAACTTGACCAATGTTGGTCACTTCCAACACCAAATGTTCCCATTTAAAATACTGCCTTCAAGGAGACTTCACGGAGTTTACTTTAGTAACACTGTTTAGAAGTCAGCAGTATGCCTTAATTATTGTACATTCAAGACGGTCAAATTCTCCCCGATGCCTGTGGCTTCCATGGCTCAACTTTCCTTAAAATAATGCAGGCCAACATCTGACACTCTCAAGAAAGAGGCTATCAGACTACTGACATTTACCCCTCGAATGTCAACACTTATTTCTTGTTAGAAAAAAAAATCTTCCATCATTTGTTCCTCCACTGGGGTTAGATGGAGCTATTTATGTTGATTTCTCCACATGTTTTCTGTGTTCTTCCAACTTTCTATAATGGCTATGTCTTGTTTTTAGAATGGAAAAATAATCTCATATTTTTTAAAACATTTATTCACTTTTGAGAGAGACAGAGCATGAGCAGGGGAGGGGCAGAGAGAAAGGGAGACAGAATCCAAAGCAGGCTCCAGGCTCTGAGGTGTCAGCACAGAGCCAGATGTGGGGTTCCAACCACGAGCCCTGAGATCATGGCCTGAGCTGAAGTTAGATGCTTAACTAGTTGAGCCACCCAGACCCCCCAAAAATAATCTCATTTTGAAATTCAGTCCAGGGGTCCCTGGGTGGCTCAGTCAGTTAAGTGTCTAACTCTTGGTTTTGGCTCAGGCCATGATCACATGGTTCATGAGATCAAGCTCCATGTCACAAAAGTAAAATTTAGTCCGGTAAGACAGACGAGAAACAAAATCTTGGTAATAGATATTGTATCTGCCCTGCCTTCCTAATTGGAAAGTATGAAACTTGACTAGAAGCTCCATTGGATGATTCTGGGTCAGGATCAGGGACACCAATTCTTACTTTATAGTGCTATGATTCATGGTTTAGATCATGGATTTCAAAGTCAGATAGATCAGGCTTAGTATCTTGGCATGGCCACTTACTCAGCTCTGTGACCTTGAGTAGCTTAGTGTCTCTGAGCCTTGACTGCCTCATCAGTAAAATGGAAATAATGATAGCATCTACTTCCCAGACTGGCTTGGTGGATTGAATGAGATGATAAATGAACATAATGTCTAGCATTCAGCTAATGCAAGTTTCTTGATTAATTATGTGATATTATTAATATTCTCTTACAAGTATATGGTGCTCTTAGGGACTGCTAAGGCACCTAAGACTTCTGGCCCTGGATTGGAATTAAAAGGTCCTCAGAGCTTTGTACGTGTTCTCTTCCTCCCATTTTCCTATTTTATTTTATTTTATTATTTTATTTTATTTTATTTGTTGTTGAGGTGAAACTTACATGCAATACGATACACTGGTCCTAAGTGAACGTCTTTAAATTTTTTTTTAATGTTTATTTATTTTTGAGAGAGACCGAGCACAAACCAGGGAGGGGCATAGAGAGCCAAAAACAAAGAATCCAAAGCAGGCTCCAGGCTCTGAGCTGTCAGCACGGAGCCCAACATGGGGCTTGACCTCACAAGCAACGAGATCATAGTCTGAGCTAAAGCTGGATGCCTAACCCACTGAGCCACCCAGGCACCCTTGGTCCTAAGCGAACTTCTACATATGTATACCCCACATAACCACCACCCATATCAAGACAAAGAACATGTCAGCACCTCTGTGGGCTCTCATGCCCCCACCCAGTCAGTAGCCCCCGATCCCAAAGCAAACACTATTTTGACTCCTAAAACCATAAAATAGTTTTGTTTATTCTCAAACTTTGTATAAATGAAAAACACAGTATGAACTTCTTTGTGCCTGGCTTCTTTTGCCAAACATTATGTCTGGAAGATACAGCTAGATTGTTGAGGGTAATAGTGGTTTGCTCTTTTTCACTGATGCGTAGTATTCTTTCATATGAATATTCCTACAATTTCTATATCCATTCACTTTACAGATGAACAGTTGGGTTGTTTCCAGTTTTTGGCTGTTATGAAGAATGCTGCTCTTATGAACATCCTTATATATGTTTTCTGGCTTTAAGTATTTACTTCAGTTGCAGACGACACAGGAGTGGAATTGATGGCTCCAGAAGTTTATATAATATTTAATTTTAGAGGATACTGAAGGGGCTGCACCATATTCCCGTTCACATGCATGACACATGAGCATTCCAGTTCCTGTGCATCCTTGCTAACATGTGGTGACTCTCTTCACTGTAACCATCCTGGTGGGCGTGTATCACCTCTCTCATCAAGCCTCTAATTTCCATGATGACTGATGATGTTGTTTGTACACCTTTTTAATGTGATTATCAGCCACCGGGACACACCACTGCATTTCTAAATTCAGTTATACTCTTGGGATATCTGATAGCTCAGCTTGCCCAGAAAGAGGTTTAAGGAACGAGCACCCATGTTCTGAGAGAGGCTGCAGAGGCTCTCCTGTGACTGAAACAGCAGGGTTTGGGGCACACATTTCTGAACATCTACACTGGCTTCTGCTTACTTTCAAGTTCTAGCCTCTCTTTGATAGCGAGCTTGCAAGAGAAATAACTTGCGGATGAGTGAGATATTATGAATTTTTGTAAACACTAAGCATACTCCCTAACAGCATCTTAGCTTATGTTTCCACAGTCCACACAGGGGAAAAGAAGTCACACAAGTTGAGTACCCACTACATATGTGTCAATCCCTGCACCAGGCACTTTAGATACATTATCTCCTTTATTTTTAAAAAATTTTTTAAAAGATTTTATTTTTAAGTAATCTCTATACCCAATGTGGGGCTTGAATTCACAACCCTGAGATCAAGAGTCACACTGACTGAGCTAGCCAAGTGCCCCTGCATTTATAAGGACTCTGTGAGATTGAGATGATTATACTTTCAGTTCCAATGAGCAAATTAGGCTGGAGGTGGGGGTCACCCAGCTCTTAAATGGCATAGCCAGGATTTGAAGACTGGGTCTTCTTGGCTTCAAAGTCTACTCTTCTCCCTGCAAGGAAACTGGAGGGGAAGCATTGTTTCTCTAGCGTTTCTCTGGTCGGAAACTTCCTAGTGCCTATTCATTAATATCTTTGGAATGGGCCCCTCTATGAGGGCAACTTCACCTTCAGGTGGCTCTCTCAGGGTCTCCAGTGCCAGGTCTGGCCATACGGGGGAGGGTGGCTCCTCCTGGACTCCTGCAGCTAGCTTCCTTGTGGCCATTTGACCCCATTTTTTTCCTTCGCACCTTTCCCAATCTTTGAGCTCTGTCTGATTGCACTAATATTGTATAATTATTCATTCTCTTGATAATCCGTTTTATTCTTCTGTCTGGTATATTTTCTTTTAATTTTTTCAGTGTTTATTTATTTTTGAGAGAGAGACAGAGGGTGAGCAGGGGAATGGCAGAGAGAGAGAGAGAGAGAGAGAGAGAGAGAGAGAGAGAGAATCTGAAGCAGGCTTCAGGTTCTGAGCTGTTAGCATAGAGCCTGACACGGGACTTGATTTTACAAACTGTGAGATCAGGACCTGAGTTGAAGTCAGATGCTTAACTCACTGAGCCACCTGGACACCGCTGTCTGGTATATTTTCTGGTAGTTCTTCTAGAAAGAAAATGTTTCCCAACTGAATAGCAATGCATGTGTATTGTAGACATTTCAGAAAACAGATATTTACTCATTTCCTCTCAGTCATTTTATGTATGTTTAGGGGTTTTTTTTTTAACATAATCGAGATGCTGGGCCATAACTTAGTTGAGGTATGGACATGATTGGATTTTGTAAAAGGCAGTTACACTTAAGTATGTACTGTGGAAGGCCTCAATCAGGAATAGATGTAAAACAGGAGTCATTTGTTCTTCCAAAATATTTTTTTTTACAGAAAGGTAGGAAGAGAAAAAGGGGCAGAGATGGCAAATGAAAGAACCTGGTTTACACCTTACCTTTAGAAACATCATCATGGTTGTCTTCCACCACCAACAGACAGAACCTTGGTGTTCCCCTTGGAGACATTGTTAGCTTTTGGTATTGAGCAATTTCAAATTTGCCTCATCAGAATTTATCGTAAATGTGCCTGTATTTCCCCCTTAACATTTCTACCTGTTCCTTCAAACTTTGCAAAAGCATCACATCTTTAATGGCTTTGTATGTTTTACCAAGTTTATACATCATCAGATACCAGGGTGCCCAGGTGGCTCAGTTGCTTGAGCCTCTTGATTTCAGCTCAGGTCATGATCGCATGGTCAGATGGAGCCCTAAGTCAGCACTGACAGTGGGGAGCCTGCTTGGGATTCTCTCTCTCCTTCTCTCTCTGCCCCTGCCCTGTGTGCATGTGCTGTCTCTCAAAATACATAAGTGGGGCTCCTGGGTGGCTCAGTCAGTCAAGCGTCTGGCTTCGGCTCAGGTCATGATCTCACGATTGTGGGTTCGAGCCCCGTGTTGGGCTCTGTGCTGACAGCTCAGAGCCTAGAGCCTGCTTCAGTTTCTGTGTCTCCCTCTCTCTCTGCCCCTCCCCTGCTCATGCTGTCTCTCTCTCTCTCTCAAAAATAAATAAAAAACATTAAAAAATAAAAATACATAAGTAAAACTTTAAAAAAATCAGATAACTAATCATTCCCCGATTGTTGGGCCTTTAGATTGTTCCCAAACCATTTCTGTGGTAAATGACGTGGTAGTGAACACCTTTGTCTGCATACTTCGCTGTGGTATCTTTGAGTATGGAAATCTTCATCCCCCACGAGAGAGACGTTGTGAGACCATGACCCTGCCGGGGCTAAGAGCATGAATGCAGGAGCCAGACAAGCCCATGGTGTGACCACGGACAAGCTACAGAACCTGTGAGTGCCCCAGGCTCCTCGTCTGTGAAACTGGGCAGAATCACAGCACCCTCCTCCCCAGCACGTCATATGTGGAAAGGGCTCAGTCTGTGCCACAGAAGTGTTTGCTTTTATTATTTACCTGGAATCCTAGAAGCTGGGTGCTCATTGGATAACAAATTAAACTTTAAGTTTCTTAAGTATGTTGCTGATATAAGAGTGTGGACCCGGCTCTGCTTTGTAACTCAGGATGCAGCACTGTTTCAGGTCCATGGCTGTGTGATGGATGCGTATTTAATTGAAGCAACTTCTCTCTGCAGTGTGTGCACATCTTGGTTCTTATAAGCTCCTGTTAATTTTTTCTGTTTCCTCCTCTCAACTGCGAACTCATTGAGATCAAAGACCATGCCCTGAAAATAATAACAGGTAGTACTTACTGGGTGCCTAACTCTGGATCAGACTCAATGCTCAGCACTTTGCAGGCCTCGTCTTGTTTGCTCCTTCCAGCACCATCTCACACCTGGGCCCTCAGGAGACAGACACTGAGTGCTGGCTGAGTGATGCAGTACTCTCCCGAACTTGTCACTCATGGCACAGAGATGGGGGATGCTGACTCCCAGGCCTTGCTCTTGGAGATCTGATTCTAAAGGTCTGGAGCGGCCCAGGCCCCTGCTGATCCTGTATACTGAGGCCACATCTGGGCAACACCATGGCCCCTGAATTTCCTATGTCTCGAGCCTTAGGCAGCTTCTCCCAACTGTCTGGAGTTCTCAGCCTTGTCCCTAAGTGGAACAAGAGAGAAGGAGGGTGACCAAGAGGAGGAAACCGTAAGCAACTCTCATTAACATGCAGGGCCTTTCTTGTCACACTGCCTTTAATTGGAGCTGAAGGGCTGGCGCATCTCTCTGGGATTTTCCACTCTCCAGCCCTTCCGGAGCTGGCTGCAGACCAGCCTGCTGAGGGGGACAAGGACGGTGCAGGGGCACGGAGGCATCTGTCCATTGGCGTTGGAGGCCAAACAGGATGATGTCTCTAAAACTAAAATGGAAACCAGGTTCTTTTATTTAGTCATTGCTACCTGCTTCTCCCCTGCTGCTCCTCCCTAGCTCCCTCCTTTTACCTACCTGTGGACCCACCTGTGCAAGGCTCTGTTCTGCCAAGATAAGAAGGAAAACCACTAAGGGGGAGACTTCAATCTGTTTCTCAGTTTTTAGCAAAGTAATCCTTGCGAATGGTTCCCATGTTCATCCCCCACCTTATCCATGGTTTTGGGCATCCACTACGGCTCTTGGAATGTGTTCCCCGAGGACAAGGTGGAGGAGATGGCTGTACCAGATGAACCAAAGGATGGAATGAGCATCATCTTTGTGGCACCCTCTGCCATGGCAGTCACTTTGAACTCTTAGCTGGATGGTTATGAGTTTAGATATGATAGATACGGTTTTTGACATCACCTACTGATTTCCTGCCACAGCAGATGGGCACTACCTCACTTATACCCCATCTCTACCCTCCCCAAACAGTTAAGTTGTTCTTTTCTGTTCCTTTGAGTTGACTTCGTGACTTCAAGTAATATATTACCATCTTCACTTGTTTGGGGCTGGAGGAATATATGAACAATAGTGACTATAAAGTACACATAACTATGGAGCAAACAGTCATGTAACTACCACCCCAGTTAAGGAAATAAAATACTGTCAATACCTTTAAAGCTCCTCCCCACCCAGTGAAGCCACTCACCCTAACTTTTGTGCTAATCGTTCCCTTGCCTTTTTTTAGAGTTCTTCTCATTTTTATAGGCACTCTTCAGTATTTAGATTTACTGTAAATAGAATCACACTACATGTATTACACTCTGCCTTGCACCCTTCCTTCAACATCAGTAAGTTAATCCAAGTGAACAGGTGTAGTCGTGGTTTATTTATGTTCATTGCCATATACCCACCGTTCATGTAGACCATGATTTATTTATCCAGTCAGCTATTGATGGACATTCGGGTTGTTTGCAGCATTCTGCTGTCATGAACACCTTAATTCACTCTCTGAGAACATGTGTTTAAGGGTTTCTCCAGGGGGTGGATATAGGAGCAGGATCCCTGTATTGCAAGGAATGTGCGTACTCAGCTGCACTTGATGATGCCACTTCTCCAGTGCAGTTGCACTAATGGACAGTGTGCACCTCCAGAGACTCGGACCTAATTGGCTAGAGCAGGGCTGGGCATCGACAGTGTTCAAAGCTCCCCCAGTGGTCCCATCATGAGGCTCCGTGTCCATCTTTGTTTCCAGCCCATCAACTCTAGAAAGTATTTTGATTCTTCAGTTTGGAGGAGTGGTCCTAGCATCCCTTTCTGTTCTCCTCTCTCAAGAATTCTGTGTAATAATATGAAAGAGGAAATAAGGGCTTTTTCCCAGGCAAGTCAAAGCATGGGGTGGCTAAGAGAGGTTATCAAGGCATGGGCAGGAATTAGCAAAGATACTGAGGCAAAGATAGGGGCGCCTGGGTGGCTCATTTGGTTGAGTGTCTGACTTAGGCCCAGGTCATAATCTCCCAATTCATGGGTTCAAGCCCCATATCAGGCTCACTGCTATCAGCACACACCTGGTTCGAATCCTCTGTCCCTTTCTCCCTCTCTGCCTCTCCTATTCATGCTCTCTTCTCAAAAATTAAAAAAAAAAACTTAAAGAAAAAGATACTGCTGGGGCACCTGGCACCTGGGTGGCTCAGTTGTTTAAGTATCCAACTCTTGATTGAACTCACGGTTTGTGAGTTCAAGCCCTACATCAGGCTCTGTGCTTACAGAGCAGACCCTGCTTGGGGTTCTTTCTCCCTTTGCTTCTCTCTCCCTCTCTCAAAATAAATAAATAAACTTAAAAAAAAAAAGATACTGGGACAAAGGTGAGCAGGTGAATTCTTCCTTCATGCAGGTCTGAGAAATTACAAAAAGAATCCAAGGGCTAGGAATTCTTCACAGAAGCCAATTCTTCCTTCTCTATGTGACTATTAGGAGCCTCTAGTGTCTCTCTGGCATTTATATGTCAGAGAGGTCATTCAACTTGCTTAAGTTTTGAGAACTTTGAATAAATACTGGTGCCAGGACCTCAGACCAATTACTTCAGGTCCGCAGTGAAACCCAAGCACTAACCCTTCGGAACTGGCCCAGGGGTGATTCTTAGACACAGTCAGGGTGGAGATCCACCAGCAGTGGTTCAAACTGTAACTTGTTTCCATCAGCATCACCTGGGGGCCTGTTTAAAGCCCACATTGCTGGGCTCCACTGTTTCTGATTCTGTAGGTATGGGGTGGAGCTGTGGGTTTGCATTTCTAACAGGTTCCCAGTGATGCGAACGGTGCTAGTCCCCCTCAACCTCGCCTAGAGCACCATCTTGCCCCTGAGGTTTCCTTGTATATCTGCCTGTAGGGACCAGAGCAGCCAAGTGCTGTACATGGTCAGGCTGGTAGCTTAAAATCGACCATGGAAATTAGCAAATACAAGTCATGACTCTGCCATCCCCACTCAGTTGCGAAACATTCATATCCGGATCGCCACGCTGATCAGGATACTGGGAAAGCACCGTCAGGGGTATAGCGCATCCTCGGCTAGGCAGGATCATGGTCATCAGTGGGATCTAGATGCACATGGGGTGTCCACGGTGGTTACCTGTAAATCTTACATGTGTATGGAACAAAAAAGGTGTATATGTAGAAAACAATTCTTTGAATTTTCCAGTGACTACAGGTTTCAAGTATTAAAAATTCTTTTTCTGGTTTGAGTTATTATTACGATCATTAGTTCACAAAGCCAAATAAATACATTATAATTCTTGGTTGTTATTAAACATAGAAAGGAGACTCTGTTGGACAAATTGCCTCCTTGACACCTGGGGATTTTGTACACACTTGGCCATGCCCGGACAGGGAGAGGTAGGAAAGGGGGTCAGTATGAACCCCACAACTGCCAGTCTACGGTTGGAAGCTACAGATTTGGAGGTTGACTTTCTTTGAATAAACCATGACTGTGTGTCGCTCTAGCTTGAAGACTGCTGGGCTGGCCTGGGCTACTCAAAGCGACTGCCCCGCTTCCACCAGGAAATAACTGCGTCGCATGTGATGGTGTCCGCCCCTCACTCTGTGCTTGGGCCTGGTTGGATCAAAATCTCTGCCTTACATGGTAACACACCCCAATACCCTTTCTGCTAGGACACTGCTCTCCACCTGTAACCAGAGCCTGCGACCTTGTTCAGAAGAACCTTCGGGCATTAATGTCCAGGACAAGCACTTAGACAATTAGAAGCCAAGAAGCAAAGACTTATTACAAATGAGTGGGTCTTTCTGAAAGGATTGCATCTCCTCCCCTCCCCCCAACCCCCAGGGGACTGAGTTTCCCTATGTTTCCAGGGGAGGGACTTGTACCTACTGGGACAAGTAGTGCCATCCTGTGTTCTGTGAACTTTCCTGTTTGGCCGATGCAGGAAATCCCCAGATCACATTCTTTTGCAGGCCATGAAAGACTAGAAAAGATTCTCTTCTGACCTTGTATTCACCCCAGTGTAATCCTGAGTTTTTAATTTGGGGTGGGTGGGGGGAACAAGGTGAGTGGTGACAGACTGGGCTGAATCAAGAGCCTGGAATCTGTCATCATCTGTAGTAAAACTTCCTTTCTTCAGTCCCCTCGACCTGCAAAGCACCCTTTTGACCTTCTACTGAACTAAATTAAGAACGGCCGTGACGGACTTTGAAGGCATTAAGCTAAGTGAAATAAGTCAGGGAGAGAAAGACAAATACTGTACGATCTCATTTATATGGGGAGTCTAAAAAAGCCCAAACAAACAAACAAAAAAGAAACCAAACTCACAGGAGAGATCAGACTTGTGGTTACCAGGGACAATATAAACCTCCAGTTATAGGACAAGTCAGAACTAGGGACGTAATGTACACATGATGACTATAGCGAACACTGCTGTGTCAAGAGAGTAGATCCCGAGAGTTCTAGCACAGGAACTGTTTTCTCATTTTCTTTTCTTTTTATTGTATCTATAGAGGAGAGATGCTAGCTGAACCTATTGTGGTAACCATTTCACAATCTATGTAAATCAAACCATCATGCTTATACAGTGGTGTATGACAATTCTTTTTCAATAACACTGGGGGAAGAACAGCCATGAACACTGCATGGTTTTGAAACTTCAGGTCTGTCCCTGGAGCACAGTGCCCTGTGTCCTTCCCCGGTGGCGCCAGAACCATAGCAGGTGTTCAGTGGGCTTTGGTGTCATTGACTCCACCCATCAAAGTTTGCCATTTTCAAAGTGACAAGTCTGTCTAGATATGCAAATAGATCCTGACTTTGTCTATCATTTCTTTGCAGTGAAATGCAAAATGGAGGATGAGGAGAAGGCTTGAGCTAAGGCTCTACCACCTTAATTAGCCACCGGCAGGATCTTTTCCCTTCGGAGCTTCAGTGACCCTCTGTGAGGAAAACGTATGGGCTCTGCTTCCTGTCTGTTGGCTTTCTTAATGACCATGTTTGGTACATGCGAACACAGAATCTTTTCTGCAGAAGATAGCATTTGTGGCACACACGCTTTAGTGCATATAGTTTATCCTAAGAGAATGCTGATCTTAACCTTCTGCAACATCTCCAAACTTTATTCTTTTTATCCATATTACTTCTTCAGTGTTTCAGGCATATTCTTCTGCTCCAGCCACCACAAGGAACTCTGGCTCCAAGAGACGCTGACGTGCTTTAGTTACCTGTTTCCCACCCTGGGCTGCCTTTGTAAAAATCGCTATTTAAATTTAAGTCCTGAATTTCTGCAGTGGGTTCTAAGTTGATCTGGTTTTAAGTTATTAATTTCATAACGAAGACATACTGCCTGCAATCATTTCCAAAAAAGACTGACTCTTAACTCTGACTATAGATTCCACAGACAACAGTAAGAAACGGTGTTTGTTGTCAAGTCCCCAAAATATTATAGAAAAGTTCCTCATTTGATGGGTAAGCTAACTTACTACCTTCATTTGTTCTGGGGTTTGCTGTTAGCCAGGATTCCCCCATTCAGAATGCCACAGTCAGCCTTCTGGCAGATGCAAAAGAGAGCCTAGTAGGTCTACTGAGTTGTTTGGACAAGCTACCACACATCTTAAGTAAATAGTAAAGCCTTTATTTTTGTGTTAAGAACAGCATTTTGAAAATAAAACCTATCTGCCCATGCTTTACAACCTTTAAATTTGTAATATTTATATACAGTCATTTATGGTACACATTGATTGTCTTAAAATTTCTTTAACGATTTTTTTTAATAAGTATGCAACAGTCAGCCAGGGGAAGATAAAGGTACATTATAAAACACACATTAATACATTTAATAAATATATATTATCTATCAAAAACGAGCCATAGCTCTTTATCAATTAATAAAAAGCACCTGCTGAGAACTCCTGTAAGCTGGTATAATCATTGCATCATTGGATTATAAAAGCCACAACACTCCCTTTCAGTTGGGGTTTAACTCAGCCTTGGCCGACCTAGATCACCCCGAGCAGATGCTCGTTCACGGGGCCCTGACATAAGCTGGGCTCCAAGCACTGGATTCCCGGAACCTCCCAGCCTGTCTGTTCTCTGCGCGGGTTCCCTCACGCCCACCCTCCACACCTAGCGGAGCAATCCAGGATAGAATGGCCGTTTTCTATTAAAAGGGGGGACAAGAGTGGCTGTTATAGTCCCAGAGTGATTTTAATAACCAGACACAGAAAGATTGTGCTTACAATTAGGTATTTTGCTCACAGATGCTCTCCTTCCAGGTCACTTTCCCTCAACAAGAGTTGTTTACATAAATAGATCTTAAACAGAGGTGCCGTTTGATTTCATATTTAAACTTTGCTCCGTGGGGGCAACTGGTGACCACAGTCTCTTGGCGAAGAGGTCTCTTTGTACCCTTCAGGTGGAGTCATTAGAAAAATACCCGTTCTCTGCTCTCTGCCCTCACTCCCCGCCTCTACCCCATTGGGAGGGCATCCAGCCCACTCTCAACGTTGAAGCCAAAATAAGACAAAACCTGGAAGCACAATAACGTATCAGAGATTTAAAAAGAAAGCGGGGGGGGAACAAGTCTTATCATGTGAGGTTTCCCGTGGCTCAAAGCTGGTTCCACTTTTATGTTGGTGAAACATTACTTTCCCCTTGTAGCCATTTGTGCCGTGCTCACCTTATGCGCCCGGACCACCAAGAACTGAGAGGGGAAACGCTCAGGTGAATTGCTCCCTTCTGCAAGGGAGGGGGGGCTCTTGCAGACGGAATCACTGATGGGATCAGAGAGCTCCAAAGGACTCCAGAGAGCGGGGGTAAGCAACCATTTCCTGGCACGAGAATGTGTAATGCTGTCGTTTTTCACCGCACTGGACCGAAGTGTTTGGAGATTTCTGTATTCTCAGCATCCTGGGACTGCATGCAACCGCCCCCATCCCCACCCCAGGTCCTAGCTTCTCTCCCTCCCTCCCCTCCCCAGGACTCCAGGTTTCCAGTCCACCAATGATGCTCCTCTGAGAGAGAGGATTGGAATCTGATTCTCTAGAAGCAAGCACATGCTCTGGGCTGGGGTGGGTCCCAAAGGTCAGGTACGGGTGGCATTCTGGTGCCATGCTTTTTCCTCCCCATGCATGGCAACTCAAGGAAGTGCGCTAGCTGGAAGGGAAACTCGAAGTTGGCCGCATAGGGATGGCCACTTTGGCCTTGTTTACCCCAGTGCTCTGCAAGGTTGCAGGGGACAGGGGGACAGTGGCGAGGATGGGACACAGCAGAGACTAGGGCCTTGAGAAAAATCAGGTTTATTAAAACAGCTCAGACATATTGGCTTATGAAGAGGTCAGTTCCCCTCCCCCCCAACACTAACCTTTTTCATTTTCTTTAAAGGTTAAAGGCTTATGGGTTGTTTTATAGAAAAAGCAACATAGTCATTAGCGTAGATGCCAACAGGCTCACCCTCACACATTTCATGCCGTCAGGTTAAAACTCTTTGCTTTGAATCACTGCTAGTGATTATGCTGGCCAAACAGTGCAGAGAACATGGGGCTTTTTAATGGCCGAGATGTTCGAAATGCCAAATAACAAAGGAATGACTTGCTTAGGACGGATGGAAACCATGACAGAAACAATGGGCTTTGAAGAGAAATCACTTTCATGGAACTTACAGAAAACCAAGTCAGAAACGTCCCACATACCCTCCAAAGGCAGCAAGAGCCCCTCAGGTGCTCCACCCCTCCCTGGAACTTGCACCCCGTCGAGGTGTAAGATCGGAGAACTCACTGGGCGCTAGGCAGCAGGGTGTCCTCTCCCCCCGGGATGCCCTGCCACACGACATCATCACGGAAAATCTGCCTTGGCACTTGCCTTCCGGCCTGGCAGCCCAGGGGCTGGAATCTGCTGGTCCATCTGAGCTTTTGAAATAAGCACGGGAATAAAAGCCTGGGAAAGGGCTCGGGCGGGGGCCGGGGATGCGGGGCGACTGCTGCCCCAAGCCCGAATATTGCTATGGCTCCACCAAGGAGGGATGTGCGCTTGTTTTCCACCCTGGCCGTAGACCTGGAGCAAGAGGCCCATAAAGGGCACAGTAGTGGGTCACCACTTTCTAAATGTGACGGCCACTTCAACTCCCAGATAGCCTTCTCTGTGTTGGCATGTGCCAGGATCCCTCCACCACAACCGGTTGGAAAGTTCACCCCATGATTTGGTTGGGCCTCACCATGGAATCACACCCACACCTCCTTCACTGCTCCTGACCCCCCTGAAACATGCAAACCGACAGGCAAGCTGGTGGAACAGTCCCCATTAGTCCTCTCATTGCAACAGTCATCTCCAAGAGGCCACCTGGGGCCCAGCACCCGCTGGGGAGGGCGATGGTGTGGGGGGCCTCCGCGACCAACCCACACCGGCCTGGCCCACTGGCTGTGAATCTGGCTCTGTTCTACCCCCAGAGGATCAAACAGTTTGCCCAGCCACATTTTCGAGTGAGCCTAATACTATCTGCAATTAGCTTTGCTTTAGTTTGCAGGGATTGAGGTTGGTTTGGTATTATGTGTTTGTGTGTGTGGCGAGGGGGCAGTCAGTGTTAGCTTTTCAGTTCAGCAGTGTTCACATTTACACGAAATCCCTGGGTGCAGGATTTCTAGATCTCCTGGCTGTGAGGCAGCCTTGTTTGGCTACTGTTAATGATTTCTCCCTCAAGAAAGACACAGCCAGGGAATAAAATCGGTAAGACAGATTCTTATTCTCTGGAACTGAAGCCTTTCACCAGAGGTGTCTTCCAGTGTAACTTGGCGGAGCAGTTGGGATCTGGAAACAAGGATAACACAACTAAGAACTCGGTGCTTTGCAAAGTCAACATCAAAACCAGTTTGTTAACAATGTGCCAAAGAGAAGTTCCCTTGCTTTCTCCTAATGGGCTGATTAATTCCCAAGAAAAGCAGCAAGCACTGTGAGTTATATTGCTCTGTTCTTGGGAAGGCCATGTCCCTTTTTCTGTAACCACGCACCCCAAATGGAGGTTCTCTTACCCAGAAACCCACTTCACTTTCTAAATCCAGGGAGTTTTTGTACACACTGGTCTTGAAGAGACCAGGAGGGCTCTGATGGGGCCATTTTCTAACCATATTTATTATAACACACAGACCACATGCTTTCGAGTCAGGCTTTTCTTGGCACTCAATAATAAAACAGCCCAGTGGATGGCAGGGGTTTTCAGAAAGCAAATCTGTGAGTCTATTTGTCTTTGAGCCTGTTCCAAACCAGTGCAAACCAATGCCTCGCATACCATTCAAAAGGCCAGGAAAACCCGAATTCCCTTCAGAGATCAAAGACCGTCCCCTGACTTACATTAAAAAAAAAAAAAAAAGAAAGAAAAGAAAAAGAAAAAGAAAAAAAAAAGCTCAGGTTGAGTTATGAGATTGGCACATGACATAAAGAATGGAAGTCCAATTTACATGTGTAAACTGGCGTATGCGTTGTTTCTGAAAGAAGCATGTAGCTATGTTTGGAAATTAAATGTGGGAATGACCGTGTGTCTCTGGATTGCTGGAGGAACAAAATGATGTAATTCCACAGAGGCAAGATGTAAACAATGACAATTCTGCTGAAGGTCTGTTTGGCATCAGATAGTAAAGCCTATTTTTGTGCTCGCAGGTGAGAAACGATAATCACTCCAATTTCTGAAGACATCTTTAAAGGAGTGGAGGTAGGGGAACCCAGTGCCCACTGGGGCACAGACACAGGGGGGTCGGGGGGTACCCCAGGTTGGATGTCAGCAAAATCTGCCAAGGTTTCACAGCTATGGGCTTTTCCTACAAGTCACCTCCCAGGGAGGGGGGACACCTTGTGCATAATGAAAGCCAAAGAATTCCTTGAGTACAAGAGCCCCAGGAAACAGGGACTTTTTCAAACGAATCCACAGACGTCAGCTAAGTATCAGTGGGTCTTCCGTGCATGGAGAAAGGGGGTAGAGAGGGAAAGAACAGTGGAAGCTTCGCATGCATTCTAGCTGCAAGGGGGCGTCAACTCGACCAGTGTGTTTGCAGGGCCCATCAGCAGCCTCCACAGAGCAGTGTGTCCGGTCAAACTGTCCCCCAACACTGACTGCTCTTTAGGCTTCTGGCCCAAACATCACCTCTTGATACTTACGGTCCCTCCATTGAGCACAACGGCCATCTCGGTCGGCTGATACACGTTGCTTCTAAAGGGAGCGCTGGGTCTGTTTCCCAAGCTGCCATTGCGAAATCCCGCTGTTCGGAGAGCTGAGGGAGGTGGGAGGCAGCAACACAACACCAAAAAAAAAAAAAAAAAACCCCACAATTTTGTTTTCCTCCCCTGCATCAACACCGTGCTCCCAGCACACCCCCCCCACCCCCTTCCCTACTCCTCCCCATTGTCACAAGCCAGATTCAAAACAAAAGTCACAAAGGGGCTTTGTTCTCTGGCTCTCTTGGAGCATGACCCATCTCAGTGGGGTTGGGAAGTTTGTAGAATCCAAGGCCAGGCTGCTGGGGCCGGGGCGGGGTTTTGAGCCTCTACCAGAGCACCCCCCCACCCCCAGCCTCTGCAGGCCACGAGGGACAAGGAGGCACCTCTGCATCCCTCAAAGGTTTCCTCTCTCCCCACAAAACACCATTCATGTCAAGTTCAACGTCGCACCGTTCAACCCTGTTCACTGTTTCTGGATACACACAGGCGGACCACCCTAAGAATGTGGACACTGAGCACACAGTAGCAGCTGTCTTCATGGGAAAGTGACGGGGAAGAGAGCGGAGGGACTCCCAAGGACCTGGGTAGGGTATATCTAATCAGGAAGGAAGGGAGAGAATATGTCAGCACTTTTTAACCCCAGGAAGGTGGGTAAATGGTGTTTATTTGCCGTGTGCTTGTAGAGATCTAAATTTCCTTTTTTTGTGTGACGAAAGCCCCAACTACACAAAAGACATGGAGGGAACAGATGCATATTGCTATGTGGAAGCAGCCAGTCTGTAAAAGCCGCATACTGTGTGATTCCAACTCGGATATTCTGCTAAAGCCAAAACTATAGAGGCGGTGAGCAGACTGAGTGCCAGGGGCATGGAGGCGGTGGGGGTGGTGGGGGGCACTGAGGCACAGGTGGGGCACAAGGCGTCTTTAGGGTTAGGAAACCGTTCTTTCGGATACTCTGATGGTACACAGAGGAGATTACCCATTGGTCCAAGTCTACAGAACTGCACAAACAAAAGAGTGAGCTCTAAAATGTAAATGGTGGACTTCAGTTAATAATAATGCATCAATTTTGATTCATCAACTACAACAAACGTACCACTGATGCAGTCTGTTAATAATAGTGGGACATGGGAGCTCCCTGTCGTTGCTGCTCAGTCTTTTCTGTGAAACTGCAATTGCTCTAAAAAATAACATCTTAAAAACTAATGAAGAAGGTAGAGGCACTATAAAAACAAAAGTCCATCTCAGGGGTGACACTGCATTGTCATTATTTTCATTCTCCTTGAAGGCACTAACCTTGCTTTGCTAAGAAAAGCCTCACTTCAGAGTCTTCCCTGAAGGAAGTCACTTTTCTGGCTGAAAAGTAGCAAGAGAACTTGAGGTTTTTACACATTATTTGAGGCAGGGACCAAAATCACACCAATATCGTCACCCTTCATAGACTGCCAGCCAGGAGCCAGGCACTGTGTAAAGTACTTTATATATTAACTCATTTAATTTTCATAGCATAATAGGTACTTTCTTATGTCTGCTTTATATGGGGCACAGAGAAATTACGTTACTAGTCCAAGGTCACACAGATGGAAAGAGGCTAAACCAGCAATCAAACCCAGGCAGGGAATCTTTTTTGTTTTGTTTTAAGTTCATTTATTTATTTTTGAGAGAGACAGAGACAGTGCGAGGAGGAGGGGAGGGGCAGAGAGAGGGAGACAGAGAGAATCCCAAACAGAGCAACCAAGGGTCGGACGCTCATTTCCAGGTTGGGGTACCTGGGTGGCTCAGTCAGTTAAGTGTCCAGCTCTTCGTTTCGGCTCAAGTCACCATCTCATGGTTTGAGGGACGGAGTCCCATGCAGGGCACTGTACTGACAGCACAGAGCCTGCTTGGAATTCTCTCCCTCTCCCTCTCTCTCTGCTCCTCCCCTCCTCTCTCTCTCAAAATAAATAAACTTTAAAAAAAAAAAAGTCCGATGCTTAACTGACTGAGACACCCAGGCGCCCCAGGCATCTGCATTCTTAACACCATTGGCTCCAAATACTGTTTTTAACCATCACATTCAGTTACTTGGAAGCAACTTTTTTTTTAAGAGAGAGAGAGAGAACATGAGCTAGGGACAGGGGCAGAGGGAGGGAAGGAGGGAGAGGGAGACAGAGAGAGAGAGAGAGAGAGAGAGAGAGAGAGAGAGAGAGAGAGAGAGTAAGAGAGAATCTTAAGCAATCTCCGTGCTCAGCACAGAGCCTGACATGGGGCGAGATCCCACAACTCTGGGATCATGACCCGAGTGGAAACCAAGAGTCAGATACTCAACTGACTGAGCCACCCAGGTGCCCCAGAAGCAACCTGAACTTAAGTGACATGGGAGGAGGGGCAGCTCAGCCCAAACCAGACCAAAGAAACTGAGGCCGGGTGAACAGATGTTCCCAGACATCAGTAGTTTTTGCTTTAGCATCTCCCTCCACGCCTTCAAGCAGCTCATTAGAGAGGTATCTTCCCAGGGAGGAGAGAAGGGGGGGGCAGGGAGTGGCAGCGGGGGCAGAGGGCATGGTTCATGGACTCATACTAGTCTCGGTCCCTAGCCGATACCTGCTGGACCAGAGGCAGCACGAACAGCACTGCTCTCCTGATAATGCAGAGACTTGGCCAGCTGTGGTGGGAGAATCGGGCCCCAAGAAACAAAGGCTCGACTCTACTGGCCATCTGTGGGGTGCTTTGGCCCAAGGGCCCCTCTCTGTAGTGATTATTTGTGGTTCTTCTCTGGTAAACATCCCTCCCATATTCTAGGTCCCTGAGTGTTGGCTACGACTGCCTTCTACCCTGGTCTGAGGTTGGCATGTGATCTCACCCTGGCCAGTCAGGGCATCACGTCTCCTCAGCCACACTGATTGGCTCAGGAAAGGACCATCAGTTCCAATAAAAGCTAACTCTGGGATTTTTGCTCAAGTATCCTGGGACATGGTCCTCTTTTCCACTGGGACTCTGTGCAAGCCTACAGTTTCGGGCTGCCATGATGCTAACAGGGCCAAAAGATGGAGAAAGACCAAATGTAGTCATTACTTGTGCCTCCTCGATCTAATGATTTCTGGAGCCTGATTTCCAGTACATTAGTGTTTTGTTGTTGTTGTTGTTTTGTTTTATTTTTGCTTAAAAGAGTTCAAATCAGATTTTTTTTTATTACTTGCAACGTCAAGCGCCCCAACTAACACCCTACTCCGACCTGGGTCAGCTGTGAAAGGCAGGCAGGGCTCATCCGTAAGAATGTCCCTATAGGAATCGAAGTTTATAGGTTGAATGCCAGCTTTCTCTTGCCCAGACTATGACAGTGAGGCTAGATCAGTCCTCCCCTCAAAGCTGATTCAGGGCCTTCCACCAGGAAGCTAAGAGTCAGAGTTTAAATAGCCTTTCATCCTAACGAGATCTGAGAACTCAAATCCCCTAAAAGAAAGAGCACTTTTCTTTATTGCTCCTTTGAAAGGTGAACATTTAATATGCCTTGTTAACACTTTCCCAGATGTGATGTGAGGTGCTACATCCTTCAGTGCATTTTAATCTTTTATCACATACCTCATGCCTTGTTGATACTTACTAATAAGCAGGAGGCTAATGAAGTGGTATCTGCCTGGGGTCTCATTCTGGGGAAGGAAATATGGCAGCAGAGGGCACTGGGGCTTGACTCTCAAGGAAGGAGAGCCCAAGAGTCTGGCTGGCTAACATGCAAAAGAAACAGGGCCAGCCGTAGCTCCTGGGCGAGACCGTTTGTGGGGCCGTTTGGGGTTCCTGAAAATGTAAGCTGGCTGAGGTCAGCACCAAAGACCTGTTCTCACAGTGACAAGGAAGCATGCCCAGATGTTCCCAGCCAGTAAAGCAAGGGTTTCTAGAACAAAGGCAATCCTAGCCAGGACTCTAATTTAGTCTATATGAGCTTTGCCCGGGGCCCACCCTGCCTGGTCCCATTGGTCCCAGGTGAATTCCGGTGGACACGCATTTGGGATGATCCAGAACAGAGCTATTAAACCTAAGTGTGACAACATCCAAGGTTGGGGAAGAAGTGGGGAAACAGGAATGGGACTCTCAAAGAGTTATTAAACTGGGGGTGAGGGGACAGTAAAGTAGTTTAACTTCTGGAGGGCCATTTGGCAGATTTAAAGGTGTAGACCCTTTTATGCATGTCTAGGAATCTTTTTTAAGAAGTTAATTGGTCAAGGGCACAGAGATGAATGCTCACTGTAGCATTGCTTATATGGAAAGCCAGACTAGTGGAATTTGCACCAGCTGAGGGTCAGAAAAGTAAACGATTGTGCCTAATGGAAAGCTCAGCATCATGAAAAGGATACTCTAGCTCCCCAGTCACTGGCCTGGAAGGGCCTCCGTCCGGGAGACAATGCGGACTTAAACAAGCACGCGGCAGAACGCCGCATACATCGGTGGCCGCATCTGCGCACCGCTGGGAGAGCTTGCAGAACCTAAGCCCGCCCAGACTTATCCAGTCAGAACGAGGGGCAGGCGCTGGTCATTTTTCTGAGCTGCCCAGGTGATTCTAAAGTAGAGCTAAGGGTAAGAACTCCTCTATGTTGTGTGTGTGTCTGTGTGTCTGTATGTGTCTGTGTGTGTGTGTGTCTGTGTGTGTGAAAGAGAGTGGATGGGAGAGGGAAGGAGGGAGGGAGACTGTGTGGTCACTGAGCGATGTCCGGCAAGATGGGAGCAAACAGGCAGCAGCAGCTGCCTTTGGGTAATGGGATTTTGAACAATTTTTGTTAGTTTTACTTGCTGAAGCTTCTGCATGATTATTGGTTTTTGTCATCCAAAGGGAATACTATAGCTATTTTGTTTTGGAAAAGAAGGGACAGAAAGATAACTTACATGACTTTTGAAAGTGTCAGAGAATGAAATAGAGGGGGTGAGACATGACCCCAGGCCCCCCATCACCCAGAGTGCCAGCCCTGATACTGCTGGTACCAACCTGGGTCCCAGATGCCTTTGTCCCTGGATCTTATGTACATACGTAGTACTGGCTGCATTTTCACAAGAAACGATGCATATAGTGGAAAACCAACATCCCCCTCTTCCCTGCTTATAGTGTGAGCTTGAACACGTTGCCCGATACCCCTGGACCTCAGTTTCCTGCTCTATAAAATGGGGTTCATGAGCCCTGTGTCCTAAAGGCACAAAGTTGTACTGATGCATCAGTGAGATAAGGCCCACTCAAGTGGGCCTCAAAATATTTTTTAAAAAATATTTATTATTTATTTGTTTTAAGAGAGCAAGTGTGAGAGGGGAAGAGGCAGAGGGAAAGACAGAATCTTAATCAGGCTCCATGCTCAGCACAGAGCCTGACGTGGCGGTCAAGTTCACGACTGTGATATCATGACCTGAGCCCACTCAAGAGTCAGGTACTTAAACTGTCTGAGCCACTGAGGTGCCCCGAGTGATGAGTAATTCTGTGGCAGCCTAATCAAGCATGTGGGCTCTGGATCCAGCTTGTGGGGGGTTAAGCCTGGCTCTGCCTCCTAGGCAAGATGTGTAGCCTTTCCATGCCTCAGTTTCCTAACTGCAAAAGGACCTCAATGAGTCACTGAGATTAAATGAGATTAGCCACTAAAATGCTCAGGATGGTCCCTGGCCCAGGATAAACACCTGCTAAGGTTAAACATTCTTACTTTTGAAGACCCCAATGCTTGGGTAGTTGTAATATCTGCATTTTATTGCAAGTAAACTAGACCATCAGGTTCAACAACACTGATTCTTAACCTTCTGGGGTTCACAGACAGTTTTGAGAATCTAACAAAGTGACAGACAAAATTTCCGCAATGAATGTATAAAAATGTACACCCATTTCAGGAGTTCTTACTATGTCTGAGGTCCAAGAGGAGTCCATGGGTCTCAGATAAAGAGGATCCTGTTCCAAGAGGAGCCAGAGAAGAGGGGGCTTCACCAGGACCCCAAGAAGTAGTCAGGCTCCTGACCTCTGCTCATCACAATCCATGGAGGGCCCTCTAAGCTCCCAGTGATGATCCCCATCCTGACTCCCATCCTTTCCTGGCAACACGGGGAGCCAGTGCCACCAGAGCTGATATTTACTCCTGCTAAATCCTTTGACAAACATGGGCTTGCTGGCCTGGGGCTTCCTAGGAAGAATGAAGCAGCTCTGATAGATACCACACCAGGGTGTCTAGCCCTGTCCACAGGTGGGGCCACTGACGTTCTTTCCTGTGGGTCTAGCCAGGATTGGGGAGTACAGAGGAAGCTGGACACATCCAGGTGGGGAGGAGGGCTCTGGGTGGACTTGGAGGATCTGATGGCTCAGTGTGCCTCTCCCTGCCTGCAGGCGACAGGCAGGCTGCACTCATCACACAACCCAACAACCCAACAACGTTAACTCTGCAGTACGACCAGCTGCGAACATTGCCCAGGTGCCTGGGTGAGCATCACTGAAAAGGGGGCCATGACGATCTGGAATGGGCCATCTCCTAGCTGTATGTCCTTGCGCAAGTCACTGAACCTCTTAGAGTCTCCATTTATTCATCTATAAGATGGAGATAGTAATGGGACCCATCTCACTGAGTGAAGATGAGGCCTAAAGAGAAAAGGGAGGTTAAGACCTCAAAATAGTGCCTGGCGCATAGTGAATGCTCAGTAAACAGTGACTACACTAGGTAGTAATTGCTACTACTGCTGCTGCTACTATTCCTACTATTAACGCTATTATTATTATTGTAGCCCCTAATGAATCTTCAGGTAACTGAGAAAAGGCAATTTGATTTAATATCAAGGGCTGGGAACCTAGCCAACTCACTTGAAGTAATGATTCTAACAGATGCTCCTGAAGCATCTAGAGCAGGGGCTCCAAGTGCCTGCATCACAACCTCTAGGCCCACCTCTGAACCCCGCTGCAGCGGTGGTGGGCCGTCCTGGGTACTGACAGCCCCCACCTCTAGCGCCCGCTAAATCTCTGCTTTTGTGCCTAAGAAGCCAACGAACTTCTGTAGCTGAAGTGACAGCGGATGCAGCATGGGAGTAGGAGACAGAGGACATACTGGGGGGGGGGGGTGTGGAGGAATTGGTGGCAGATGCTACAGGCTCCTGATTTCAAAGATCAAGTCTGAGGCTCGTTCTGCATGAATCCCCGCAGGACCGAGCCCCAGCTGCCACAGCAGTAACCAAAACACCGACATTCTTGTTTGGGCATTTCTGCCTCCTTGGTCTTGTTATCCTTCCCTCTCCCTGGCAGGGGCCACCTCCCAGGTAAGCCAGCTACACCCAAGTCCTGGGCTCTGCTTTCAGGAGAACCCAGCCAAGACAAACATCCAGCATGCCAGGTCCTGGGGGAGACCCTCAGCATGGGGCACTCAGTGTGCTACTTTTCACAACAGCTCTAGAGGCACATTCTCTCTGTCCATATTTTACAGATGAGAAAAACTGAGGTTCAGAGGGTTAAAGCAATTTTCTTGAGGCCACACATCTAGGGAGTACAGAGGCTGGATTTGAACCCAAATGTCTGACTCAGGGCCCAATCCATATACTCCTGATGATGAAAGTGGGGAGGAGACACAAGCATTGCTCCCAACATCCCCTGCACCCATCTGGCACTTGGACTGCAAACTCAAACACTTCCAGGTAGCCAGAGAACTAATGTTAATATGTTATAGCCACTAGGCCAGGAGCAAGAGGGAGTGGTCGGGAGTACAGTAAGCACGAAGTGGGTCCCCATGTAAAGGATCAGCCCCTTGGGCTGCTTCCATAATTTGGCTATTGTAAATAATATTGCAATAAACATAGGGGTGCATATATCCCTTCAAATTAGCATTTTCATATTCTTTGGGTAAATAGCCAGGAGTGCAATTACAGAATCATAGGGTAGTTCTAGTTTTAATTTATTGAGGAACTTCAATACTGTCTTCCACAGTGGCAGCTCAAGTGTCCATCAATAGATGAATGTGTAAAGAACATGTCACACACACACACACACACACGAATATTATTCAGCCATGAAAAAGAATGAAATCTGGCCATTTGCAACAATATGGGTGGATCTATAGAGTGTAATGCTAAGTCAGAGAAAGATGTAATACTGGATGATTTCACTTATATGTAGAATTTAAAAAACAAAACAAAGGAAAAAAAAAGAGAGACAAACCAAAAAACAGCCTCTTACCTATAGAGAACAGTTACCAGAGGGGAGGTAGATGGAGGGGGTGGGGGGTGTAAAGTAGCTGAAGGGGATTAAGAGTACACTTGTCCTGATGAGCACTGAGCAATGTAGGGAGTTGTGCTTCCAAACTAATGTAACACTGCACGTTAACTACACTGGAATTAAAATTTTAAATAATAAATAAATAAAATAAAAAAGAGCAGTCACAACTCCTGAGAGGCAGGGGCTTCCAGCACATACCGGTCCATCAGCTCCAGACAATTGTTGCCAGGCGGGAATGTCAACCCAGCATTGCCAGAGCTGACTTTTCAAGAGGAGAGAAACCTAGGTTTTTATATTTAAATGAGTTGGAGATTGATAGGAAAACATGCTAAGTAAAAACCCATCTCTGGGCCGTTATAGCACAGGCGCCGTTGTGTGTGGGCTCCCATCGGCCAGGATTGCCCCTGGGACTACCCATCCCCCACTAGAGAGAGAGAAGGGAGGTCTTTGGGGGCAGACAGCCCCAGAGCCCCAGCCCGGAGTGGCAGTCACTTTACCTGCGTTGTGTTCATCCATCGAGAAGGCCTTGTTCTCCATGTAGGTCCGCGGCAGCTGCACGTCCTCCTCAAACGCCGTCTCCCGCATCCTTGGCTGCGACGTGTCGAAGTAGTTGGGCGCGCTCTCCTGCGGGGCCGGCAGAATGGTGCAGTGGATTTCAGGGATGGCATGGAAGATGACGAAGACCCAGCCGCTGGCCACCAGTGTGATGGCCAAGGTGGGGTCGCCCCAGGCGTCTCCCTGCCTCAGCTCAGCGTTGCCAAATAGGTACATGGTCATCCAGGCCACCCAGATGAGCACAGAGAGGAAGGCTGTGACCAGGATGCAGGCCCCGTTCTGCTTCCACTTCTTGAACTTGCCACACAGTGTGAAGAGGGCCAGCCCCAGGGCCGCCACAAGCAGTACCATGTCGTAGATGAGGGCCATTACAAAGTCCATGGGCTCGTACGCACAGGCCGGCTTTGCGTCGCGCAGCACGGTCAGCACCAGCCACTCTATGGCGATGATGACCTGCACGAGCATCAGGCACAGCGCCACGCCCACCAGCTGCCAGCCTGACGGGCTCTTGCCATGGCGCACCAGTCTCCGCACGCGCCACGCCTGGCTCAGCAGGCAGGAGAAGCAGAGCGCGAAGAGGACGCCCCAGAGGAACCTGCGGACCGAGCAGATAGTCTCGTCCTCCCGGATGATGAAGGCGAATGTCAGCCCGAAGAGGCCTAGGGTCCCCAGGAGAAAGAGGAAGTGGAGGCCCACGGGGTCCTTCTTCTCCTTGTCCTTGATAAATGGCAGCCGCACCAGCAGGATGAGCATCAGGAGCAGCGTGATCAGGGCGCCTGCCCCCGCCACCGCCTCCACCACGATGCCCCAGATGGTGTCCAGGTCGCAAAGGGACACGTACTGAGGGAGGAGATCCAGTCCGCAGCCCCGGGAAGTGCTAGCGTTCTCAGAGGCCCCAGAGGCGATCACGAAGAGCAGGAGGAAGGCGAGCACCTGGTGGGTTCTCATCTTTCTCTCTGACACCAGAAACGTTTCAGAATATTGAGGATGGGAGAGATGTTTGGAGGGAAAAAAGACCAGTTCATTGTCAGATTCCCACTTTCCTGACTTCTTTTTAAGACCCACCTCATTTAAACCTGCTAGCCCATAAGCTACCACTGACAGGTCAGCAAAAGGCACTCCTTGCCCCTGGGGTGGGAGTAGGGTGCAGGACCCGGATTTCAGCTCCCATCTGCCGCCTTGGTCTGGCGCAGTGAACAATCATGAATCATCATTGCTAGTGGTTGGAGAAGAGGGTGAGAGAGAGATTCACTCTCTCTGTATACTCTTTTGTATTCTTTGATTTTTATATTCTGTGCTACGTCTGACCTCTCCAAAAATAAGGGCAGTGAAAACAAAACTTTAAACAGACAGCCATGAGCCCAGCACTGTGCTGAGAATGGCATGCACTGCCTCCTTTCACTCTCTGAATGGTAACGGCTAAGATTTACCCATGACTCACTCGAAGCCAGGCACTAGGCCCATCCAGTCTTACCCCGGTGACAAAACACAGTCTCCAAGAGGTTAGGACACTCGCCTGAGCTCCTAGATGGGTTCCCCCTCTCTTTCTCCCGTCACACCTCCCCCGGAGATTGCCTGGGAACCCATCTTCATGGCACCTCCCTCCGTCTCCCCAGGTGCCTGCAGGATTCACCCTGGTACTCTCTCTGGACTCCACACAGCAGCCATGGCAAATGGGCTTAACCCAAGTCCATCTTGCCCCTCCTGCTCCTTCTGCTTAAGCACTCCTGACCCCTTTGAATGGAAAACCAGGCCCCCCCTTCTCCCTGCCCATGTCACCTTCTGAGACCTTGGCCAAGGTCACAGCCCTATCCCTCTTCATGAGAGCCTCCTGTCTGTCTCTTTCTTGGCTCTAATCATCTCTGTATCTTTTTTCCTTTTCTGTTTATTTTGTTTCTCTCATTCTCTTTTTCCTCTTTTCCCTGCCTTTCTCCACTGCAAGATGCAGGAGGACAGGGACCCTTTCTAGATCATCAGGGTAGAACAGGGTTTCTCAACCTTGGGATCCCTGACACTCTGGGGCTGACTATTCTTTGCTGTGAGGGCTGTCCTGTGCATTTAGGATGTTGAGCAGTACCCTTGACCTCTATCCACTGGATGCCCCTAGCACATTCAGTCCCCCAACTGTGACAACCCCAAAATCTTTTGACACTGTCAAATGTCCCCTATGGGGGTGGGGATGCAAGATCACCAGGATGGACACCACTGGTGTAGACTGAAGCACTAGCCCATGGTGCTGGCATGAAGTAGATGCTTAGTAAATGTTGAATGAACAACAGACTTATTTACCAGGACTCTTTCCTCTATCCCACTGCCACCAGCTCTTGCTTTTGGAGGGAACCTAGCCTTCAGAAAGCCATGACCTACACAGCTCTGCTCTCCTGGTCATTTCGAGAGAGCTCAGGCTGGACCTACTGCTTTAGCTGCACATGAGTGTAACCAGCCACCTTCAGACAGCTCCAGCTCATCCCTGGGGCTTCCTTAAGTAAATGCAGTATCGACCATCTCTCTCTCTCTCTCTCTTTCTCTCTCTGCTCCTTTATGAGATCCCGTGAGCAGCACTGATCCTGCCTTGGCCGTGAAGCCACTGACTGGGATAAATTATTGATGACACTGAATGAGGAGCCTGGTGCCTTAAGGATCATCACCTTTGCCTATAGATGAGAGGATGCAGGCCCTGAACAGAAGGCATCTGGCAAGAGATGCTTCTTAAACATGCATCCCAGCATCCCACTCACCCAAATTAGGGGTGAGGATGCACGCCAGGAGTTGGCAGTCAGACTCATGGTCCGGCCACTATTCATCCAGCCAATTAACTTCCCTTTTTTGTATTAAGCCAGTTTGAACTGGGTTTGTGTTACTTGCCAATAAAGAACTTCTATTATTCCTCCCACATCATGTGGCCCCTTCTTCCAGGACGTCCTCCTTCCCCAACATCTAGGCATATGGATGCAACCAATGGCAGCCAGGAGCTTTAGTGGAATCCAGCTGCCTCAAGTGGATTATTATCACTGTCAAGGATGCCCCGGAGGGGACAGCCACCCCACTCTACAGAACAATGTGTGGGATGATCAGGAGGGCTACACACTGCCTCAGAATGAAGTGGAGTCCGGCTCATGCAGGATTTCTGGGGGATTCAGAACTGCCCTCCAGAGCTTGCTATTTCTACCACAGTGACAATGACAAGAACTAACTCATAGTGCTTGCAATACTGTAGGCACACTTCCATGAACTTCACATAGAGTCATGACTTACAGTCTGCACGATGATACTACAAGGCTAAGTACTAGTATTATTTCCATTTTACAGGATATAAAACATGGAGTTCAGTTCGCTTGTTCGAGGTCACACAGCTAGAAAGTGACGGAGCCAGGAGACAAACAATTGTACTATTGTTACTTGGGCTTCTCACTACAGACCAGGGCTCTAGAAATGTGACCTGGTGAGCGAGCCCTTTGCCGGCCAGTCTTTCTAAATTAGGTCTTTCCTGCCCCCACTAAGCTCTATGCCAGTACTTTTGATTTTCATCTTTGTAGCATGTGCCACAATTTCCAAATATTTTATTACCCTTTTGGTCTGCTCCCCCCCCCCCATGTCCAAGCCCCTGTCTGTCTTGTTCGGCACAGATGCTCTTCTACTTGGCACATGGGCAGGTCTCACAACCCAGCTGCAGAACAAATGAATGGACAAATACAGTCTCAAATGGGGCGCCTGGGTGGCTCAGTTGGTTAAGTATCTGACTTTGGTTCAGGTCATGATCTCACAGTTCATGGGTTCAAGCCCTGCGTCCGGCTCTGTGGGGACAGCTCAGAGCCTGGAGCCTGCTTTGGATTCTGTGTCTCCTTCTCTCTCTGCCCCTCCCTTGCTTGCATTCTGTCTCTCTCAAAAATAAATAAACATTAAAAAATACTTTTAAATAGCTAGTCTCAAGCCGTCATGTGACCACAGTCACAACAGTCTTACAGAGGAAAGAACTGATGGTCAGAAAGGGTTAAGTCAAAGTTTGATCCTCAGCCTGCCAACAGCAACAGTGTCGCCTGGGAGCTTGCTGGAAATGCAGAATCGCAGAGGGTGGGCCGAGCCCCCTGGGTTTCAACAAGCCCCCCCACAGCAACCTCCAAGTGTGTTCAGATGCTTGGGCACATGGAGGGTTGAGAAGCGGCAGGGGAAGCCAGGACCCACGGCGCCAGTACCGTCTGCCTCACCGACCCTGCCAGAGAGCAGGCGGGCGGCACCCACTGTCAGGATGCGCCCCATCGGCCGCAGCAGCCACTCAGTGCTTCCTCCCCCCACCACCCTGCATCCCCGCCCCAGAAAGAGCAGTGCTCCAGGAATCCCAAAATGAACAATGCCAGATTAGAGGTTTCACGTCAGCTGCAGGCAAGGCTGATTGGGACAGGATGAATATATGGCAAGAGACCCATGGGACGGAGGCGTGCAGCTCCTCAAAAGGAGTAATGAACAAATGTGAGCGACTGCCCAAGCCTCGGCTCACATACTAATTACCTTTGCTGCCAGCCAGCCTCCCAGAAATGGGACTCATTCAGAGGCTCTTAAATACACACACCCTCTCTCTGTCTCTCTGTCACACACACACACTCTCTCTCACTCTCTCTGGCCACTACCCCGCAGAGGGGCCAGAAGCCTCCGGCAGGTGGTGGAGCAGCACGCTCCATTTCTCCATCTTTCCACGAGCTGGGGCCTGTAAAGGCTGGAAAGAATGCAGGCAAGTTTCCCTCTGTGAGAAAGGACAGCACTGCCTGCCTGAAGGCCAGGTTCGGGGCTGGTTCTCCCAGCCCCAATCCCCATCACGCAGGGTGAACTTCTGAGTGAGCTCTTCCGGTTTCAAGTCCTGCCCCTGCCACTTGCTGGTACCTGGTGACCCTGGACGGCTGACTGAACGTCTCTTGCCTCAGTTTTCCTCATCTGCAAAATAGGGGTGTTAAGAGTACCCAACATGTGGTGGTGTTGTGAGGACAGTAGTTGACACACGGTATGCTGTCTGTTAAATAAATAGAAATGATTGGTAAATATTCCCTCGACTGAGGTTATGAACTTTCCTGACTGCTTTTCCAGGAGGAGCAGTTGCCATGGAGATGGGGGAGGAAGGGAGTTCGCCCGTGTTTGTCCACCACTGGGTTCCAGCCTCCCCCATCAGGCCAAAGAGATCTCTGAGGTGGTGTGAAGGGGAGATGGCTTTGGTGGGAGTCTGCCCTAAGGACCCCTGAACTCACCTGATCCCCAAAGCAGGTGCTCTAAGTGGAAGCCTCACTGCGAAGGTGGTTCTCCCACGGGAGACCCGGGTCGGCCTGGGTGCCCTAAAACCCCGTCTCTCTGTCAAGAAGTCAGAGGGAGGACACCCAGAGACCAGGCATTGGCCATTCTCTTGGGAAACGAGTGTCCTCATCTACCCACTACCCATATGAAAAGACATACAAGATGCAGAAAACCACTCTGAACACACCTTTCTGCCTCTCTTCAGCTATGACCAGCAGGGCCCTAAGGAGACCACTTCTCCACCTTAAGGCCCCTTCCAGTGCCCAGCTGATCAGAGGCATCTTAAACCTATCTCCTCTAAAGATGTGGGGAGGTGCTAGAACATGGAAGGGAAAGAAAAAAAAAAAACTGATCAGGTGGGGAGGGGGCTTTCCTACTCCTGGGCATAGTTAGTGGTTTGGTACCTGGATGAATGCCTGGCACAGAATTTACCCACCCACCCATCTCCTCCAGAGTAGAAGATCTCAGTAGGAGTGAAGCCAGACATAACTATATGACATGGGGTATTAATTAACCTCTCTGACCCTCAGTCTCTTCCTCTATAAAACAAAGATAAAGATAGTGGCTGCCTTCACAAAGCTGGTGTGAAAAGTACCTGAAAAATTCTCAGCAAGGTGCTTGGCACACAATAACTGTCTTATTAAAAAGACAATCATGATCCCGTTGTCCTTCCTGTCGAGAAAATGGAGGTAGAAAAGTGAGGCAGCGTGGCCAGAGGCTTACTGGAATTCATAGGCCATTTCACTCAATGGAGTAAATCCCATTTCTCCCAACTCCTGACCCAAGGCCTTTCCCCTGCACCTCGGATCTGAGCCCTCAGCCCGTGTCAGGCAGGCCAGGATGAGGCTGCGGAGCCAGTCTCCTCCCACAGCCCAGCATTACACTGGGTCCCAGCCCACTCCGGCTACAGCCGATGGTGCGTTTCCTGCCCTGTGAGATTAAACTGTTACAAGGTTTCCTGACATTAAACTCTTTCCCAGACCCACAATCTCACCGTCTGATATCTTTTCCAAGTTACACCATCTCATAATCTTCATTCCCAATGCTTCCCAGACCACCAGCCTATTTGGGGGCCCTTGAATTTAATAAGCCTTCTAGGTTAGTAAACAGGGCTGCCTGAGCACAAGCTCCGTGATCCATGAATATGCAAAGCAGCTCCAATCCTGTAAATAAAAGCAATCATTTAAATGCACATTGCATCCTTGGCTGTCCATTCCGGGGTGGATGGTTCCTCTTGGGCAGTAATTCTGAGAAGAAAATGTGACTAACTCAGAACCCCCCCAAGAAGCTCAGCGTGAAGGGCTTACGGAGCCAAGGACTCTGGGTGGGGGTCGCTTAGGGTAGACTAGGACTACCTCAAAGAGGGGAGTTAATTTTAAAACCTGAGCTGCTCCTCAAGTGGGCTCACAGGGCAGGCCAGTCTCAAAGCGGTCGCCACAGGCTGTGTGGAGCCCCTCAGAGGCTCCCCGCGCCTCTTCATCCCCAGAAGCATGAAAGGAAGGGGAGCTGCTTTCCATCTCCGTGTTGAGGTCAGAGAAGCTTTTAAAAATCGGATCCCTTGGCTTCCCAATCGAAACCCTCCAAGGGTTCACTGGCCCAAGAACAAAACCTAAACTCCTTTCCCTGGCCCAAAAGATCGTAGTCTGACTGGTCCCTACCATCCCCTCTCCCACCCACCCCCTCCACATCTGCTCAAGAGCTCCAGCCACAATGGCCTTTGTTCAGTTCTAAGCTCATTCCCACCTCCAAGCCTCTGCACTTGCAGTGCCCTCTGCCTGCACAGTGGTCCCCCAAGATCTTCCAGTGGCAGGCCCTCCATCTTGCCAGGCTCCACAAAAATGTCACCCCTGGGAATGGGCTTCATACACCAACACTGGTCACTTTATTTGACATCCTCCTGTTTTATTTTCCTGGCAGCTCTTATCCCAGTTCGAAGTTATATCTACTTACTATTTATTTACTTATTTAGTGTTTGTTCACCCACCTGGCCAGTCCCCCCCGAGCGGGGGCTGGTCCATTTTCTACACTGTAGTGCCCCAGACCCAGTTCTGTAGACCCAGTTACTGAAAGAACAAATTAAGCCATCAAGATTTTGAGCTTCTCTTTCTAACGAGGCTGCTTGCCTGCCCCAAATGGCGACGCCTTTCCCCTTCCATTTTTCTCCTTCTCAACTCAGCTGACCCCTTTTCAGACTTCGAGCAGGGAACAGAGAGAAAACCCTTCGCTCAACAGCCTAGTTACAAAACTGGCCTCGTGGAGGGCTCCCACCCAACAGATGATGATTTGCATTCTATTTACATGCTATTTGCATGCAGCTTAACTCGAAGTCTGACTCCTCCGAAAGCCCCCCACCCCACCGAAGAAACTTCTGAATCAAGGTTCCCTGGCTGAAGTTCCGCGGCTTTCGTGCCAGGCCCTTCCTTCACTTTTGCCTCACTTCTCTTGTCTTTTCGAGGACCCCCGGTTCCTTCTGGGCGCTGCTCAAGTGCCCCCCCCCCCCGACTCTCCTGGCGCAGTTGGGCAGCCAGTGTGGCGCGTGGGCCGGGGCCCCAGACAGGGACGCCGCTGCCCGCCACACTCCAGGGGCCTTTGTCCGCGCTCCAAGGAGCCGCCCCCTTAGCGAACCGGGGACGAGTTGGGAGGGGGAGGTTGGCCAGGCCTGAGTGTGACAGAGCAAGGGCCAGGAACCAACTCGCGAGCTGCGCTGGGGCCGTCCTCTGTGGCAAGGTCGGCGCTCGGCTCCCAGGCTGCTTAACTAGCTCCCCGGGGCCAAGGCGGGTGCGGGCGGTGGGGAGCCCAGGATGTGCTGGCCTGGACGCCTGTGTGCCCCAAGGACAGCAAACGCACCACAGCACAGGGCTAGTCCTCGGCCCCAGCCTGATCTGAGCAGAAACGCCAAGCCCCCGCCATTGTATGCAGCCGCCCGTCATTTGTCCCTCGGCCCCGGGTCTCTCCTCGCCTCTTTCCCCCGCAGTGTTCCCCTCTTGTCCCGTACTGCGCAGGCACCAACGGCTGCGAGCCTGGCCCCCAGCCCCTGCGGCAGGTGCGGCAGCTCACCCCCAAAGCCGGGTCCTTACGTCCCCGGCTTCGTCTGCCCTGTCTGTGGTCAGCCCCCACGATGACCACGCGGCCCCCTGACCTGCCCGCGGCTCCCCTCACACGACGGGTTACTCGGGTACGGCTGAACTCCTTCACCTATTCCCAGCTGGCCTTTACCTGTGGTCGCCCCCAGACCCTCTCAGAGACACGGATCTCCACCTGATCCACGTACACAGCCCCCCCACCAAAGGTCTCCAGCGCTCCCCTCCCCCCGCCCTGCCCTCTGCGGCTCTTCTCCCGCCGCACTGTGGTTCCCCCCATCTCTCGACCCCCATCTCCCCCAGCAGACTAACCCCTGGGGGTGCTCAGAAGGGCACAAGAAGCAGACTCCCACTCCTCCCAAGTCCACGGCGGGAAAAGTTTTTGGGGTCCTCCAAGCGCCCTCCACCCCATCGGCGCGGCTTGCACTCACCGACCCCCGCGGCCACGCAGCGCCGACGCTCCTGCTGGTTCTCGGCCTCAAGTCACATCTCTGCAGAGCGGCTGCGGCCCCAGCCCCGCGCACACCCGCCCGCCCGCCGGTCTTGTCTCACTGCATCGCCCTCGCGAGCCGCTCCCGCGCGAGGCGCCCCCTGGCCGGGCTCTGGCTGCTGCAGCCGC
>NC_043707.1:14521777-14539359 GCF_006229205.1 Suricata suricatta
TACAAGTTCACACTGCGCACCTCTCACGTAGGTCCTTACTCCGGATTCCCACCCCCAACCCTGCACACATCATCCACCTACACCCACGGCACACACCCGACTGCCCGGGGCCACCAGCCTTGCGCTCCCCAGACTCTCAGGGCACAGCCGGGATGCACGCCCACAGGACGGCCTCAGCACCGACTTGAAGGAGAGTTACTAGGCAGCTTTGTCCCTGGGCACTGGAGTCTGGCTCCTAGTCTAGCCGGCTGTCAGAGATCCTCATTGCCCAGATGGGGCCTGGGGAGCTGCAGTCCAGCACACTCACGGGGTTGGTTCCCTGGGTGACTTGCAGACTTTCAAGCCCCTTTCCCCCAACCCAGAACTTTGTGGACGCTCCACTCCGGTTTCTCAGAGTGAGACCACCTCCTTCCATACCAAGACACTGCAGGGAGATGACCCCTGCTCCCTGCCTCCCTGCAGTGGGGCGGGGATAGGGAGGCAGGAAGGTGGGTTGCAGAATAATACTCCCTTCTGGGGGTGGGTGTATGCTACCTATCTTTGAAGACCACAGACCTTTCAGATGTTTTCATCACTTCCTGAGAGCCTCTGGCCTCTCAGTTCTTGCACAGACAAGCTGATTTTCTCCTGGTCAGGCCACGTACGCATCTCTGTGAATACCTTTTATTATTTTTAAGGAAAAATGGAAGGGAAAGGCAGTACAATTTTCCTGTTTTATTTGCCGACGTATCGTCAGCACCTAGAACAATGCCTGGCATTCAGCAGGCGATCTTTCAATATTTACGGGAAGACCCTTCTGTGCTCCCGCGGTACTGCGAAATTGGAAAATAGATAGGCACTGCCACCTGGTGGCATTTAGTGGAATTGACACCGAGATCCTTTCTGGTGTAAACGTGGGCAAGTCGAGTGACTTCTCCAAGTTCTCACAACTGGTAAGTGGCAGAGGCAGGATGCAAGACTAGTCACCCATGCTCCTCCCACTTTACCCCACTGCCTTGCTGATGAAGTTTCTGGAAACATCAATGTAAGTCTGAGGATGAATGAATTCAAATGATGGGGATTCAGACACCTGGTAGGATGAAATGTTAATACTTCTCTAATATAGACTCAGCCAGGCAACTGCCTGAATATTGAACCCTGATGGTGTCACTAACACTTGCCTTGGGTCCCTTCTAAATGCCAAGCTCTGTGCCTCTTTCTGTTATGGTCCTTAGACAGACATGAGTTGTGTTCTGCTATCAGCAGATGTGAGAGGTGGTTGGCATCAGGTGTTGTGGAGGCCTCCTAATTAATGGAGTCGTGGGGGTCCTTGTTGGGCAAGGTTGAGAGGAGGCTCAAGTTCCCCAGAGACTCCAGCACCTGATTTTCCTTCTTGAGTGGCAATGGGGGACACTTCAAGCCATTGACATCTCTGGGCATCAACATCTTTGGAGTGAGCAGCTAGGAAAAAAACAAATAGGGAAACACCATTGCTACAATCCTATTATTTTGTGCCTGTGACATACATCACTAATTAATCACCACACTGCTTTTAATTTCTTTGGTCCATAACTTATGCCACTCACTACTGGAAGTTCCAGTCACTCTTGCAAAGGGCACATCAGTTATCTCCAGAATCCCCAACAGGGTACATCAGAGATGTTCACAGACCAGAGAGCCGGCTGCAATCACCGGTGGTAGCCACCTATTCTTCTTTTCCTGTATTGGCTCCCACAGTCCTTCCTTGTCTGTGGTCCATAAAACTGCTGGGGGTAATCTCACGATGACTCCTGTGGTCCCCTGTGAGGCTGCCCTGGGGACAATATCCCAATGCTCCCAAACCTGTCAGTTAGGAAACATTCAAGTAACAGGACAAAAGATGGCCTACGCAATAGGGATTTTTGTTATCACATGATAAGCTGAGATGTGGGTGATCTCACTGTTGATCCATGGTTCAACAATGTCAGCAGGGGCCCAGTTCTTTCCAGCCTTCTACTCTACCATCCTCATAGTCACAAGATGGTTGCCACAGCATCGAGCATGAAGTCCTCACTTGATGCTCTCCAAATGTAGGGGAGAGGGTGTTCAGGGAAGAGAGCTCCCCTTATGACCTCCCTGTGACCCAGGAGGGAAATCATTCCGGGAACTACCCCCTCCCCCTCTCTCTTCCAGCTGTAGGCTTCCTTTTACATTTCATTGGCCAGAACCAGGTTACCTGGCCTCTCCTAGTGCAAGGAAGGCTGGGATCAAGCACCTGGTGCACGGAGACAGTGAGGGAAAGGTGATTGAGTCAGCGACCTCAGTGTCTGCCCCAGGTGTGCCTCTTTCAGGTAAGGAGCTGTGCGCGTTCAGCCTCTCAGCTAGCTCCCCAGGAAAGGGGCTTCCAAGCTTCTGACTGTCACCACTGTGCCTCAGAGGGATTAAACCCCAGTCCCAGGGCTGGACAAGATATAGGTAGGTGCCCCAACTCTCCTCCTCTCTCTTTAGTTTTTCCTGAAGCAACTTCATCTCTACAAAAGCAACTCTCTTCTCTCACAAAAAGATTTCTGCTTCACCATTTTACTGCTAGAAGTGACTTCCCATGTACCCTAAACAAAGGAATTGTTGGCTTCTAAACTTGAGTTCCCACTTCTGTATAAAACAAAGAACCAACAAATGCTGTATGATCTCACTTACATATGGAATCTTAAAAAAACAAATAGGGGCACCTGAGTGGCTCAGTCTTTCAGTGTCCCACTCAATTTCAGCAGATCTCGCTGTTTGTACTTTCTGCATGGAGCCTGCTTGGGATTTTCTCTTTGCCTCTCTCTCTGTCCCTGCCCTGCTTACAGGCTGGCTCGTGCTCACACACACTCTGTCTGTCTGTCTGTCTCTCTCTCTCTCTCGAAAACAAACACATAGAAAAAGAGATCAGATTTGTGGTTATGGGAGGCAGGGAGTGGGGGAGGGGAATTGGCTGAAAGCAGTCAAAAGGTACAAACTTCCAGGGGCGCTTGGGGGGCTCAGCTGGTTGAGCGTCTGACTCCGGCTCAGGTCATGATCTCATGGTTCATGGGTTTGAGCCCTGCGTCGGGCTCTGTGCTGGCAGCTCAGAGCCTGGAGCCTGCTTCGGATTCTGTGTCTCCCTCTCTCTCTGACCCTCCCCTGCTCACACTGTCTCTCAAAAATAAATAAACATTTTTTAAAAGGAACAAACTTCCAGTTATATACAAATAAGAATTGGGGGATGCAAGGTACAACATGAAGACTACAGTTGACACAGCTGAATGGCATATTTGTAAGTTGCTAAGCGGCACCTGGGTGGCTCAGTTGATTAAGTGGCTGACTTCAGCTCAGGTCATGATCTCTCGGTTGGTGAGTTTGAGTCCTGCATCGGGCTTTGCACTGACAGGCCTGGAGCCTGCTTCGGGTTCTGTGTGTGTGTGTGTCTCTCTCTCTGCCCCCCACTCAGGCTCTGTCTCTCTCTCTCATCCTCTCTCAAAAATAAACATTAAAAATTAAAAAAAAAAAAGTTGCTAAAGCAGTGGATCCTAAAAATTCTCATCACAAAGAAAAAAACTTTTTTCTTTTTTCCCCTCTTTTTCCCCCTTGTATTTATATAAGATGGTAGATCTTAACGAAACTTAGTGGAGTCATCCTTTCAAAAGGAATGGAAGGTAAGTCATTATGCTGTGTCACTTAAACATGCACAGTGCTGCCTGTCAATTACATCTCATAAAACTGGAAGAAAAATATAATAAAATGCAAGGAATTAAAATACAACAAAGAACTGTTTGAATTGTTGCAGTTCTAGGTTTTTTCTTTCTTTTTTAGTATTTATTTTTGAGAGAGTGAAAGTGGCAGGGGGTGCAGAGAGAATGGGGGACAGGGGATCCAAAGCAGGCTCTGTGCCGACAGCGGTGAACCCCATATGGGGCTCGAACTCAGGAACTGGAGATGATGACCTGAACCGAAGCTGGATGCTCAATCGACTGAACTACCGAGGTACCCACGGTTATTTCTTTACAGGCTTCTGTGAAATCTCTGCAGTGAAGGTTTCAGAAACTTTAGGAGCATTTGTCTTTACTTGGCTCTCAAGCTCAGAGTGGTGTGGGCTCCTAGGTTAAGAAAGAAGCCATGGGAAGTGGGGTTGTGGACAGCAGGACAGCTGCACTTGTCACAGAGCCTGGGCTCTACCACTGCCCCATCCTGCCTCCTCCCCTCTAGCAGAAATCTCGGCTCACTTGCCTTTGGCCCAGGCTAAATGTGCGCTGTGAGGTGCATGCAAATCACCCGGGGCTCTTGTTAAATGCAAATTTCTCCTCACGGAGGCTGGTGTGTGGGAGGATTCTTCATTCTAATCCTCCCCAGGTGGCTGCCTGTCCCAGGACAGCAAGGCCTTAGGCCAGTTGTTCTCAATCCTGCCTGCCCTTTAGAATCACAAGTAGTTAAGGGCGCCCGAGTAGCTCGGTTGAGCTTCCGGCTTCGACTCAGGCCATGATCTCATGGTTCATGGGTTCGAGCCCTGTGTCATGCTCGGTGCTGACAGCTAGCTCAGAGCTTGGAACCTGTTTCAGATTCAGTGTCTCCTGTCTCTGTGACCCTCCTCTGCTCAGGCTGTCTCTCTCTCTCTCTCCCTCAAAAATAAATAAAACATTAAAAAAAGTAGAATCATGAGTAGTTAAACAAAACGGGGGCCTGGGACCTTCCCAGTTAAGCTAGAATCACTGGGGAAGGCACCCAGGGATCGGTATGAAGACTGTGGCGCCCACTTGGACAATTGCTAAGCCAGATGGAGGGAGACCTTCAAACTCTGTGTCTAAGAGCAGGAGTTCCTGAGTTAGAAATACTACGCACCGAATCTCTGGAATGCCGGCCGAGTTTGGAAAAGCCACTCAGTCTGTGTGTCTCAGTTGGTTTCCACATCTGGGGGGGGGGGGGGCGGGCAGTGATCATAACAGTCTGCACCCGGTAGAGTTGAGTCAGCGGTAACAATGTGTGTCAATGGCTTTGAATCATGCCTGGACAGAGGGCAGTGCCCAGTACAAGGCAGGTGGTGGCGTTTTAGTTTAAAAGACTGGAGGAGATTTGAGTCAAGAGAGCAAATCTGATCTCTAGTGACACTTCCTCATTATTCTTTGGTGAGTACAAATTGGGTGAAAACATGAAGATATTCCGATTTCTTCCTACTCTCTGCGTCTCCTCTGTCTACTGGATAGCTTTCGAGGTGTGGCCCCAGGAACCTCTCAGGGGATCTGCAAGATCAACATTATTTCCATAATAGTACTAAGATCTTATTTGCCTTTCTCACTGTCATTCTCCCACAAACATACAGTGGAATTTTCCAGTGGCTTCAAGACATGTGTTATCTGGACTGGCTGCGTTGGAGCCACACAGATGTGGCACCCAGCTGCCTTTTATTAAGTCAGACATTACAGAGATTTTCAAAAATGTAATATATCACTATGCTGCTTACTAAACATTTATTTTGGAAAATATGGTTACTATTCTTAAAAAGATTTTATGTTAACATGTAATGAGCTTATTGTTATTTTTAGATGAATGGATAAATGTTTTAAAAATATTTTTAAGTTTTAATTTAAAATACAGTGAATACTGATATATAGTCCACCTTTAAAAAAGCTCTTTCAAGCCTTCCATCAATTTTAAGAGGGTAAAGGGATTCTGAGGGAATATATGGGCGTCTGGAATCTTCCATTAAATCTGAGAACCACCAGTCAAGGCACACTTATCTAGAACCCTCTCTCCAAAAAGAATAGCCAGGCACTGTGTAAACACTATATATTTATCTATGTATGTAAACTTTCCTGATCGTTGTGACAATCCTATGAGGTATACTATATACCCATTTTATTTTAAAATTATTCTTCTAGCTTTATTGAGGTATAATCAGCAAATGAAATTGTATATATTTAAGGTGTACAACATGATCATTTGACGTATGTATACATTATGAAGTGATTACCACAATCAAGCTAATTAACACATCCATTACCTTGCATAATTTTCTTCTGTTTTTTGTTTTTTGGTCATCAAAACACTTGAGATCTATTCTCTTAGCAAATTTCAAGCATACCATATGGTATCATTAACTATAGTAAGCATGCCGTGCCCATCCTCAGAACTTACTCTTCTTGTAACTGAAAGTTTCCCTTTGACCAACATCTCCCCATCCCCACCCCCCTTCAACCCCTGGCATCCACCAATCTAGTCTCTACTCGTAGTGAGTTCAGTCTTTTTAGATTCATTCTGTAAGTGAGATCATACAGTGTTTGTCCTTCTGTGTCTGGCTTATCTCACTTAGCATACGTTCTCTGGGTTCATCCATGTTGTCACAAATGGCAGGATTTCCTCTTTTTTTCAGGCTGAATAATACTGCATTGTATGTCTACACCACACTTTCTTTATCCATTCATTTTCAGTGGACACTTAGGTTGTTTTTAATGTCTTGGCTATCATGGATGGTTGCCGGAGTCCAGCTCAGGCAGGTCCAGGGCTCCCTGAAGGATGGACGGTGTCGGTGAAAGGGAGCGAGAGCGCCTTGGCTTCTTTCTGCTCACCAGGCAGGCATCTCTGCACTGACCAGAGAGTCAGCTTTATTTATTGAAAAAATGTATGGGGTACAAAACAGGAGTGGCAACTGCCTTAGACAATGATTTCTGATGACAAATTCTTTGGTATGTAAAAATTTCCCAGGGCATAGATTGGTAGATGACTCATGCATAATCTTTATCAATAGTGATTGAAGTAGGTGACTAGATGCTTATCACATGGGGAAGGAAGGGATCTTTAGCATTCAAATACAAGGCAATGTTTTTAGCATAGCAAAGGCAAGAGTTAGTTCTTTTGTGAGCAGGGGTCAATAGCCTGTTTTTTTTAGGGGAAGAAAAACAGATTTCTTGAGAAATGTAATATTTGCTCCTATAATCACAAAAGCAGAAACTCCTATAAGTTCACTCACAAGGTCTGATACCAGTCAGCCAGCACCTTGGGGGTCGGTGCTCAGGCAAAAATTGAGTGGGGGTTGACTGGGTGTAGACGCCGGTCGCCATCTGACGGTGGGAGCCCTTGCAAACCTGCCTTACTTCAGAAATGGCTCCCAGCAGATGGTGCCGCAGTGAACTTGGGGCTGGGCGGACATTTTACAGAAGTGGAAGATAAGGCACAGAAAGCCAGACTGAGTCTTCTGACAAGTCCCTGCACCAAGGCTTTGTGTGCAGATAGCGGCTCCTCCAGAGCCTGTTCCTGCCAATCGAGTTTCTTTGAAGAGTCCCACTGCAGGGCTGAGGAATTCCTTCTCCTCCTCCTCCCTCCTCCTCCTCCCCACCCCCCTCAGGCTTGCTGAGGGCTTGGTCCAGCCAACTGTGAAAGATTGTACCAGACAGGCAAGGCTGAGGTGGAGATGGAAGCCTGAGGTGACATGGGTTACATAAGGGCCCCTGGGACAGGGGACAGTTACGTAATGGGGGAGGCACGCAGAGATGGCGAAGCAAGTCAGGCTAAGGGAAGAAACCAGGAGCTGGGGGAAGAGACAGAAAAGGACAGGGAAGAGGAAACATGTCCACCACCAGCCAGGGCTGCTGCCATGCAAGAGACAACTAGAAAAGGTCAAGGGTGGGGCTTGCTCTGTCCTGTCACCTCCCCAGAAGCCCTGCCGTGGGAGACTCCAGCTTCTTTTGTGGCCCCATTGGGTATAGATGATTCCAGAAGTCCCTCAGTATCTTTTAGCCAAACACCTTTACTGCTTTATTAATCAGAGCCAGTCTCTGTTGCTTACAAACAAGAACCTTGAGTGATACAGGGATCCTTCCTATTCAAATACTGGAATATATGGGGATCTGGAAACTTCCAGGCACATGGTAGTTTCTCAATATATACATGTTGAGTGAAAAGGTAAATAATGAATATTTATCCATTTTCTTGTAATAGTTTTTAATGTTATACATTTTCTACCTGGAGATCACTTTGGTGGGCAAGTAGCCGGGTGGGTTACTCTCACCCTTCTATTCTCCATGGCCAATGGGAGAATGGACCTGCTGTCACAGTCATGTAGTCAGTCAACAAACCTTACTAAGGCATGGTGCTAAATGCCAGGGATGTAACTGAAAACAGGATGTTAGCGCTTTTCACCCAATATTCCTAGCTTGTTGCCTTCTGGACGTGTGGTGAGATTCTCTGTGGGTGGGAAGGTCCTGTGATCTCTACTGATCAGTGAGTTGTGGCAGGAATGACTGGCGTCACTTCTAGGAAAAAGATTTCATATTTGGTTTAAGACTTTTCAGTGCTCTCCACACCCCCCCCCCCCCCGCCCCCAGCCTCTGAACCTTCTGGAGGTCTGTGTGCCTTGGTTGCCATGGTGAACAAGCACCCAGAAAGCGCATTTGTATGAACAAGAAATAAACTTTGCCCTTTTTTTCAACTGAGTATTGAGGCTTGTTTCTACAGGGTAGCCTGGCCCTTCTTCCTAACTGATCAAATGATGCCAGTCTTTGAGGACTCCCCAGATTGGTAGAGAAGGTAGATATATGTGCTTCTTTATTCTTCTTCTTTTTAACATTAATTTATATGAGAGAGAGAGGGAGGGAGGGAGGGAAAGAGGGAGGGAGAGAGAAGGAGGAAGGGAGAGAGAGAAGGAGATACAGAATTTGATGCAGGCTTCAGACTCTGAGCTGGCAGCACTGAGCCCGATGTGGGACTCGAACTCAAGAGCCGTGAGGTCATGCCCTGAGCTGAAGTTGGATGCTTAACTGACTGGGCCCCCCAGGTGCCCCCTATGTGCTTATTTCTGTCTGTCCTCCCAGATCCGCTCTCCTCCCTGCTCTTTGAGCCAGGAAGCTGAGACGCATGGATTGCCTCAGTGGACTCCCTCTCCTCCAGCTTCTAGTTGGGTTTGGCCATGGGAAGCCCTGGCAGAAAACTGGATAGAGAGAGAAGAGACTGAGGTTAAAGTATTCATTTGCATCCCTTCCTGTGCCTTGGCTGGCTGTGGTCCTCAGCCAAAAGTCAATCTTTTTGTAAGGCAGTCATCTCCACACAAATCTTTCCTCTTTGGGTTCTGATAACCACTCCTTCCTGTGACCCTTCAGACCTGGGGTGTTAACAGCCCAGCTGCTACAACCCTGGGTGACCACACTGTCATATATATATATCTCCTCCCTAAGCTAGGTCTTTGTTACTAGCCCCTTTGTAAACAAACCACTGTAGTGGATTAAAGACCTTGAGGATATTTTAAATCTTTTTTTTTTTTACATTTATTTATTTTTGAGAGACAGAGAGAGACACAGCATGCACAGGAGAGGGGCAGAGAGAGAAAGAGACACAGAATGGGAAGCAGGCTCCAGACTCTGAGCTAGTGATCAGCACGGAGCCCGATGAGGGGCTCAAACCCACAAACCATGAGATCGTGACCTGAGCCGAAGTTGGATGCTCAACTGACTGAGCCACCCAGGCGCCCCAAGACCTTGAGGATATTATGCTAAGCAAGATAAGTCAGTCAGAGAAAGGCAAGCACTGTTATGATATCATTTATACGTGGAATCTAAAAAAGCCAAACTCATGAAAAATAAAGAGTAAAATAGTCATTACCAAGTGGCTACCATGGGAGGTGTAGGCAGGTGATGTGCAAGGGTACAGGCTTACAATGAGTAGTATGTAAGTCCTAGAAATCTTTTTAAAATTTTAATGTTTATTTATTTTTGAGAGAGACAGGACACGAGTTGAGGTGGGGCAGAGAGTGAGAGAGACACAGAATCCGAAGCAGGTTCCAAGCTCCAAGCTGTCAGCACAGAGCCTGACATGGTGCTTGAACCCGTGGACTGTGAGAGCATGACCTGAGCCAAAGTCAGAAACTCAGCTGACTGTACCACCCAGGAACCCCCTTCCGAGAAATCTAATGTATAGTATAGGGAACACAGAAAACAGTATTGCATTATAATCAGCAAACTTGCAAAGAGACTAGAACTCAGTTATTCCAATCACTAAAAAGAAATGACAGTCACATAATGTAATAAAGGTGCTAATTATCACCACAAGTTATGTTACAATATATCAATGCATCAAATTAACATTTGTACACTTTGCATTTACACAATGTTGTATATCAGATGCATTTCAATTAAAAAAAAAGATAAGCTCTAAATTACAGCTTTTCCTCCCATGAAGAGATAAGATCTGGGGTGCCTGGGTGGCTCAGTCGGTTAAGCATCCGGCTTCGGCTCAGGTCATGATCTCATGGTTCATGGGTTTGAGCCCCATGTCGGGCTCTGTGCTGACAGCTAGCTCAGAGCCTGGAGCCTGCTTTGGATTCTGTATCTCTCTCTCTCTCTGACCCTCCCCTGCTCACACTGTCTCTCTGTCTCTCAAAAATAAAGAAAAAACTTAAAAAAAAAAAAAAGATAAGACCTATTTCCCTGGCCCTTGCATCAGGGCCAGCCTTGAATCTTGTTTGACCAGTGGAATGTGGTGAAAGTAATGCTGTGTAACTTCCAAAGCTGGACCTTTAGGGACCTGAAGCTTCTGCTTCCACATGCTGGGGACACTCCTCTGGAACCCAGCCTCATGCTGTGAGAACCACAAGTCCATGGAGAGGCTGCATGTTGGAAAATTGAGGGGCTGTGGTTGGCAGCCCCTGCTGAGCTTGTCCCCTACAGCTGTGTCAGTGAGCCACCTGGACATCCAGCCCAGCCCAGCCACGTTTTCCACATTGTCCATTTTGAGAATGTCATCTCTTTTGTTGGGATTCTGGCTCATTCTACCAAGAAGAGATAGTTATAAGAGATTTTGTACCTGCTCAGAGAGGTAGCATGGGGCCCAGGTGCTCAGAGGAAGATTCTTCTCTCCGAGTTGGAAAGTCAGAGCAGGTTTCCAGAGGCAGTGAAACTGATCCCTAAAGGCCGGGGTCAGCATCTAGCTGGGTGAAAGATCAGGAAAATGGCACTGCAGGTGTAGGGAACCACATGGACAAAGGCCTAGATGGCATTTGAGGAGCTGAAAGAAGTCCAAGGTGGCTGGAGCAGAGAAGGTGGTGGCCCTAGAGGAGGGAGGAAGGGTAGAAAGGGCTGGTACATGGTGGGAGGGGGTGTAGGTCTGTGCTGAGGGCAGTGGGGCCCCCTAGTGGTTTCAGCAGAGTGACACCATCTGATGCATATTCTGCAATTTCCACTATGGCTGTTAGGAAGGAGGTTGTCTTAGTCCAGATGGGCTCCTCTAACAAAATACCACAGACTGAGTAGCTTATGATGCACAGACATTTAGTTCTCATAGTTCTGAGGCTGGAAGTCCAAGGTCAGGATGCCGGCACAGCTGGGTTCCTGGTGAGGGCTCTCTTTCTGGCTTGGAGACAGCTGCCTTCCTGCGGTGTCCTGGCAGAGAAGGAGAGCTCTGGAGTGTCCCTGTCTTCTTATAGGGGCTCTAATCTCCTCTTGGGGCCCCACCCTCATGAGCTCACCTAATCACCTCCCAAAGGACCCACCTTTTAATATTATCACACATTGAGTCAGGGCTTCAACACATGGATTTCGGGAGGATACATTCAGTCCATGGCAGAGATGGACTGGGGACTGACTCAACTGCAATTAGAGAGAGAATAGGGAGCTTATGTGTCTGGATTTTAGCAAATCTCACCTGGCCAACAGTCAATCTCACCTGACAGGGAAGACCAACATGGCTGCACAGGGACGGAGGAGGTCCTGGGAAGACCAAGACCCTTGACCCCGTCACTTCCTTTCTTTTATTTTATTTTTGATATAGCTTCTAGAACAACAGCTCCTCCCATTGCAAAACTACCATATGCTTAGTGTAGAAAATCCAGAAAATACTATAACATTTAAATGAAGCAATTCAACTCCATCCTGCCACTCAGACTTTTTTTTTTCTATTACACACACACACACACACACACACACGCACACACATTATTTTATCTGTATTATGTGGCGATACTTAAAATAATTTATGTATGGTTTTGAGTTCTAATCTTAAACTGATTGTCATTTGAAAACACTTCAGTGACTGCATCATATTCCATTACATAGGCAATTAACCTGACAATGTGTTCTTTAACCCCCTTTATTGAGATATCATTAACATATAACATGGTGCACATTTAAGGTGTACAAAGTGATGATTTCATACATGTATATACTGCAAAATGTTTGCCACATCCTTTATCTCATATAATTACCACTTTTTGTCGTGGTTGTTACAGTGAGAACACTTAAGATCTACTCTTAACTTCGAAGCATACAATATTATATTATTAATGATAGTCACTATGATGTACCTTAGATCTTTAGAATTTATTCATCTTATAACTGGATGTTTGTGCCTTTTGATCAATGTCTCCCCATTTCCCCCTCCTCCCAGCCTCTGGCAACCACTACTCTGCTCTGTTTTTAGGAGTTTGGCTTTTTTAGATTCCACATATATCATGTGAGATCAAACAGTATTTATCTTTTCTGTGTCTGTCTTATTTTACTTTACATAATGCCTTCCAGTCTCGTGCATCTTGTTGCAAAAGGCAGTATTTCCTATTTTGGTGGCTAAATAATATTCTATTGTATATGTATATCATGTTTTCTTTATCCATTCTTTGTTAGCAGAGACTTAGAGTGTTTCCTTGTCTTGGCCATTGTGAATAACGCTGCAGAGAATATGGGAAGGGAGATGTCTCTTAGAGATTATGTTTTCATTTCCTGCATTTATATACTCAGAAGTGGGATTGCTGGATCATATGTAGCTCTATTTTTAACTTTTTGAGGAACCTCCTCCTTACTGTTTTTTTTTTTAATGGCAGCTGCATGCATTTATGTTGCTACCAACAATGCGCAAGTGTTCTATTTCTCTGCGTCCTCGCCAATACTTGCTATCTCTTGACAACATTTTCGTAAAACAAGTTTTACAAATTAAGTTTTACAAAAAGTAGTTTCTAAGTGTGGAATTTTGTCTTCCTAGGTTTGTAATTACATAACTATTTTTTTAATGTTTTTTTTTTATTTTTGAAAGAGAGAGAGGGAGAGAGAGAGAAATGGTAAGGGAGGGGCAGAGAGAGAGAGAGAGAGAGAGAGAGAGAGAGAGAGACACAGAATCCGAAGCAGGCTTCAGGCTCTGAGCCGTCAGCACAGAGCCCAACGGGGGGCTCAAAAATTGTGAGATCGTGACCTAAACTGAAATCAAGAATCAGATGCTTAACCGACTGAACCACTGAGGCATCCCAGTTACTGTTGCATTTTAAATTTATTTATTTATTTTTGGTGGATAAATATTCACCTGGTTCAAAAACAGCAATGTAAAGAGAAGCCCAGTGTAAAGTGCCTAACTTCAGGGGGCCGCAGAGTTTTTGCATGGATGAGGACAGGTATTCCCCCTGGTGGATGCAGCCAGGTGCTTCGGGAGAGCAAAATAGCATCTCTTTCTTCTGTGGACCTGACTCTGCGCTGATGACCCAGCCTGATGGGGGCCTGCAGGCACCACCCGAGCCCCTGTCACAATCTCAGTTGTTCTCCCTGGTGGTGGTGGCTCTGTCCACCTGTTCTTGCTGCCATCAATTCAGGTAACCTCCTTCTCAGGTAACCACTGCTCTTCCTTTCTTCTCTTTGCTTCCAGAAGTCATTATTTTTTTAAATTCAAGTACAAGCTGTGATATTATGACTTGCAATAAGAAATATATATTTGGACTTCATCCCTGTTCCTGGCACAGAGTTCCTAAAAGCCTTGGAATTTCTAGTGATGAGAGCAGACAGGTGTCTTTTGTTATGTTGATGAGGGGACCTTTGGACCACGCCTAAGGATATGAGGGCTGGTTGCCTGGAGAACCAACCTGTCCCCCCTCCCCCAACATTGCGGGAGGGGAGAGGGGCTGGAGGTTTAATTAGTCCCCAAGGGCCACTGAATTAATAGATTGTGACTGTGTCACAAAGCCTCGCTAAACCCAAAAAGAGAGACTTTGGAGAACTTCCAAGTTGGTGAAGACCTGCAGATGTGTGGAGAGGGATACGCCTGGAAAGGGCAAGACAGCTCTGCACCCGTTCCCCATACCTTGCTCTGTGCATCTCTTCCATCTGGCTCCTCCTGAGTTATACCATTTTATAATAAAGTGGTGATTTAGTAAGTACAATGTTTCTCTGAGTTCTATGAGCAGCTATAGCAAATTAATTGAGCCCAAGGAGGGAGTCACTGGAATCTCCCATCTATTGCTGGTGAGTCAGAAGTCCAGGTGGTAAGAGTAAGATTTAATAGATGGAGGCAGAGTCGAGAGGAGAGAAAGAGACCAGGTTATGGAGCCAAGAAAGCCTTTATTGGGATCTGCGATTCCTGGGCGAGGTTCCATGACACCGGGAATGGGGAGTCAGGGAAGTCCCATCTGGTTTGAAAGGGGCGGGGTTTTTATGGGTGAGGGGGTTTTGGGTTTGATCTTGGGAGGGCAGATTATCAAATAAGGGCATTTCAGGGACGTGCGGGATGGAATAGGTTGCCTCCTCTGTCAGGGTGATGGGAAGCTGGAGCTTCATGATTGGCTGTTTTCAAACTGGCGGGACCTTCCAGGTCTGCAGGTGAGGGGTGGGGGTCGTCGGTGCACAGTGTTTTTCTCTAACCCACAGCAAAATGGCCGCTTGGTCACCTTCTTAAGGTAACTCTTACAGTAAGCAGACTTGGAGTCTGAAGTGGAGGGGGAACAGCCTCACGGGACTAAGCCCTTAATCTGTGGAATCTAAGCTGTCTCCAGGTAAATGGTGATGAGGTTTTTTGGGGTGGGGTTCGCAGGTTCGAAGTCAAAGGCCAAGAAGGAATTCTTAAAGATAGCTTTGGTGCAAAAAGCTGACTTTATTAAAACACGGGGACAGGGGACCCATGGGCAGAAAGAGCTGCCCCCAGGGCCTTGCGGAGAGACTGTTTATGTACTATGGCACTGGGGGGTGTTAAAGTCCAGAGAAAGTTTCCAATGAGATTTTTCATATGGTAAAGAAGACTCCCAGGATCCTGGAGGCCTAGCTCTGGTCAAGCTAGGGTTGTTTGCCCTCTAGCAAAGCACTAGCATTAAGACAGTAGGGAGTTCCTGGAGAAACGTTTTGCTCTGCCTGCCTCAAGTATCGGTCAATGGGCTGCACGTTGTAAGGAAATTTAATTTGATCTGTCATTTCCTTCTGCCTTGGTTTCTCACATCACTCTCAGCCTCCTCCCTCCTGGAAGAGGGTGGATAGATGCCCCCAGAGTCCACTGCGGTCAGCCAGCTTCAATGTGGGGGTATATAGGCTATAATTCTGACACTACTTCCCTTCACCCAGCGCTTCTGTCTACCCAAAGCCCCCTCCCTTTAGCCAACAAATGAGGAAGATTGATTTAGCAAGAACAAAGTTGATGGCCAATGACTGATGGAGATGAAAGTGAGAGGAGGGGCGCCTGGGTGGCTCAGTCAGCTAAGTGTCTGACTTTGGCACAGGTCATGATCTCGTGGTTTGTGGGTTTGAGCTCCATGTCAGGCTCTGCAGACAGCATGGAGCCTGCTTGGGATTCTGTGTCTCCCTCTCTCTGCCCCTCCCCCACTCACACTCTGTCTCTGTCACAAATAAACATAAAAAAATTTGTAATAAAGAAAGTGAGTGGACATAACTTTTTTTTTGGCCAAAAGAGAAATCTCAACAAAGACGCCAGAAAACCTGAAATGGTGCTTTTGCAACCCCCGCCCCCAGCACCATACAGGGGGCTGCCCTTCCTTGCCTTATTCCCCCAGGGCTGCAGAGTGCCCCACGCGTGCACCTGCTCAGGCACCACAGCAGCCAGAGGGACTCCTGGCCTAACCACCCACTGTGTCAGAAGAACCCCTACCCCCAAACCCCAGCCCTGACGAGGAGCCCAGGACACAACCCAGACTCCAGTTTCATGGAAGAGCACCCTAATACACGGGAGAACCTCATGCAGAAGGACTATGTTCTTAAGTGAAAAGGGTGAAAAGGGCCAGAGCATATATCACATTTGCTTGTAACAATTATGTGTCCATTTATAAGTGTGTTTTCTCCCCAGACCACCAAGCAACTCTCTGACACCAGCAGGCATCCTACAATTCAACTTAATTCTGATACCATTTGATGTGGGAAACAAAGGCAGAAGGAAATGTGTAAGGCCACAGAGATGATGCAGAAAACCGAGGTCAGAAATAAATGTAAAAGGCCTTTACTGGGAGTACTCTCGGACGAGGTTCCCTGGTCCAGACAGAATGAGCCAGAGAAGTCCCACCCGGGGGTGGGATGGTGCGTTTTTTATGAGGTTGGCTGGGGGGAGGGGGGTATGGAGTATGGTATGTCCGTATAGGGTAGTTTTTTTGCGTCAGTTCCTTGTTCTGGGTGAGGACATGTCTGTTGTTCATGGCTGGAAGGTTCAGTGAATGGACTCCTGGGAAGCTTCTGGGTGGAACCATATTGAAGTAGGGAGGTGGCCCTTGTGGCCAGGGCTTCTGAAGGTCACACCCGCCTCCATGGCCAAACAAAATGGCAGATAGAACTCAATTTCCTTATAACTGTTGCGGTGTAGTTACGAAAAGACCACCAATGCTGAAGAGAAGCAAGGCATGATTTTATTCACGGGTGCATGCTTTATTATGGCCGGGCCAAACCTGATCTCCCTGGTGTTAAGGAGCAGAGAATGGCGCCAAACAAAGGTGGCAGTGAGATTACATGGACAGAACATGTCATCATTGAGTTAACCAATTACAAACTGTAGCATTCCATGGTAGCCAATTAAATTGTAATAAACAAATGCCAGCTTTGGCAGGAATCCACCCCTCCAAGTTTCTTTGTCCCTCTAAAATGACCAATCATAGTTAGACATCTAAGTTATCGTGAGATGGGATGGGGACGATTTCTTACCAGTTAACTCTGTCTATGCCAGGTCTTAGTGAAAGGGGTGGGGTTGTGCTTAGTAAGCAGACGGAAGAAATATCTTCTGATAACTACCGGGGAGCTATAGAGGCTTTTATCTCAGTGTCTTAGCAGTTACCACACAGAACAGTGAACGGGGAGATGGATTCGCAAAGCAATTTACAGAAGCCAAAACAGCCGGTTAATGATTTTTCATTTCACTCAGGTTTGTTAACCTAGGACAGTAACCTGCAGCCCACTGACAGATACTTGAGGCTGGCAGAGGAAAACGTTTCTCCAGGAACTCCCTACTGTCTTAATGCTAGTGCTTTGCTAGAGGGCAAACAACCCTAGCTAGACAAGAGCTAGGCCTCCAGGATCCTGGGAGTTTTCTCTGGCACATGAAAATCTCGCTGGAAACTTCCCCTGGACTTTACCGCCCCCCAGCTCCAAAATATATCACTAGTCTCTCCTCATGATCCCCAGGCAGTGCTTCCTGCCTATGGGTCCCCTGTCCCCGTGTTTTAATAAAGTCAGCTTTTTGCACCAAAGCCATCTTTAAGAATTCTTTCTTGGCCATTGGCTCTGAACCCCACAAACCCCCCCATCACCCCAAAAACCTCATGAGGAGGAAACTCAGCTCTTTGTTTCTGTTTTATGTTATTCATTCCAGATCTCCTTGCCCTTGGCTGTATTGCCTGTGTACCTCAGTGGTTTACCTGAGGCTGACCAAGCTGTTCATCCTTAAGAATC
>NC_043707.1:14539459-14592536 GCF_006229205.1 Suricata suricatta
TTGGGCTGGGGATCTTACCTCCCCTGCCTGTCCCGGGCTGGCCCGTTTTCGGATCTCCCCCGTTCGCCCCCACTCACTCAGGTATCTTCGAGGTTCTATTCCTTCTGGAGTTCGTATTTTCTCCTTCCGCTCTCGCAGCTGAGCATAATATCCTCAGTTCGATAAATGGTGCGGACGGAGTTTACAGAGCTCCCTTCTTCTCCGCCATCTTGGCTCCACCCTCTATTTATTTTTGAGAGAGAATGAATCTTAAGTAGGCTTGGTTCAGAGCTCAATCTCATGACCTTGAGATCATGACCCTGAGATTATGACCTGAGCTGAAATCAAGAATAGGAGGCTTAACTAACTGATCCACCCAGTTGCCTCAAGGACAAGACAAGCCTTTTTATTTATTTTTTTATTTTTTAATGTTTATTTTATTTTTGTGAGAGAGACTGAGCGTGAGCAGGGGAGGAGCAGAGAGAGAGAGACACAGAATCTGAAGGCGGCTCCAGGCTCTGAGTGGTCATCACAGAGCCTGACGCAGGGCTTGAACCCACAAACCATGAGATCATGACCTGAGCCGAAGTTGGACACTTAACCAAGTGAGCCACCCAGGCGCCCCAGAACAAGACAAGTCTTAATGTAAGCCTCTATTAGCTTCATGCCTTCTAATGTCCCATTGGCTGAAGCAAGTCATGTGGCCAGGTCAATTGAGAGTGGGAGAAGTCCAATGGGGGTCACTAATGTCATAGTTCACTACAGTCACCTCAATCTCTCTTTCAGTGATGTCGTGTCAGATTGATGTGGGTTTGAATCCTGCCTCTGCCACATACTGGCTTCTTGTGGGTTGAATTGTGTCTTCCACTCCCCCCAAATTCTTATGTTGAAATCCTAACCCCCAGGACCTCAAAATGTGACCTATTTGAAATAAGGTCTTTATAGACGTAATCAAATTAAATGAGGTCATTAGGGTAGGCCCTAATCCAATATGATTGGTGTCCTCATAAAAAGGATAAATTTGTACACAGACAAGCACAGCGGGAAAACAATATGAAGAGACACAGAGAAAAGGGAGCCACCTGTAAGCCAAGGAAAATGGCCTGGAACATACTGGTCTCTCTTAACCCTCAGAAGAGATCATTCCTGCAGGAACTTTGATCCTGGACTTCGAGCCCCCAGAACAGTAAGACAGTGAACTCCTATTGTTAAAACCACCTGGTTGTGATGTTTTGTTATGGCAGCCTAGGAAGCTAATACATAGCTCTGTGACCTTGGACAAGCTACAGAACGTCTCTGTGTCTGTTTTCTCAACTACAAAATAGGGGTAATAACAATAGTTACAGATATTATTACCTATAAAACTCACTGATACAATAATCACTTCATACTTGCCAACCACCATTCTAGGTATTGGAGATGCAGCAGTAAAATAGGAGGGGTTCTTGATCTTGGGGAACTTATCTTCATTACAGACAAAAAAAAGCAACTAAATAAAATAATTAAGATGACTTGAGATTCATCAGTTCTGTGAAGAAAAAAAAGTAAAATCAGGTGATAGGGAGGAATGGATAAAGTGGTCAAAGCAGGTCTCGCTCTTTGTGCAGAGACCGAAAGCATGACAAGGAGCCATGGGGGAAGATGAGAAGGAAGTGAGGTTCATGTAGTAGTTCACAGCAGGTGCAAAGGGCCTGGGGTAGGCATGATCGTCATGTGTTTGAGAAACAGAAAGAGGGAAAGAATGGGTGAAGCATAGTGAAAAATACTGTCATAAGACATCTGTGCTTACGTGGTGAACAGGAGATGCGTGTAATTCCGGTGTTTTATATTGAAACCTGTATGAATTTCTTGTGACTGCTGTAACAAAGTGTCATGAACTAGGTGGCTTAAAATAGCACAAATTTATTGGCTTACAGTTCTGGAGGTTAGAAGTCCAAATTCAAGGGGTTAGCAAAGCTGCGCTTCCTCTAAAGGGAAGAGTCATGGGGCGCTGGGTGGCTCAGTCAGTTGATAATCCAACTTTTGTTTTCAGCTTAGGTCATGATCTCACAGTGTGTGGGATCAAGCTAGCGCAGAGCCTGCTTGGGATTCTCTCTCTATTTCTCTCTGTCCCTCCTCTGTACACACTCTTGCTCTCTCAAAATAAATAATAAATAAACTTAAAACATTTAAAATAAAAAGAAAGGGAAGAGCTCTTCCTGTCTCTTCCGGTTTCTGAGAGCTCCTGGTGCTCTTGGTTTTTGGTGGTATAATTCTAATCTCTGCCTCCGTGGCCTTCTTGCCTGTGTTCCTGGGTGTCTCTCTGTGCCCTTTCCTCAGCATGTAAGAAAACCAGTTATTTAGGGCCCGTCCTAAACCACGATGACCTCATATAACTAATTACATCTACAAAGGCCATATTTCCAAATACGATGTCATTCTAGGTTCTAAGTGGATGTGAAGTTTTGAGGGACACTATTCAACCTACAGCAGAACCCACCGAACAGGAACTTGTTTGTCCTTCAGTGCAATCCTGAGAGGAAGATAACGAAAGGATTGTTTCTTATCCTTATTTTACAGTTGAAGAAACTGAGGCTAAGAGAGCCTTAGGCACCTGCCCAAGGAACTGAACCAGTCCATTCGTTCACCCCTTCATTTAATATACAAATGTGATGTGGGTCAGGCAATATCCTAGGTGCTGGGGACACAGCAGCAAGTAGGACAGACAAAAATTTGTGTCCTGGTCAGACTGACATTGTAGTCAGGGGAGAGGGGTGGTCTAAAGTACTAAGACATGCAGAGATGAGTACTTTGGGGGAAAATAATGGAGCACAGGGGATGGAACTGCAGGTATTACATTTTATTTATTAATTTAAAAATTTATTTATTTTGAGAGAGAGAGAGAGAGAGAGAGAGAGAGAGGGAGGGAGGGAGGGAGGGAGGGAGAATCCCAAGCAGGCTCTGCTGATAGTGCAGAGCATGATTCATGAGATCATGACCTGAGCAGAAATCAAGAGTCCGGTGCTTAACTGACTGAGCCATCCGGGCACCCACGCACTGTTTTAAATACCGAGGTGAGAGAAGGGCACATGTGAACCAGGCTTGGAGGGCTGAGAGAGGGAGCAATGTCTGTGTTTGGGGGAAGCATTCCAGGTGAAGGAACAGCTTTTGTGTTTCCTAGTTGCCATATTGCCCTTTCTCTCCTCTAGGCCGCGTTGATTTTTGCCACCCACCAAAGGCCAACTGTGCCTTCTTCCTCCCCTCCTTTTGAATGTCACAGCCTCTGAGCTGGTGACGGACTTAACCTTGCAAGTCCCTGGAGGTGGCCTGCAGTGGAGCCCAGTGGCCACAGCGTGGCAGTGCTTCCCGCAGATATGGTCCCTCACCCAGCTCAGGCGAGTTTAGTGTGTAAGTGGTTAATGCAGATCCCTTTGTTTCCCTTTGTCGTTGAAAGGACAGCAACTTTGGCTCCGAAAAGCAGACCTCTTTGTATTTTATTACTCTTTGTGTTTCCACTCTCTGAAGGTGAGGGTTAGGAATGGGGGATGGGGGCTCAGACGGTGAGAATGGGGCTTTCCCACCAGGGGCTGATGAAAGGATCACAGATGAAGAGTTTGCGTGGGGGATGAGGAACTATGGCTCAGAGAGGGGAAGTGAATGACTCAATGTCACACAGCTCATTCCTGTCAGAACTGCACTTTCTGATCTCTGTACTAGTTCTGGCCCACTGTGCCACCCCATCTTCTTCTCCAAGCTTGGGACACAGATTGAGTCAGGGGTGAAGTCAGAAAGATGGTCTTTCTCTGCTGCTGGAGTAGACCTTGGGACTTAGTTTTCCAATCTGTAAAATGGGAATAAATAATGAGGCGGTACCTGTGTGTAGAGATCAAATGTGAATTAGTCTTCGGGGTGATGTCTTTATTTGACCCCTCAATACCTCTGTGGGGAGAACTTTTTCTAAATTTTTTAAAAATGTTTATTTTAGAGAGTTTGTGAGTCGGGGGCGGGGCAGAGAGAGAGGGAGCCACAGAACCGAAGCAGCTGCAGGCTGTCAGCACAGAGCCCCACGTGGGGCTCAAACTCATGGACTGTGGGATCATGACCTGAGCTGGAGTCAGATGCTTAACTGACTAAGCCACCCAGGTGCCCTGGGAGAATTTTTGGAAAAAAATTTTTATTTATTTTGAGAGAAAGAGAGTGTGTGAGCAGGGAAAGGGCAAGAGAAAGGGAGAGAGAGAGAATCCCAAGGAGACTCCATGCTGTCAGCACAGAGCCCCCAGTGGGACTTGATCATGACCTGAGCCAGAATCAAGAGTTAAATGCTTAGCTGAGTGTGCCAACAGGAGAACTTTTAAAATGACTTCAACTTTGGGGAATCAGGCACACCTGGCTTCAGAGCCCATTTCCCAGCTGTATGATCTTAACCTCTCCTCTCTAAGGCTCACTTTCTTCCTCAGTGAAATGGGTGTAATAAAATTATGGATTAAATAAAGTAATTCAGTAAAGAGCAAGCTCAGTCCTTGGCATGTTAAAACTGTGCCTTACATATTAATACTGGGTTAGAGTAGGGAGGGGAGAGTAGCTACTAAGGTCAGAATAGAGGTCAGGTGGGGCTCAGAAATCTACTCAAATTAAAAGTTTGTGAACACCTGGTCATTACCCTGGTTGGGAAAGGGAAGACTGAAAACCCAGGTTTTAGACAAGATACAGTAATAACCACAGCAGCTACTATTTCTTAAGTATGTATGTTATTTCATTCATGTCTCAGAACCATCCAAGGGGTGGGCACTATTACTAAACCCATTTTACAGCAGGGGTGACCAAGGCTGAGAGAGGTTAGAAACTTGCCTAAGGTGGCACAAGTGATAAATAGCAGTCTGAACTTTTGGATGTTAAAGACACGAGGCTCAGCCACTGTGCTATAATGTCTCTCAGCTTTCCTAATGTGTACCCCTGGGATGATAAAGTCTAAAGGGACCCATTGTGTGATGCAGGTTCTGACCACCCACCCTCAGAGTCTCCAGTTCTTCTAAAACAAACAAACAAACAAACAAACAAAATAAGATTATAGCCTGGCTTTAGGAGAGAAGTGAACCAAATTTTTTATTAAAAAAAAAAAAAGGCAATGAACTGGGGCACCTGAGTGACTCAGTCCATTAAGCGTCTGACTTTGGCTTAGATCATAATCTTGTGGTTCATGGATTTGGGCCCTGTGTTGGGCTCTGTGCTGACAGCTCAAAGCCTGGAACCTGCTTCATATTCTGTGTCTCCCTCTCTTTCTGTCCCTCCCCTGCTCATGCTTTCTCTCTTTCTCTCTCTCAAAAATAAATAAACATTAAAAAAAATAAAAAACAAAATTTTTTTCTCGAGGGCTTTCTCTAGATTTAACTTAAAAAACTTGTGGCAAACCCAGCACACTCCTCCCTCCACATATTCTCCCCGAACTGGCAGCTTTATTGAGATGCAACTGACATACAACATTGTGCAAGTTCAAGGTATAAAATGTAATGATTTGATACATGTGTGTATCACAAAATGATTACATAATAACGTTGGTTAACACATCCATCACCTCACATAGTTATAGGTGGTTTTTTTTCTTTGTGGTGAGAGCTTTAAAAGTCTATTTTCTTTTTGGTTTTTGTTTTTGTTTTGTTTGTTTATTTATTTTAGAAAGAGAGACAGAGTGTGAACGGGGGAGGGGCAGAGAGAGAGAGAGGGAGACAGAATCTGAAGCAGGCTTCAGGCTCTGAGCGGTCAGCACAGAGCCCTATGTGGGGCTTGAACCCACAGACTGGGAGATCATGACCTGAGCTGAAGTCGGATGCTTAACCAACTGAGCCACTCAGGTGCCCCTGTTTTTTTTTTTTTAATTTTTAATGTGTATTTACTTTTGAGAGAGAGTGGGGGAGGGGCAGTTAAAGAGGGAGATACAGAATCCAAAGCAGGCTCCAGGCTCTGAGCTGTCAGCACAGAGCCCAAAGTAGGGCTTAAATCCATGAGCCATGAGATCTTGCCCTGAGCTGAAGTTGAATGTTTATTTGACTGAGCCACCCAGATGCCTGTGAAAACCTACTTTCTCAGCAACTTTCGAATATACAATATAGTTAAGTATAGTCGTATACTGTACATTACCTGGAACTTATTCATCTTATAATTAGGAATCAGGTGTTTGTTTATTTTTGCTGAGAATACTTAAAATTCTAAGCATCAAATCATCTTATGGCCTGGATCTTTTAAATTTGTTCTACCAACCCACACTGGCATGTTGGTCCTACCTCTCTCAGTAAAAATATGTTCCACTGTAAATGAGAAAAGATTCAAGAAATAAGGCTTAAACAATAAAGGCATTTGATTAACTTGTATAATTGAAGTCTGGAGGTAGGCAGTGAGAGAGTTGGGGAAGTGACTCAATGATGGCCAGGCACTAGGGTGGTATATCTGTGAAATCTCAGTCTATACCTCATGGTCTCAAAATGACTGCCAAAACTCCAAGCATCATGACATGCTTGCATGACAGGACATGAATGCAATAGCATTCAAAACAGAAAAGGGTGGGAGGAAGGGAACAAGAGGGTCATCTCCTTGTTTGAACCTCTAGTTTTCCATAGAAATGGTACTGATCACAGGAGGTGACTTCATACATGTATGAGGGTATTTTTTTTTTTTTGTCACAAGGATCCGAGAGTGCCAGGGGCATTTAGAGTGCTGGGGGTCGGGGATGTTCCATATCCTATGCACAGGTCAGTTCCTCCAGGAAATATTGTCCCTACTAGACATTCATTATAATTATCTGAGCCAAGAACCTAATTCCACTTTTGTATAAACACAACTTGCTTTGAGGGTTTTAACATAGACCAACTTTTCCAGGGATGCAGCTATACATTGTAACAAAGGAAGTTTGTTATGTTGAGAATGTTGACAAGACATGTTCCTTCTCTATTTCAGGAACTCACATCGCTGGTGGCAACCAGCTCAGTGGTGTTTAAGGGACCATCAGTAGGGTCCCTGCCTGCCCATGTTTACCTGGCTGTTGCTTTTCTAGTTAAGTCCAGCTGTAAGTATCTGGCTGCTTCATTCTGAGGTCTTTTTTGTTAGGATGTCTAAGCATTTACACATCAAAAATGCCTATTATTTCTTTTATACTTATCCTTTAATTATGTTTTCTTTGTATTACAATCAAGTTATTACATTGATTTAACAAAAAATTATGTTCAAAAAGATAATGTGTTGAATTTCCCTTCAGGAAGAGTAATGGGGGAATTATGAACATTTTTATTATAAAAAAGGAGCTGAAGTGCCTGGCTGGCTCAGTCGGTTGAGTGTCCAACTCTTGATTTCAGCTCAGGTTGTGAACTCACGATTGGTTCGTGACTTCCAGCCCTGAGAATCCCAACTTGGGATTCTCTCTCCCTCTCTCTCTCTGCCCCTACCCTGCTCACACTTGTGCTTTTTCTGTCTCAAAATAAATACATAAAACTAAAAAAGAAAAAGAAAGTAAAAAGTTGCTCGTGGGCCCAAAAGTTGTGACCCTTTAGCTTAGAAGTTATCTCCTGGAGATGGGGCACCTTTCTGAGTGCTTGGCCACCTGATCCCTGCACAAAAGTGAGGAGTTACAGGCAGGGAAGAAGGGGGTTGCTGTTGGGTAGAAGACCGTAAATGTCTGTTCACTACTGATGGTGGGTTCCAGCCTCTCGGTAAGATCTCCAGCCCTAGGGTGGCTCGGAAAGAGCAAAGCTTCTGACAGTTGAGTATGTAGAAGGGTAGAGAGAGGTGTGATGTGTGTAGGGCAGGGGCAGAGAGGGTTTTCAGGAAGTGTTTTTGTCGGGTATTTGTACACGTGTATGTGCACGTGGTGTGTTTATATAGATGCGGTATGTAGATATACTTTAATAGTCCCTGATTGAGGTTATTTGCAAATAAACATGAGGCTGAGATAACAGTGGTTTGGGAGCAGTAGTAATTACATAGTCCCCCTCCCTTATCTGTGGTTTCGCTTTCCACAGTTTCATTTACCCGGGGATCAAATGCAGTCTGGAAGCGGATGATCCTCCTTGGGACGAATCCGCGGAAGGTTAATGGGCCCCTAGCGCTATGTCACGCACTTACGTCAGCGCTACATCACGCACTTACATCAGGGTTCTACGTCATGGCGCCTGCATCACTCACCTCACTTCGCCTCATCGCGCGGGCGCATGCGTCACTCACCTCACTTCGCCTCATCGCGCTGGCGCATGTGTCCCTCACCTCACTTCGCCTCATCGCGCGGGCGCATGCGTCACTCACCTAACCTCGCGTCCTCGAGTGGGCGGTTGAGCACCTCACGTCGTCCCGAGAAGGGTGAGTAGGGGATTGGGAGGCCGCATTCTCACAACTTTTATCACAGTATGTTGTTATAATTGTTTTATTGTAGTTACTGTCCGTCTCTCAGTGTGCCGAATTTATAAATTAAACTTTCTCATCCGGGGAAGACGTAGTATTATATAGTGTTCAGGGCTCTCTTCGGCGTCAGGTGTGTGCTGGGGGTCTCGAACGTGTCCCTGGGCCCAGAGGGCTGTGGTATTTGCCAGAGAAGCTCTTCAGGGAGACTGAGTGCAGCCTCTCTAACAGTTTAAAGAAAACCTTGAGGCTGAAGACGCGGTGGTGAGGGTGGGCGTGGGGGGATTTTAGTTCCCTGTGTGTTTCTTCAAACCAGAGTTGCCCTGAGTTGCCTGAGGCGCAGAAGGGGCGGCTGGAGGAGACGATTTTGGATTTAATTTCAGGGGCTCTGAGAGCCTCTGGTAGTTGGAGAGTAAGGGAGTGCTTGTTAAAAAATTCACAGGGGCGCCTGGGTGGTTCAGTCGGTTAAGTGTCCGGCTTCGGCTCAGGTCATGAACTCACGGTTCGTGGGCTCAAGCCCCGCGCTGGGCTCTGTGCTGACAGCTAGCTCAGAGCCTGGAGCCTGCTTCGGATTCTGTATCTCCCTCTCTCTCTGACCCTCCCCTGCTCACGCTGTCTCTCTCTGTCTCTCAAAAGTAAATAAAAAACGTTAAAAAATGCACATACTCAGGCCCACTCCCAATTTTCAGAATCTGGGTGAGCGAGAAGCACACCACACGTGATTCTTATCATGCAATTAAAATTTTTTAAAAAATGTTCTTTATTTATTCTTGAGAGACAGAGAGAGATGGTGCGAGCAGGGGAGGGTCAGAGAGAGAGGGAGACACAGAATCCGAAGCAGACTCCAGGCTCTGAGCTGACAGCACAGAGCCTGACGTGGGGCTCGAACCGACGGACCATGAGATCATGACCTGAGCCGAAGCCGGACACTTAACCGACTGAGCCACCCAGGTGCCCCCATTATGCAATTTAAGGGACAGCATGCCTTATAGTGGGGGGGTCCTGCCCCCCGCCCCCCCCCCCCCGGGCGTATTAAATCACTGTGCGCCGGGTCCCACTCCCAGAGTTTCATAGTCAGTTGGTTGGGGAAAGACAGAATTTGCATTTTTAAAAAGTTTCCTGCGCTGCTGATGCTATGCGTCCCTGGACCACCTCTGAGAAGCATTGGCTTCAGGCAGGGCTTCTCAGGCCTGGCTGCGTATCTGAATCATCCGGGAACTTTAAAAGATACCAATGTCTCAGCAACACAAGGGTCCCAACACCTCAGAATCTGTAGGGGTGGGATCCAGGCATTGAAACAAAGAAGCCCAACCTTTCCAGAGTGTAACCAGGGCTGAGAGTCATTATCTGAAAGGTTTTGTTTTTGTTTGCTTGTTAGACCCTAAAATACCAACCATTGTTTTCACTCGACCACTTCCATTCTGGTAACCCTAGAAATGTAATTCGATAAACTTTTTTTTAAGATTCTGTTAAACAACCCTACCTGGCAAAGGCAAAGTCAACAGGTCACTGTTGACTAGTCACTGCCCTGGGGCATCTTAAGACTCTGGCCAATATAAACCCCTGGCGGGGTGCTCTCCTGAGTGAGGACTTCCATGCACTCCGGAGGGGCCCTTTGGCCGAACTAAAATAAACCCCAATAACCAACTCTGTTTGTGTTGATGGATTCCATTGTCGGTGACTCACATTTGGGAAAAAAAGGTCTAACAGTTTGTTTTTTAGAAATCAAAGCGGCATCTGATTTCTTTCTTAAAGTTTATTATTTATTTTTGATAATCTCTACATTTAATGTGGGACTCGAACTCATGACCCTAAACTCAAGAGTCAGTCTTTCAACTGAGCCAGCCAGGCACCCCTAATTTCTCTTTTTTAAAAAAGTTTATTGATTTTAGTCATTTTTACATCCAGTGTAGGACTAGAACTCCTGACCCTGAGATCAAGAGTTGTTACATGTTCTTTCAATTGAGCCAGCCACCTCCGTTATCTGAAAGTTTTAAACCTTGAGTTGGTTATTTAAAAATGCAGCACCTTCAGCCCCACCGCTCCCTAGTTAGAAACACCGGGGGGGGGGGGGGAACCTTGCATTTTGTTAATGTTTTTTTATGTTTATTTTTTGAGAGAGAGAGCCAACGAGCACGTGCGCATGAGCAAGCAGGGGAGGGGCAGAGAGAGGGAGACACAGAGTCAGAAGCAGGCTTCAGAGTGGGGGCTCCACACAGGGCTCGAACCCACGAACTGCAAGATCATGACCTGAGCCGGAGTCAAACACTTAACTGACTGAGCCACCCAGGCACCCCTGGAGATTCTTGCATTTTAAACAAGCATCCCAGATGCACTGAAATTAGAGAATCAGTCTCTGGCCACATGGTCACTGCACCTCCTCAAACTTCACTATGTGGGAGGAAATAATGTGACCAAATCATCTAATATAATAACAGCTACCATTGCCTGAGCCCACTGCGTGCTGGAACATTCAGATATAGCATCTCCTAGTTCCCTGTATAACCATGAAAGAGGTAGAAGTATTAGCTCCATTTGACATTTGGGGAAACTGAAGCTTAGGGAAATGACATGACTCACTTAAGGTCACTCTGCCCCTAAGTGGCAGATTCAGGATCTGTCAGGATGTGAACCCAGGGCTGTCAAACTCTAAAGCCCCTGTCCTTTGTGCCAGGCTATATTCTTTGTTTGGGGCCTCCTTCAGGTGTTTGTATGTGTGTATGTGTGTGTAAATTGGGTGTATCAGTGACATAATTTACACATATACATTTAAAATACACATATACATATATAAGTATATATACAGTTATAGATATATGCATGTATATAATTTACACATATACATTTTTATATATACATTCGATTAATGCAGCTCCTCTACAATGTGGGTCCTGTGGGTCCCAGGCCGGGGAGGGAGCCAGCCCCATGCTCAGGGCCAGTTAGCGGAAATAAAAGACTATTGGCATTTTCAAACCATTGCCCTAGTTCAGGCACTCAGCATTTTTTCCCTGTCTGGACTGGCCTTGACTTGGGAAGCTTGACCCATGGGGACTGACGGAAGGCGGGCGCTTGGTAACCAAAGTGGAGTTTGGGTTGGGTTCTTTCTGTATGAACTGCTCAGAATGTGGTAATTGAGGTTTTGGATCAGATAAGGTTAAATCTATGCTCTACCTCTTTTTCAATAAAAATTGAGATATAATTCATTTACCATAAAATTCACAATGTAAAAGTGTGATTTTAGTGTATTTGTACAACTCTCATCACTATCTAATTCCTAAACGTTTTTATCATCCCCCAGAGAAACCCTGTTTCCATTTTCCATTTCCACTCCTGATTTCCTTCTGTCTTCCAGCCTCTGGCAACTGCCAGTCTGCTTCCCTTCTCTACGAATTTGACCAATCTGGATATATCAGTGGAATCATACAATATGTGAGGTTTTGTGTCTGGCTTCTTTCCCTTGATGTTTTCAGGAATCATCCATGTTGTAGCGTGTGATAGTCTCTCATTACTTTTTATGGCTGAACAGTATTTCCCTGTGTGCATATATAACGTTCTGTTTGTCCATTTGTCCGTTGATGAATATTTGGATTTATCCCACTTTTTTGAACTATCATGATTAGTGCTGCCATGAACATTTGTGCACCTTATTTTGGATGGACATGTCTTCATTTCTTTTGGGTATATACTTAGGAGTGGCATTGGTGAGTCATATGGCAACTCTATGTTTAACTTTTTGAGGAACTGCCAGACTGTTTCTATAGCATCTACCCTGCTCCTTTTGGGGGGAAGTGACTTCATGTCTGGAATCTCAGTCTCCTCTTCGATAGAATGGGAGCCATTGGAATGCCAGCCTCATTGGGTTGTTGTGATAGGAGAACAAAATAACACAGGCAGAGCCCTGCAGCACCATCCCTGGCATGGGGCCAAGCACTTAATAACTGTTAGCTCTTATTAGTATTTACCTACATGTTTACTTATTTATGAAAGGAATATAGTGCAAAAATATATACAACCCTCACCGGGAAGAAGAAGAATAAAATAGGCTTAGAAAATCAATGGGGATATAAATGGCAGTATTTCCTGGAGTCCAAGTGTGGGTTTTATTAAAGTTCAATGCAGTAAGCATTTCTGCATGGGGACTGAGCTTATTTACTCTTAGAACCTGAGCAAAGCAGAGAGATTAGGACTCTAGTGACCTGGGGGGTCTGTTAGCTCCCTGAGATGGCATTCCCCCACCCTCACACCCTTATTTCTAGTTTGTCATTAAGGTAGGTAATCTGAAGATTGGATAGATCTGTAGTTGGCTTGCGTTGGATGAGGAGTCAAGAAAGAGCCTGGAAAAAAATCTGATGAACTATCCTTGTGACCATCCTTGGCAATAGTCACAGTAGGAAAAGCTACCATTTTTTGAGCACTAGCTATGTGCCAAGTGATTTGTTCAAAGCTGGGGATACAACCCTGACTATTGACTAGTCACAATTATGTGAGTCTTTGTGGTCAAAGACATAATTAATAAATAATGATGTGTGCTAAATATGTGTTAGGTGCTGTGTGCTTCCTCATATACATTATCTCATTTAATCCACACAATGTATCTATGGATTGTTCTCATATAATTCTTGTTTTACAAGTAAGGAAATGGGCCCAGACAAGTTAAAAGACTTACCCAAGGGCTCTCAGTGAGGAAGAAGTGAAGTTAGAATATGAATGTGTGTGTGTGTGTGTGTGTGTGTGTGATTTCAAGGCTTTGTCTAGAGTGGGAGGTAGACACTGGGTTTGCTGCTGTTCACAAGAGTATGAGTCTTTTCTTACTCCTTTCCTTGGGTCCTCATTTTCTCCTACTTCGTGTGCTCTGGCCACCCTGGCCTCCTTTCAGTTCTGAGAACACCAACTTCCTTTTCTTTTTGGAGACTTTGTACTTGTGTTCCCTCTGCCTGGAACCTGTTCCCTCACCAACTCTTTCACATAATTAACTCCTGTTTTTGTCCCAGTCCATAGGAGAAACTGCTTATTGCCTTCCCCAAACAATACACTTTTCTTAATAACAACTCTGGGTGATGCTTTATAGACTACAGTTTCCAGCCTCTCTTGCAGTCTGGTGTGTTCATGGGACCAACTTCTGACCAATGAGATGGAAGTAGAAGATTCTGTCATCTCCTTAAATGGGTGGGGGTGTGTTCCTTTAGTTCTCTAATGTCCTTGCCCTGTCCTGTTGTTTATGATGCCGATGTGGTGGCTGAAGGTCTAGCAACATTTTGGATGCTGAGGTGACCTAGAGTATGGAAGCCACTTATTAAGGAATGTAAAGCAGAAAGACAGAAGGAGACTGGGCTCCTGACCACTGATGGAGCTGCCAAATTAGTCTTAGGCTGTTAGCTTTCTGGCTTCTCATGGAATAAGAGAAATTGGAAACTTTTGTTAAAGCTACTAAGTTGTGTCTCTATTACTAGCAACTAAAAAAAAATTCCTAATATAATTTCTTGGTTTAAATATCATTTTTCTCATAATGGCTTATGTGAAACTCAAAATAGTTCCCTCCTTTTGTTCTTTCTTATAACTCCTAGTTCTTTTCTTTAATTCCCTGATTCTAAAGAAAAGAAATTTATACATCTTTCATTAATTTATTTTCTCCACTGGACTATTGGACATATGGGCAAGGCCACTGGGTATAGTTAGATTTGCGTGGTACAAATCCAGAGCGTACCAGTTAAATATTAGTTTATGTGAATGGCATTTCCTGAAATTGTGTTAATGCATAGCCTGTACACGGCAGTCCTATCTACAAGGTCAGGAGGGATTTTGACCTTGAGGCTTATCAGTGTACTCCTGGTGCTTAGCATAATGTCTGGGCCATGGTTAGTCCTCAACAAACTTTGGTTGCAGGATGAAAGGATTAACAAAAATTATGGATGTCCTGAGATGGGTACTGAGGGCAGAGGGATGGAAATGATGGCAACAAGGCCTGGAGTCTCTAACCCTGAAAAGAACAAAGGATTCTGGAGCTCAGAGGGAGGTGGTCCTACTGCTTGGGGGAGCTGAAGGCTTTGTGGATAGGAGAGACTCTTATTTGGCCTCAGTTTTCCATCTGTAAAGTGAGGGCATTTTTGCAGAAAAGTAGTTTTAGCCTTTCTTTTCTCTTTTATTTTACATCTTTATTTGCCTTAAGTAGGTAATGCCTGCATGGTAAAAATACTCAAGTATACAAATAGCATAGAAAGAAAAGTAAGTTACTTTTATATCTAATTCCTAGGACTTCCCCATATACATCCTCTGCATTACCTGTCCCGCCCCTCGCCCCCCCCCAAAAGAGAAAACCTCATGGCTATCACTGTAACGAGTAATTTTCTTTTAAGGGAGCAGATTTCTGTTTTATTTCATGAAAGCAGTTTAGAAAAGCAGTGCTATTGCTGGTGGGGATGTAGCTCAGTGGTAGAGCGCATGCTTAGCATGCATGAGGTCCTGGGTTCGATCCCCAGCATCTCCATCTTATTTGTGTCCTTGCTCGGGGAATATATTTCTTTATTACAGCCACAGTACATATCTGTACAATCTGCAAATTAATGATCTAGCCTCCAAGCACTTGATTTTTTTTCCTGGTTTGCTTGTAATGCTTCTGTTTTCTTTTTTAAATTTACTTATAATTGACATATAACATTATATTAGTTTCAGATGTACAAACATAATGATTGTATATTGGTATATCTTGTGAGATTATCACTGCCATAAGTATAGTTAATATCTGTCACTATACATAGTTACAAAAAATCATTGCTCTTGTGATGAGAACTTTTAAGATCTATTCTTTTAGCAGCTTATGAATTTGCAGTACAGTATTACTGTCTGTAGTCACCATGTTGTACATGACATCCCCATGACTTATTTATTTTGTAACTGGAAGTTTGTACCTTTTAATTCCCTTTGCCCATTTCACCCCCAGCAGCAACCACTAATCTGTTCTCTGTATCCATGATCTTGGATTTGTAGTCCACATAGAAGTGAGATCATTGGATATTTCTATTTCTCTGATTTATTTTCTTTAGCGTAGTGCCTTCAGGTTCCATCCATGTCATCACAAATAGCAAGACTTCCTTCGTTTTTATGGTCAAATAACATTCCATTGTATATAAACACCCCATTTTCTTTATTCATTCATCTGTTGAATGCTTAGGCTGTTTCCATATCCTGGCTATTGTAAATAATGCTGCAATGAATACAGAGTGCAGATATCTTTTCAAATTATTGTTTTTGTTGAATAAATACCCAGAAATGGAATTTCTTCATCATATGGTTGTTCTATTTTTAATTTTTTGAGGAAATTACATACTGTTTTCCATAGTGCATGCTCCAATTTACACTCCCACCAGCAGTGCACAGGGTTCCCTTTCCTCCACATTCTTACCAACACTTGTTATTATTATTATTATTATTATTATTATATTTTTTGGTGACAGCCATCTAACGGGTTTGAGGTGATAAGTCATTGTGGTTTTGATTTGTACTCCCTGATGATAAGTGATGTTGAGCACCTTTTCTTATACATGTTAGCCATCTGTGTATCTTTGGGAAGATATCTGTTCAGGTCCTCTGCCCTGTAATCAGTTTGTGTATGTCTGTGTGTTATCTGTATAATACAAGTTTTCTTTCAGGGTTATCTATATGAGACAAGTCTACATATGCTATATGTGTATGTATGGAATTTGAATATTTTAAAAATAGGAATTCTTTAAAAATAGTTAATTACTTTAAACTATGATGAAATAATGATTATTAGTGATTATTAAGTGATCATTACTGAAAATAATTTTGTCATTAATCACATACTGTTTTACACCTTGTAATTTGTTTTCGTTTAATAAGATGTCTTGGGATTGTTTCACTGATCTGACTTCTTTTATTTAAATGGGTGTCTAGCAGGGTATTTCTCTGTATGGCTGTACTATAATTGATTTAACTGGTTTTCTGTTGGTAAATGGCTTATTTCTGATCTTTTACTGCTAGAGACAATGCTGCATATGAATTACCCTGTACTTAAATCTTTTCACATGTGTGCAATTATATCAGTTGGTTAAATCCCTAGGAGTAGAATTAATGGCTCAAAGATGAAAAGTGCTAGTAATTTCCATAGGTACTACCTGTGTAGGGCTGGACCAATTTGCCTTCTTACCATGCTATTCCTCTATGACCTTATCATTGTATTACCAAGTTCTTGGTACCTTTGGATGGGTTGTTTCATTAGATTTTCTTATTATAAATGAAGTATTTTCCTTTCTATCAACTATCTGTTCATCTTCTTTGTCCTTTTATTACTGGATTAGATTATTGTTCTTTTCATTATTCATTTGTAGGAACACTTTATAAACTAGGGAGATTAGCTCTTTGTCTAAAATGATCAAACTTTTGATTTTGCCAATCTGATGGGTGAAAAATACAGTATCACTTTGTGAGGTTCTTGTCTCTGGGTGAGGTTAACATCTTGTGTCTGAAATCCATTAGTATTTCTTTCTGTAAACTTTGTACCTGCGCTTTTCAGCAGGGGTTTTTAATTGAGGTTGTGCATGAGAATCACCATGTGTGAGATACATGAATTTAGCCCCCAGCCCTGGGGATTCTGGTGCAGTGAGTCAGGCACTTATAAAGAGCCCCCAGGCTGATTCTGATGTGTTCCCTTAGTTATGAATGGGCGTCATGGATGATCTGGGTGCCTTTTTCTGCTCTGTATTGCTGTGGAGTAAATATTCAGCAGTGGCAGGAAGGAGAAGGTGTGCAGGGAGAGAATCGATAATCCTCCTCGCTGTGGGGTCAGCTGGGTCACAGAGTTCCTGAAGGACAGATCTGGGAGTATCAAACCCCTGGCTTAAAGGGACCATGGCCAGAAACTGTATAAAGGCAAAGGTCCTGGGGTACCTGGATGGCTCAGTCAGTAGAATATGTAACCCTTGATCTTGGAGTTGTAAGTTTGAACCCCACCTTGGATGTAGAGATTGCTTAAAAAAAAAAACGGTGCCTCTACTTTTCTCATTTCTTTTTCTTTGGTGAAATTCAGTGTTTCCATTATTTTATTTTATCATTTATTTTTATTTTTTAAGGAGAATCTGGCTTTTTAAAAAAAAGTTTATTTATTTTGAGAGAAAGAGTGTGTGTGTGTGTGTGAGCAAGAGAGGGGCAGAGAGAAAGAATCCCAAGCAAGACATGCTTTCATCAGCGCAGAGTCCAGTGTGGGGCTTGATCCCAAGAATCATGAGATGAGATCATGTCCTGAGCTGAAGTCAAGAGTCAGCCACCTAACTGAGTCACCCAGGCACCCCTCTATCATTTTATTTTAAAACAAGCAGCCAAGAAGAGGAAGGTTTAGGAAACTTAAAATCCTCATATTGCTGTTTTGTCTTAAGAGCAAAACTTGAAACCAAGAGTCTGCACAGAAAGATTGAAGGAAATCAATTTAGGGAGCAGAAGATTAGGGAAAGGAATTTAAAAGGTTGAATTAGACCTATCCTGAGGTTCTTTGTGCTGTTTGATTTTAAATTATTTTAGGGGCTCCTGGGTGGCTCAGTAGGCTAGGTGTCTGACTTCAGCTTAGGTCATGATCTCACGGTTTGTGGGTTTGAGCTTCCTGTCGGGCTCTGTGCTGACGGTTTGGAGCCTGGAACCTGCTTTGGAGTCTGTGTCTCCCTCTCTCTCTGCCCCTCCCTGGCTCACATTCTGTCTCTCAAAAATGAATAAACATTTAAAAAATTAAAAAAAATAATTTTAATATATTGAATAAAGAAAAGTAGTATTTGTAATGATACAGTGCATACAAATCTAATGTTACCATTACTGGGCATAGTCTCCCAATGGTATATCTAGTGTTTCACAATTGGGCTAGATTATTTTTATTTTTTTAATTAAAAAAATTTAAAATATTTAGTTGACAGAGAGAGAGAGAGAGAGAGACAGAGACAGACAGACAGAGCATGAGAAGGGGAGGGGCAGAGAGAGAGGGAGAAACTGTGCCACCCAGGCATCCCAGCTAGATTTTTTTTTTATACCTCCTTTCTTTATAGAACAAAACTATCTTCAGTAAAGATTTAATGTTCGGTAATAATCATTATTTTCCTGAGCCATACTTAGATATAAAATAAGTAATTTAAAGGAAATATGAAATTCTATCTTAAACATATTATTCAAATTTTAAAAAATAATATATGAATCAAAATTTGGAGTCACCAAAAAAATTCACATCTTATAGTTCATACCTTTCTGATGTTTTAGATTTTAAACACAGATAAAAACTCTGGTCAAATAGAAAGATAGAATTGATGAGACTCAAATTTTCTTTCTTTCTTTTTTTAATGTTTATTTATTTATGAGAGAGAGAGAGAGAGAGAGAGAGAGAGAGAGAGAGTCAGAGTACAAGCAGGGGAAGGGCAAAGATAGAGGGAGGCACAGAATCCAACACAGTCTCCAGGCTCTGAGCTGTCAGCACCAGAGCCTGACTGACACAGGGCTCAAACTCAAGACCAGCAAGGTCATGACTGAGCCAAAGTCAGATGCTTAACCAACTGAGCCACCCAGACATTCCTCTTTCTCTCTTTTTCTTTAGATCACTGTGCTATCATTTGTTTATTTCCAATATGTGATTTAAAAACAGGAATATACAATATCATGGAGGTTAGAGATAACAATTGTACCCAAAACAAACCCAAACAAATTCAAACTCTTAGGAACTTACACCTGAAAATGAAAGGATGTCACTGAATCTGCTGTGACTGCCAGGGACTGCTATGTAATTAGTTCTCCAAATTACCTTCTGTATGGAACACACTGTTTATTAAAGGAATCTGTCAGGGGCCTCTTAGGAGACAGACACCACACTAACAATTTGAATAGGGGCAGTTTTGTATAGAATTATAAACTAGTAGAGGGGATTAGCTACAAAGAAAACTAAAGAAAACTCTACATAGTATGGGACTAGCACATGTAAGAAGTAGTCATTATCTCTAGAGCTGGAAGAGAGTACTTAAGTGTATCAATTTTCAGTTGCTGAGTGACACAAAGTTAGCAGTTTAAAACAATAGCTATTTAGCTGTTACGGAAAACAGCATGGTGGTTCCTCAAAAAATTAAATGTAGCAGTTACATATGATCCAGCAGTTCTCCTTCTGGGTGTACACCCAAAATAATTGAAAATTGGGACTTGGAAGAGTGATTTGTACACCTGGGTTCACAGCAGTATCATATATAATAACCAAAAGGTGGATACAAGTCAAATGTCCATCAGTGGATAAATGAATAAACAAAATGTGGTACATCAATGTAATGGACTATTCAGCCTTTAGAAGAAAGGAAATTCTGGCACATGATGCAGTGTAGATCAACCTTGAAAACATGCTGAATGAAATAAGCCAGTCATAGGACAAATACTCTATGCACACCCTTTATGGTACCTGGACTAGTCAAATTCATAGAAGAAAGTAGAATATTGGTTGGTAGCTTGGAGAGGGTAGGCATGGGGATTTATTATTTAGTGGAGGTGGAGTTTCAGTTTGGGATGATGAAAAATTCTGGAGATGGATGGTGTTGATGGTTGTCCAACAATGTGAACATACTTAATGCCACTGAACTGTATACTTAAAAATGGTTAAAATGGCAAATTTCATATGATACTATTTTGCCACATTAAAGAATTATCCCCCCACACACATTATTTGTTAGCTCACAGTTCTGTAGGTATGACAAAGTAAGGGTAAGTGAAGACTGAAATTAAGGTAGCAATCAGCCAACCAGAGTTCTTGTATGCAGGCTCTAGGGGAATATTCACTTCCAAGATCATACTTGTTTTTGTCATTTCAGTTCCTTGCAGTTGTAGGACTGAGGTCATTTCCTGCTAGCTGTCAACTGGGACCCACCCTAATCTCCTACCTGCCACCCACATTCCTGACCATGTGGTCCCTTCCTTCTTCTAGCCAGCAGTGGCAGGTCAAATCCTTCTATGCTTTGACTCCTTATTTTTTCTTCTTACCTCTAGACCCAGACTTAAAAGATTTATATAATTAGGTCGGTTTCACCCAGATAATCTCCCTTTCTTAAAGTCAGCTATGCCACAAAACACAATTTAATCACAGGATTAGCATTCATCATATTTTCAATCTTAGGAATTACACAGGGCATGTATACCAGAGGGAGCCTGCCTGGAGGCCGTTTTAGGATTCTGCTTACCACACAAAGGAAGGAACAAATTGTAAGATGTTGCCTCCCCAAGGCAGGGATTTGGACCTTGTGGGACAGTGACAAAGTTCACTGAAGTTCTGAAGGCCAGGGCTGGTGAATAGAAAACAGTCTATTGGAATGTTGGCAAAACTCATGGGCTCCTCTCCCTGGGGTGCTCTCGAAACTCCCTGGGAAGCTACCTGCTGGCTGCCATGCACTGGGAGCAAGAAAGACTTTGAAACAAGTAACAGAAGCACCTCTCTTTTGCAGTATCCCTCTGGTACCGTCTACTGGCAAAACCTGACATTATGCCAGCTGGCAAAGGAAAAATTTTCACAGGGTCCAGCTTCAGTATCTCATAGCAGGTAAAAGGGGGATAAATTTGGAGCTCACAGACAAAAAATTGATAACTGGCACAAAGGATAAGCAAATGTGAACATTTGAAGTGTGTGTGTGTATAGATATGTGTGTGTGTGTGTGTGTGTGTGTGTGTGTGTATAGATAGATAGATAGATAGACATAGATATATATAGTCATTGCAGCAATTTTTTGCACTTAAAGCAACAAAAGTTTTTTTTTTACTTAGGGGAAGAGTATTTTATCACTGACATTGTTTAGAATTTCTGGAGTTTGGTGAAAGTGAAAAACAGACCAGTTGATTTTTTTACTTGTTTATTGTTTTAAAATTCCCTGCAGCAATGAACACCATGCCTGTGCCCAGGGTGGACTGCCTTGTTTTCCCCTGATTCTGTTTCCTTCTTTCTTTCCTCAGAAGTCACCACTATTGTGAATTTTGTGTTTATCATTCTGTTAGTTTTCCTAGGTTTTGCCTAATATGTTTGTAGCTGTAAACAATGTATAGTTTAATCGGGTGGATTTCTAAATTTATGTCATTGGGCTCACTGTATGTATTTGTTGCCAACTTTCTTTTCCACAGTATGTTGTAGCACATTCCCGTTTGAGCACTGCTCTGACTTGAACACAGCATTTTGGGCTGTCCCCTTACCATTTACTATTTGTTCTCAGAGTCAGCCCTGATTTCTCCCTCATCGAGGTGGACACCTGTTGCTTTTACCTCTACATGGTCCCTTAGTCTTGGAATATCCTTTGGAGAACCACTCCTTTCTATATCCAGGTCCAAGCAGAGAGAATTGTTGTTTAAAACCCTGAGGAGGTAAAGAGTTTGCCGTGCTTGAAATCTAGGTACTGCACTGTGCCATATGATACCTACTAACCACATGTGGCTATTTAAGTTTAAATGAATGAAAATTACATAAAACATTTGGTTCCTTACTTACACTATCCACATTTGAGGTGCTTTATGGGTCCCATGTTGGATAGTGCAAATATAGAAAATTTCCTTTATCACAGAAAGTTCTATTGGGTAGGCCTGGTCTAAGATGATTGGAAGTTAGTGATCAGGGGGAATGTCAGGAGGTGAGGCTAGAGAGGGGAGCAGGGACTATACCCATGAAGGTCATGATAAAGAGTTTGCATTTTAAGTCCAGATGAAAGTCATTGATAGTTTCTAAGCAAGGGAATGACACTACCTGATTTATGTTTTAAAACTGTCACTGTGGCTGCTGTGTGGAGAAGCATGGTAAGGAGGCAGAATTGGAAGAGAGAGAAAAGGGAAAAAAAGCTAAGTTAGTTTTCAGAGTGGTCCAGGCATATGATGATGGTGGCTTGTGCTGATGAAACTGGATTGAAAAGGACAGGTATTGGAGATGTTAAGCTGGTACAGCTGATAGAACTTACTGTTGGTGAAGACAGGGAGGGAGCTGTGGTGGCTGTGAGAGAGGCCCCACTAACCTTTGGGGAGTGTGATTGATTTACTCTAAATCAGTGGTCTCAACCATGGCTGTAACTCTGGAATCTTCTGTAGGAGCATTAATAAATACAAATGCTCAGTCTCTCACCTTGGGAATCTAATATAATTGACTTAGAGTGAGGCCTGGACATTTGTAGTGTTTTTAAAAGCTCCTCAGGTAATTTTAATATGCATCCAAGGTTGAGAATCACTTAAAATTTTTTTTATAATTTACTTATTTTTGATACAGAGACAGAGCACAAGTTGGGGAGGGCCAGAGAGAGAGAGGGCGACACAGAATCTGAAACAGGCTCCAGGCTCTGAACTGACAGCACAGAACCTGACACAGGGCTCGAACCCGCAAACCATGAGTTCATGACCTGAGTCGAAGTTGGATGCTTAATGGACTGAGCCACCCAGGCACTTCTTTAAATAAAAGGAACACTGAGGAGCTTGTGCTGGGTTCCAACACAGTAACTAGAATAGAAATTTAGTGGTTTGATGATATAGTTCAGTTCAGAATAATACTTGATTCCTAAGACCAGGGATGCAATAAAATGACCATAAACAGGTAAAAATACAGCTCAATGCATAAGTGGGTCGGGAGTTCCAGCTTCCGTGAGAGACCGACCTTGGCATTGGCATTGTCATCCATGGTCCTAGCACTGTTATCTGTAGGAACCATCAGTGGAGATATCTTTAATAGGAATGGGCTGTTTTATCATCAGAAGATATCACTGTAGTTAACAGGAGCTGGAAAGGCTGGAGTGTACAAGAGATAAGCAATGAGGTCATTGTATTTAAGATTGCTTTTGTCTGCCAGCATTGTTTCCTTGAGAGGACCCCTCTCCATCTCCTTGCTTTGCAGGTGGAGTTGCCCATATGATGTCCCATTTTGCCAACAAGTGGGCCAGTCAGAGTGTAGCTTTCTCCTGGACTCAGTGATTGGCCAGAGGTGGTTACATGCCTCAGAAAGTACCAATCCCTGTCATTCCATAGGATTTTATGTCTGCATGCTGCACGAGATGGCACGATTCAGGTTCTTTCTCTATTTGTTATAAAAGGCTATTGTAACAAATTACCATAGAACATGGTGGTTTAAATAATAACAATATTTATTATCTCTTTCAGTTTCTGCAGGTCAGAACTTCAGACAGGGCATAATGGGATGGATTGTCCCTGTTCTAGGATGACCATGATATCAGCTGGAAGACTTCACAGCTGGGGACTAGAATCATCTGAAGACTCATCCACCCACATGTTTGGTTGTTGATGCTGGCTCTCAGGTGAGCCTAATGTCACTGTTGTGTGTTTATAGCCTCAGGAGGTGGCTGAGCCACAGACCAGAGTCTAATCATCCTTATACCACTGGGAAACCAGCCCTCACTGGGCCAAACTCACTAGACCACTCCTGCAAGGTGACTTTCACAGAGACTCCAGAGTCATTGAACACAAAATAGACTGTGTTTTCTAATCCTGAGAAGGCAGGATGTCATTTAGTCAGCTCAAAAAAAAAAGTTCAGCCAGAAGATAAGTGGAAACCAAATTTGTCTGCCTTTCATCTAAGTCCCAAGGTTGGAGAAAGATCCGGGGAGTGGGACTGGTTTATGACATCTAACAGGTTGTTAATTACCTTGAATGGGTCCCACGTGATGCTTTTAAGCACATGGCTTTTGCCCAGGGAGGATGGAGTGGGCATTTTGGTTTGGGCCAGGGGCAGGACATGAGTGAGGTTTTATAGATCCGTATTCTTGGCTGTTCTGAGCTCATCCTTGTGATGATGAGGCTGGTGTGGTCAGCGGGACAGAGGGTATGAGCGTGATTAGACTCAAACAGGGAGTGAGATGTCTTGTTCCTCTTTTTTTTTTTTTTTTTTTTTTTTTTTGCCATAACCCAGAAGCATTGTGATAGGGTATAGTAGGGACAGTGATTTCTTCCCCTGGGTTTGTTCTCCCCAAATGACACTTTTTCAACAATTTGTTCAAGGTAGGTGGCTGTATGATTTTTCATTCTAACCTGGTCACACAGTTACTTGCACTAAGGCAACACGTGCAAATAACAATTTTACTGGGCAAACAGAGTTGGAGGATCATCTTAGGTAAGGGTAGCAACATGCTTGTGGAAAGATGTTGCAGGAGGTGGTATGGAAGCAAGACTGACACATGTGTCAGGCAAGAGAGGGCAGTCAGAGGGTGGAAGCTTCTTAATTGAGCTAGTTTCTGCCTCAAGTCCCTCCCACCTGAGGGTGGAACTTGGCCATTCCTCTATAAACTGCACTCTGCCCCCTTCCAGCCTGCTGACACAGTTGGCTGGATTTGGGGAGAGGGGGTTCTGAAAAGGTGTGCTTAGGTCATTGACTACACCTTTTTGACTTTTTAGTTGATGTATAATAAATACATGGTAAACAAAACTTACATATGTTTATGTGTATGTATACCACCAGCCAGATCAAGATTTGGGATGTTTATCTGGCTAGAACATATGAACTTCTTTCATCCTGCTGAGAGAAGACGTTGGTTGTTTTGCTCACTTCAGCCTCTAAATCTCACTGAATAAGCTTCCTATGGCTGCTGTAACACACGAGCACAAATGTAGTGGCATAAAACGACACAAAGTTAGGGACTGCCTGGGTTGGCTCAGTCGGTTAAGGGTCTGACTTCAGCTTAAGTTATGATCTCATGGTTCATGGAAGAGCTCAGAGCCTGGAGCCTGCTTTGGATTCTGTGACTCCCTCTCTCTCTGGCCCTCCCCCACCTGTGCTCTCTCTCAGAAGTAAATAAACATTAAAAACATGAAAAAACCCCTATTTTCTTATAGTTCTGGAGGTCAAAAGTCTGAAGTAGGTCTCACTGAGCTAAAATTAAGGTGTCAGCAGGGCTGTGTTCCTTGTGAAGACTCTAGGAGAGAATCTGTTTCCTGGGCTTTTTCAGCTTCTAGAGATTCTGAAACCATTACTTTGCTCTTGGCTCCTGCCTCCTTCGACATCAGTGCCCGGTTGACTCTGTACATTGCATCCCTCCAACACTCACATTTTTTGCCTCCCTCTTTTATGCTTAAAGATCATTGTGATTACAGTGGGCCCACCTGGATAATCCCCGTTGTAAGGTCAGCTGTTTAAGAAACTTAATCCCATCTGCAATTTTAAAAAAAATGTTTATTTTTGAGAGAGAGAGAGAGCACAAGCAGAGGAGGCGCAGAGAGAGGGAGACAGAGAATCTGAAGCAGGCTCTAGGCTCTGAGCTGTCAGCACAGAACCTGACACAGGGCTTGAACTCACCAACTGTGAGATCATGACCTGAGCCAAAGACATATGCTCAAGTGACTGAGCCATCAAGGCACCCCTGCAATTTTTCTTTTTAATGTTTATTTATTTATTTTGAGACAGAGAGGTTGGGGGAGGAGGGGGAAAGAGAGAGAGAGAGAGAAAACATGAGCAGGGGAGGGGCAGAGAGAGAAAATCCCAAGCAGGCTCCTCTCTGTCAGTGCAGAGCCTGTCACAGGGTTTGATCTCAGATACCGCAAGATCATTACGTGAACTGAAATCAAGAATTCGATGCTTAACTGACTGAGCCACATTTGCAATTTTAATCCTCCCTTGCCATGAATTATATTTGCAGATTCTGGGGAGTAGGTTGTGGACATCATGGCAGGGGCCTCATTATTCTGGCTATCACACATGCCTATATTAACCTGTTCACTAATTAGGGAAAAAAACAAATCCATCTGGACCCTTATTACTATTTTCGCTGTTAAGCAGTCCAGATTTCTGCAGGGGGGTTTGGGAGGAGAGAACTTCTATGTACTGAATACCAAATGTTGTCTGATACATAGTTTTGTGATTTCATAAACATTATTTCACTTATTTCTCCTGGAAGTCTTTGATGATGGGTAGTTAGGGATGCTTTTGGCTATAAGGAACTTAGAGCCTGACTTACAGTGGTCTAAATAAACAGGGAGTTGTTTATGTCATGGAAGAAGTCTGGAGGTAGGCAGCTGTTGACCTTGACTTAGCACTTCAACAGTGTCAGGACTGGTTTCTCAGAGTTTCCTTGGCTTTTTCTAACTGCTTACTGCCTCTTGTTCAAAAGAAAGCTTCCCCTGCTCAAGGCATCACAATCTGTTTTCAAAGCAAAAACGGGGAGAGGGAAAAGATGGCATCAGCTACACCTGTACCTTTTATTAATTCATTAAAAGGTTTTTTAATTTTAATTTTTTTTATAGAGAGTGCAGGTGGGAGATAGGAGCAGAGGGAGAGAAAGAATCTTAAGTGGGCTCCATGCTCAGTGCAGAGCCTGATGTAGGGCTCAATTCCAGGACCCTTGGATCATGATGTGAGCCAAAATCAAGGGTTGAACGCTTAACAGACTGAGCCACCCAGGAGCCCCTCTTTTGCATTTTAAGAGAATTTCATGTAAATTAAATCATATAGCATGTACGCATCTGTGTTTGGGCTTCTTTATTCACCATAGGGTTTTTGAGATTCATCCATGTTATGCATGGATCAATAGTTTGTTCCCTTTTATTGCCAAAATGTGTTCTGTTGAATGGATGTACCACAGCTTGTTTATCCTTTTTTCTGTTGATTGTTATCTGGGTTGTTTCTGATTTTGGCTATTATTAATAAAGTTGTATGAATGTTCTTGTATAAGTCTTTATGTGGGCATGTGCATTCATTTCTATTGAATGTAAACCTAGGAGTGGAATTGCTGCATGCATATTTTCTTTATTAGAAACTACTTGGCTGCTTCTTGCTAATGGCCCTCCTAAAATAAGGGAGATGGGGAATGTAGGGAGAGAGTTCTCGGAGCAGAGGAGGTTCAAGGACCTTAAGCATATAAATAAGTCATGGATCATAGGCATGTGGCACCTGCAGTTTATGAAAATGCATGATGAGGCCAGGTGGCATTGGGGAATGGCTCCTCAGCCTCAGCCACTCTGTCATGTGGGAATAGGAAAGCAAGTGTTTCCAGATATTCTGATTTTAATCTATTGGTTTTCAACCTTGGCCACCCATTGGAATTACCTGGGAGATTTAAAAAATGCTGATGCCTGGATCTACCACTAGAGATTCTGAATGAAAAGGGTGGAATGTGGCCTGAGTATCTGGATTTTTAACAAGCTCTTTAGGTCATTCTAATATTTAGCCAGGGGTGTAGACCAATGTTCTAAAGCAAGTCCTTCTCAAACTTTAATGTTAAAATGTGAATTCTGATTTGTAATGTCTGGGGTGGGACCCAAGATTCTGCGTTTCTGAAAAGCTCCCAGTTGGTGCCAATGCTACTGGTCTGTGGCCTCGCTTTGAATAGCAGTGTTTGTTTTTGTTTATTTAACATGTATCAAATGATTTGAATTTCTTTTTTTCTTTTTTCTTTTTATTTTGAGAGAGAGAGAGAGAGAGAGAGAGAGAACAAGCTGGGGAGGGCTGGGGCAAGGGCGGGGTAACAGAAGATCCAAAGCAGGCTCTGTGCTGACAGTAGCAAGCCTGATGTGGGGCTCAAGCTTATGAACCATGAGATCATGACCTGAGCCAAAGTCCAACACTTAACCGACTGAGCCAGTCAGGTGCCCCTGAGTAGTAGTGTTTAAAGAGAAGCTACACATAGGGATTTTAAAGTGGGAAATCTACTAATTAGAAAACAAAACATTGGGCATACTAAACAAGTCTGCCTGCTGGGTCTCCCTGTGGGCTCTCCTGGTTTAAGTATTTCTTTCTGTCTCTCTCTCTTTATATCTCTCTGTGTGTATCTCTCTTTAAATATCTCCTTTGTAGGGTTCCTGTTGTGGCCAGGACACAGAGGTCTTATGAGGTCTGTGGTAAAGTCTCTGACTTTCAGGGGCTCAGAGCTGTATTGGTCTGGAGGCAGGGATAGACAGGAAGGTGGGCGAACTCTCAGCCTGTTTGGGGACATAGTAATCTGGTAAATGCCTTGGAACAGTCTTCCCCACACCACCTCAGGGCAATCTCGCCCATAATTGGCATAACTGGCTTTCCTATAGATGAGAAGAGGCTAGACAAGGTCCAGACAGCTCCCCATCACACCCCGGCCTTAGGAGCATGCATTTCTACTCTCCCTTTATCAGATCAAAGTCTTTCATCAAGCTGTCTGGTTCTGTCTTATTCAATTAAATTTTTTAATTCAATTTGACCCATGCATTCATCTTCTTTGAAATCTGAGAGACGACAGCATCCACTACAAATTGAGAGTAAATGGCTGAATTAGCTTTCAGAGAGGATTCAACAAGACTGTTTCTTCCCAGAGACCAACAGGCTCTTTGGAGGCAGCTGGATCATGAAGGAAGCTGGCTGGGGGCATGAAAGGAGGGGAGGAGAGTCATAAGTACATTTAACCTTGGGATCCTTGGAGAGATGGCATGGGACATGGCCCCTGGAGTCAGAGTGTCTGGGGTCAAATCCAGTTAGGTGATGTCAAGGCAAATGCTTGAAACCTCTTGCCTCAGTTTCCCCACCTGTAAGATTAGGATGATGGCAATAGGACTTACCTCCTAGGGCTGTTGGGAGGATTAAGTGCATCCATACATGTAAAACACACAGAGTGGTGCCTGACACATGACAATAGGTGTTAGCCAGTATTGTTATTGTGCTGTACAGTTTATGCATACATAGTACAGTGCAAACACATCAAATTAAACACCTATTTTATTTAATGAGAATTAAATCATGCAAACTTGGCCAAAATTTCACTCAGCAAAACAATCCCCAATTGGATTTGTGTGTGTGTGTGTGTGTGTGTGTGTGTGTGTGTGTGTGTGTGTAACTGAAGAATCAGCATTCTGTTTTGTTGCTAGAGGAAATATTGGCTCAGGGAGATAGTACAATAATACTCAAAACCATGCTTACTTTATGGATGCTTTATCTTTCAAGGCAAATTTTAGATTATATGGGAGTTTGCCTTCAGTACTGATGTTTCAACATTTCTATCGAATGTCTATGTGATCTTGGACTTTACTGTGTCTTATTTGATCCTTGTCCAGTCTGGTGAAGTACGCAGGGTGTATAAGAATAATCATAATGAGAGGTGCCTGGGTGGCTCTGTTGGTTAAGCCTCTGACTTTGGCTCAGGTCATGCATGATCTCACCGCTTGTGAGTTCGAGCTGTGCGTTGGGCTCTGTGCTGACAGCTCAGACCCTGGAGCCTGCTTCAAGTGATGTGTCTCCCTCTCTCTCTGACCCTCCCCTGCTCACGCTCTTTCTCTCAAACATGAATAAGCATCAAAAGAAATTAAAAAAAAGAATAATCATAGCAGTAGAGCATGAGAGTTTGGGAATCAGACTGTCTGGGTTCAAATCCCAGTTCTGTCACTTACTCTCTGAGTTAACATAGATAAATTAACCTCTTTGTGTTTTCATTTCCATACTTATAAAGGGGGAAGTTTATGATAATAACAAAAAATAAAATAATAATAATGCTCATCTCATTGGGTTGTTTGAGGATTAAGTGGGTTAATATATGTAAGGTTATTGGAACAGTGTTGGGTAGCTGTGCCTAACAAATACAAGTTAAAAATCATAGTAATAGTAATAAAACAATGACCAGTGACAAACCCTGTGTGATGCATTTTCAATATAGTATTACATTTGAACCTGGTAGGAGTCCTTTTTGCAGAGGGGGTGGGCTCTGCTGCCCACGTGTGCCATTAGCCTTAAGGATGCAAACCTGCCCCTCTGTGGATGCAGACCGGAACTTCAGTTTCATGTTATGTGTAGGTCCTTGTGCTAAGTACATTATCTCATTTAATCTTCACTGTGACTCTATAAGGCAGTTGCTTTCATTAGTTCCACTGCCATATAGAGAAACTGAGGCCTGTGTCTGATCCATTTCTGGAATCCCAGTACCCATCCTGTGTTTGTTGGTGTAGTTGTTTGCTGAATAAAAGGTTGCCTTCAGTTCTGGCATAATGTGTGGTCTGTTCATCTATTATGAGAAGTTGGGAGGAAAGAGCAGGTTTTCAGGGGAGCACACAGTAAGGGAAGTGGAGCCTGGGAGCAGAGAGCCCCCAGGAGAGGCCAGCTGGGAACGTTGTGATGCACTGTCTCGCTGTCTGTGAGCGTTAATGGGGAGCTGTCTGACAAAAATCCAACTAGACAGCAGCAGTGGCAATTTATGAAGCTTAACCAGAGGTGTCTGATCAAGGGTGAGCCCAGCTGGAGGACGTCTGGGGTATCTCCCCCACTTAGAGACAGTTTCATGTAGGGCCAGGGAGCAGGGTGGGTGTGTGTGTGTGTGTGTGTGTGGTAAGCACATGAACAGAAGAAAGATTTTTAATGCTCTTGGATGAGACCTTCACATAACTTTCACTTAGGCCTTGGGAAGAGATTCCTTGTGAAGCTTTTGTAGAGTTTATATCTCCCTCCACTGTACAAGGATATGGAAAGGGCAGGATCTAAAGTGGGTTCAAATCTAGCTCAGTAACTCTGGGCAACATTAAGGTCATTGCAGTTTTTATGAAGGATTCCTTTAGAGACTGAGCTGGGATTTCAAGGATCTGAGGAGTGGATGAGAGGGTAGAAAATAGAAATACATGTAAATTCTTTTTGGGGAGAAGCTTGGTTGCAAGGGGGCTGTGTGCCTTGTGGTTGTAATTTGCATTTTCTGGATCACAATGAAGTTGAGTCCCTTCTCCATATTTGATAGATCATTTGGATATTCTAGATGCTGCGGTTTAAAGTAGGGACTGAGGAATGAGTCTCACTGAGGAAGCCATACATTGTGTGTGTGTGTGTGTGTGTGTGTGTGAGAGAGAGAGAGAGAGAGAGAGAGAGAGAGAGAGAGAGAGAGAGAGAGAGAGAGATTGTGTGTAAATACACACACACACACAGATACATATTTTTCTTTTTTGAGAGAAAGAGTATACAAGTAGGTAGGGGCAGAGAGAAGGGGAGATAGAATTCTAAGCAGGCTCTATACCATCAGTGCAGAATGGGGCTTGAATTCATGAGCTGTGGATCATGACCTGAGCTGAGATCAAGAATCAGATGCTTAACCCACTGTGCCACCCAGGTGTCCCTGAGGAGGTTATATTTGAGAAAAGACTTGAGGGAGATGATTCAGGAAAAAGAGAAGGTAAGTGGGAGGGATCAGGATCTGGGGCACAAGGAGCCTTGGTCATGTATGATAGGAGGAGGTGGGCACAAGACATGAATCTGCTTCTTTAATTCTCATAAACACTGGACTGAGAAACATGGAATTCAAGGAGGTTAAGTGACTTGCCTGAGGTCATACAGCTAGCAGATAGAGCTGGGATTGGAACCTAGGGCCATCACCACGTAGCCTTGGCTCTTTACTCCATAAAGTTCAGGGAGACCACCCTGTCCCTTTAATGAGAAGCCCATTCCAACTAAGACTAATAAGGCTTACTAGTCCACTGCACACCAAGACCCAATAAGTTCTGCACTGAATGGAATTCTAGGGAGAGTAAGAACAGGAGCTTGAAGGACTGTTTGTGCCAATAAATTGATTTCTTTATGTCCTTATGCTGCTGGATTACAAGAAATGAGCCAGGCCTGCTGTCGCCCTGAAGAGTCCCTGGGGAGGTTTTTGGAAGCCCCTGTTGCCAAGGCAACTGAGGCCACCTCTGGAGCCTGGTCCTGCATGCATTCCTGTCTGCCTGCTTGCAGCTGGTTGTCTGGACCTTGGCCAACCTTACCTGCCATGCTTTTCAGTGAGAGTGGGAGGTAGAATGGAGCAGGAGAATTCAGGGTTTCCCTGTGACAGATGTGTCACCCACCACCTACCTGCTGCCCTTCTCAAAGCCATGCAGCACCTGCTGTCTCACCATGAGACGTATATATATTACCTGGTCTTCCCAAGCCTCTCTGGAATTATCTCGTTACACTCTCCTCACTCCAGTCAAGCCTCCTTGCTGGTCCTCAACACTCCAACCCTACAATCATCCCAGGGTTTTTGCACTTGCTGTCTTCCCTGCTCAGAAGGCTCTGTCCCCCCAGATTTTAGCCAGGCTTGTGCTATCACCTCCTCCACTTTCCTAAAATGCTGCCTTTTCAGCAAGGACTTGACTAACTGCTCTACTAACATTTTACCCCCATGTTGCCCATCCCTATTCTTTGCTATATTTTCCCCTATCTATATGATCCCCGGTATACAATCTAGTTCACTTGTTTTTCTTGCTTATTTTCTTGGTTTCTGTGGCAGGTAGCCTCTGTGAAGGCCCCCATTTTTCCCCTGGTATTCATGGCCTTGTGTAATCTACTCAGACTGATTAGCTTGTTTCTAGCCAGTGGATTGCAGCAATGTTGAGGGGATGTCATTTCTGTGATTAGTTTGTGACTTCCATCTTGATAGCCAACTCTTTCTGCTGCCTTCTCACTTGGCCTGTTTGATGAGGCAGGCAGCCACACGGAGGGTCCCTAGTGGCAAGGGAATTTACCTGTCTCCAAGAAACATCCAGCAAGAGGAACCAAGGCCCTCAGTCCAACAACTAGCAAGAATGGGATCCTGCCAATAATCATGTGAAGTTGAAAGTCGATTCTTCCCCATTTGAACCTTCAGAGGAGACCCTGGCCTGGCTGACACCTCAGTTATAGCTTGTGAGGGACCAGTTACAGCAGAGGAGCGAGCTGAGCATGCCTGGACTCCCTGACCCACAGCAACTATGGGCTGTTAAGTGTGAGATGTTTAAGCTGCTATGTTTTGTTGGTCATTTGGTACATGGCAATAGATAATTAATATACTCCTATCCTAGAATGTAAGCTCTGCACTCTCATTGTTTGCCAGTAACCTCAGTGCCTGAAGTCCAGTGGACACTTTGCAGTCTGTATTCTGCTTGACCTTGCATGAGAGATCTGCCTCTCTAGCCCTGAGCCCTTGGTTCCTCTCCTCCTGGCTGGCCATCTGCCCCTACAGTGAGGAGAAAGATATCTGGACATACACTGCAAACACTTGCTGGGTACTTGCTTTCTGAGGGACCAACTGTTTGATCTGGAGAGAGATTTCCAAAACATTGCTCAGTTAGGACACTGGGGAATTCCCTAAAGGAGAGGGACCAGAGAGGGAGGGAGGGCATATTACCTTTCTTAAGAAAATAAAGCCTGAGGCACTTGGGTAGCTGAGTTGGTTAAGCACCTGACTCTTGATTTCAGCTCAGGTCATGATCTCACAGTTCATGATATCAAGCCCCATGTCAGGCTCTGTGCTGACAGTGTGGAGCCTGCTTGGGATTCTCTCTCTCTGCCTCTCCCCTGCTCATGGTCTGTCTCTGTCTCTCTCTCAAAATAAACATTAAAAAAAAAAAAGAATGGGGTGCTTGGGTGGTTTAGATGGTTAAGCATCTGACGTTAGCTCTGAGGTTGTGATCTTGGAGTTTGTGAGTTTGAGCCCTGTGTTGGGCTTTGTGCTCACAGCTCAGAGCCTAGAGCCTGCTTTGGATTCTTTGTCTCCCTCTCTCTCTGTCCCAGCTCTGCTCATACTCCCTCCCCTCCCTTCCCCTCCCTTCCAAAATAAACATTAAAAAAAAAAGAAAAAGAAAGATAGTCTGGAACCCCTGTTGGTGGTAGAGTCTCAATGGGGAGGATTAGCCTTTGTTTCCCCAACTTTTGTCCTTGGAGATTTATCTTGCCCTGGTTGGCTTCTGGAGGCTGCAGCTACATGGTTTGATTCAAGGGTGACAGTGGTCCTCCTTATGGCCTTTGACCTATTCTTATTTGTAAAAGCAGCTTTATTGAGGTATCATCTTTATAAAATTCACCCATTTTAAGTATACAGTTCAGTGATGTTTTTAGAGTTGATACCTAGCATCACAATTTAGTTTTAGATTTTTTTTTACACTTGATCTGAGCCAAAAGGCTGAGAAGCGATAGATTTTTTTTTTTAATTAACTACTTTCTGCACCCAATGTGAGGCTTGAACTCACAATCCTAAAATCAAGAGTCACATGCTCTACCTAGTAAATCAGCTAGGCACCCCAGTTTTACATCATTTTTATTATCCTCCAAAGATCCTTCATTTCTAGCTAATCCTTATTCTTATCTCCAGTCCCATCTGCCACTGATGTATTTTCTCCCCATAGATCTGCTCTTTCTGGACATTTCCTATAAATGAAATAATCCAATATGTGTATTTTCTGCATCTGGCTTTTTTCACTAAGCATGTTTTTGGGATTCATCCATGTTCGTTTTTCTTGCTGAGTAGTTTCCCATTGTGTGTACCCCAGTTTATCTGTTCACCACTTGATAGGTGTTTACATCACTTCTGCTTCTTGGTTATTATCAATAACACTGCTCTGAACATTCATGTGAAGTCTTTGTGTGGACATATTATTTTCATTTAAAAAATATTTATTTATTGGGAAGAGAGAAAGAACATGGCAGAGAGAGAGGGAGAGAGAATCCCAAGCTGGTTGTGTTCTGTCAACACTGAGCTCTACATGGAGCTCAAACTCACGAACTGGGAGATCATGACCTGAGCCAAAAGTCAAAAATCAGATGCTTAACCTGTTGAGCCACCCAGAAGCCCCTATTTTCATTTCTTTTGAATGCTTACCAGAGAGACCCTATTTTTGATGCCCTCAGTAGTGTGGCTGATGTGAGGCTGGACTGTTCGGGACACGTTTTATGAAAGTCTCAGGAACCACCATAAAGACAAAGAGAGACATGGAGGGAGCTTGAAGACTGACTGTGGCTTCCCTTATTTGAGCATCTCATTCTCTGAACCCTGGGCCTCATCCCACATCCTGTCCCCAAGGCATCATACCATAGAGTGGGGTTGGGTACAGGTCTGTCTGGCTTCAATCCGAGCTATGTAACTTTGGGCGAGTGACTTAAAAAATTGTGCCTTTCTTTCTTCACCTGTAAAATGAGACTCCTGAAAGCAATTCCTTCATGGGCTTGTAAAGACTCATATGATCATGTATGGAGTGGGGAGAAGGTTAGCACCTGACATACAGTCCTCTCTTTAAAAAATTTTTTTAATGTTTATTTTGAGAGAGAGAGAGAGAGAGAGACAGAGTACGATCAGGGGAGGGGCGGAGAGAGAGGTAGACACAGAATCCAGAGCAGCTTCAGGCTCTGAGCTGTCAGTCCAGAGCCTGATGTGGGGCTTGAACTCACAAACCGGGAGAACATGACCTGAGCTGAAGTCGGATGCTCAATTATCTGAGCCACCCAGGTGCCCCTGCAGTCCTCTCTTTTGTGTTGGCTTCACCTCCTGCCTGAGGATGGATGGATGGATGGATGGACAGACAGACAGACAGGTAGGCAGATAGATGCCCACCCCTTGTCCCAATTGACACTGGACATATCTCTGAAAGTGCAGAGAAGCCACAAATGTAAGTAAAAAGCTTGGGCCAAAAGGAAGGTGTAGGAGGACATGGGCAAGAGGCTGGATGGCGCTGGATTCAAATCCCCATTTCACCTTCTAGTTATTCTTAGGTTAATAATCCCTACTCCACATGGTTATGGTGAGGATAGAGATGCATGACAAGCATATAGCTCATTGGAGTGGCCAGTGAATTAACCGGAACATGTACTCTGGGATTTGGAGCCAAACAGATTGGATTTGAATCAAGCCCTGCAATTTCCTAGCTGTGTAGTCCTTTTGAAGCCTCCTGGCATCTCTGAGCTTTAGTTTCACCATCTGTAAATTGAGGGTAAGAGTAATTTACTTCACAATATGATGTAAAATGAAATGAGATGATACGTTTTGCCCCAACTTACCTTGTCAGCTTTATCTCTGGAGTTGGTAAAACTGAGGTGGGGTGTAGGAATGGGTAATTTTAATAAGCAGGTTTGGGAAACACTAAGATAAGTGTGCAAAACTCTTAACTTTCTGTATGTTTATTTTCACTTTAATAATTATAGTGCATAACACACAGCACTGTCACAGTCACTGTTTTTTGTATTGAACAGAAACTGGCTGTGGGAGGTGTTCATGTGATCTCCTATGGACAGGGTACTTTCACTCAGCCCTTCTTTCACTTCCCCACCCCCTTTCTTTGATCCTTCCTCAGTAGCCTAACAGTGCAGCTTTCCATGCCTACCGCCATCCATCAGCTCAGGTCAAGCACTGCTGGAAGAATCACTCTCAAAGCAAAATGCTTTCGCTGCTAAACTCATTATTTCTTCCAACAGAGCCAGGGAAGGATATCATCTTTAAAACCCGATCAGGCCCAGCCAGCAATGTTTCTTAGCACTGTTTACTTTTGGAGACCAAAGACATTGTAGTCATTGCTTCCTGGATAAGCCAGGGTCCAAATCATGGGGAGAGGGAGGCAGAGAAAGAAACTACTCCAAGTTTTTTTTCAACCGAGGAAATTTATTTACTCAGGAAGTGTGTAACACAGGAGAAGGAAGAGCTGGGAGCCAAACAGAGCACTGTGATGCAACCCAAAGCAGGAAGCATCTCTATCAGCAGGGCTGGAAGGACAAAGGGAAAGAGTAGGGTTGGCAGAGTCCAAGGCTGGGGTCTTCTAGAAGACTAACAGTGGAAGAAGTATAGAAGAAAAATAGTGGCCTATATGTCTTGTGCAGGCTGAAGCCTCAGAGACATCAGAGCTGGTGCTGGAGAAGGAGACTGAATCCAGGATGCAGGGAAGGAGAGATATCCTGGCTTTGTGCTTCCTCCACCATCCATTGTACTGCCAACTATGGCCAACTGCTAACTGATAGAGGGGCCTGGGAAACAGCGTATAGGGGTCAGCACTGCTGGGAGTAGGGGGAGATGAGAAATAGGCCTAGGACTAGCACATCTCTGTTCTCTAAATGACCTAGAGCAGGGGTCAATAAACTATGGCCTGAAGGCCAAATCTGGCCCACCACCTATTTTTGTAAGTAAAATTTTATTGGCACACAGACACTATATATTTATCTATTGTCTGCTTGTGTGCCTGTGGCTGCATTTGTGCTGCAACAGCAGAGTTGAACAGTTGCAACAGAGACTATATGACTTGCAAAATCTAAAGTATTTACTCTCTGTCCCTTTGCAGAAAAAGTTTGCAGATTCCTGCTCTAGAGGAAGGTATCCATGGTAAAAATGCCTCCCCGTATAATAGGACATAGGAGCCCCTGGGGCATCTTCTAGTCCTGGGGACTCATGGGGAGGGTGGAGAAAGGATGAATGATACAGTGGGAGGTCCTGGGCAAACATCCTCTCTTTCACTAGCTTCAGTACCAGAAGAGTAATTTGACTAGAAGGGGTTTGATTCTTCCAGCTAGACTGAGAGTTCCGTGAGGGCAGGGACTCTGGATCCCCAGGATCCATTAGTACTGGCTGAACTTGTCATTTGTCTTCCTGAGAAGCAGCCCATAGTGTTCCCATCATGCACCATCTGGTAACTGCTTATTTTAACTATATAGGAGGTCTGTGTTATCCAAAGGTAATTTGTGCTTGGGTCAGCCCACTGAAGGTAAATCTCCTTTAAAAGGGGACCAAGATTTCATTGTAGACAGTGGGGGAAAAAATAACCACCAATGAAAAAATGGAAAGATGAAGATAATAGAATTGGGAAAGCTAAGTTTTATATTTTGTTTGATGTATTTCATATAATTTTGGTAATACTGAAAGCTCTGCTAAATCTTGGGTTAAATAAAAAATTGCATCACCTTTTTTACACATACTTTTCTACCAAAATTAAGTGACAGTACAATATAACATTCTTCTCTTCACATTTGACTGATAACACCATCATAAAGAGTATTTATTTTAAGGTTTGAGAGCTTCACCCATTTTTCCAAAGCCCTCTCAATCCATTGATATTCAAACCTAGGTTTTGGTGCCCTGGAGCAAATTTTAGTCACCTCATCCTAGTTACAGCTTGGTCTGACACATGCTAGGTGCTCAACAGACATTTTAGAATGAAGTTCAATTCATAAGGAATAAAATAATCAAGAATTGGTACTAATTGATTCATCTTTTGAAAACTACAAAGCACAGATATATTGGTTTGGTTGGAAGTGACAGAAATACAACTCAAGGTTGCCTAGGCCAATAGGGGATCTATTGAACAGCTATAGGCAAGGTGTGAAGGAGTTGGGCCTCATGAAGCAGGACTATTGCTTTCTTGTCTCTGCTCTTCTCCATTTGTTAGCTTAATTCTCTCACGATGGATGAGTTTATTCCATTTGATAGGAAGCATGGTGGCCATAGGTGTTGACTTTCAAATCTTGATTGTACCAAGATTTGAAAGAGGTAGAGAGAGGCTACCTTGTGGCCTTTAATTGACCCAGCTTGGGTCAAATGCCCATCTAACCAATCAATTGTGGCTTGAGGGCAAAGAACTTGGCAACTCTTAAGGAAATTTTATAGATAGAGCTGGGAAAGGAACAATACCAGAAGAAGAAAGTTATGGGGAAGATAAAACAATTAGATACTTTATAGTGGGTTTATCTGTAATGCTTCTTGCTGTTCCTCCTACCCAGACATTGCAGCACAGATTGCTTTTTGGACCCTTGTAAGTCCGGACTTCCACATTGTTGATCCCCAAATATAGTGTGTGCTCTATCCAGCACTCACTATCTCATCTTTCAGGTAGGTCTCCTCTACAAATTTGTCTCAGTCCCTGCAATCCAGAGAGAGTTATCTGCTTTCTTTTTGTGCCTCCACATTTAACTTATACTTATGTGCCTATACACTTTATTTAGGTGCTTATGTATCTTTGCATGACCACTTGAGAGTGTAGGTACTGGGGTACCTAGCAGTTGGCATTGTACACAGCATGTAGTAAACACTCAATACATCTTTGCCGATCAAAGGGAGGGCTTCCAGATAGTTATAATCACAAGAAGACAGCATTTGGTATCTCCTGATGTGTGAGTTTTGAGGAGAGCAGGCAATATAACATATGGATTGAAAATCCAAACTTTAGAATTAGCAGATGTGTATTTCAGTATTGGCTCTACCCCTGACCAGCTGTGTGACCTTGGGCAAATTACTTAACCTCACTGAGGTTAAAATGGGGATAGTGATGGTAATAATACTATCTTCTTCATGTAACACTTAGCACAATACCTGGCATGTAGTAGGCACTCAAGAAATGGTAGCTGCTATGATTGCCAAATGGTTAACCATTTTTCTTTTTGTGAAATGGGCATGCTGTTGCACAAAATTGAGACAATAAACCAGATAAAGAAAGTCTTCAGAGGAAACATTCCTCATACCTCAGAGCTCATTATTTGTGAATCTTGAAGTTCTGTAACACAGTAGCAGTTGAATGCCATTTCAGACAGTGGCTTTCTTGGATTTTGTTTTATCTACTTAATTATTTTGGTCTAAAATAGCAGTGTATTCGGGGGATATCTGATATATCCAGTTAGAGCAAGTGAACACACACTCACTGAGCTTACCCACTAAATGACAGACCCCAGTTCAGACTTCCAAAGCTGAGGCTTCCCTTGTGAATAATTTATTCTATTTGTCTTTCAAGCCCCTATTTGTGATTTCATTACAGATGCTTTACATAAAACTCATGTCATATCCATTTTAAATTCTATTAATCCGTGATTACAGAGAAAACAACCTTTGCTCCCCTATGGAAGTGAAGGTATTCACTGAAGCGAGCCTCAACCTGCCTGCAGTGAATGCTAAGGTTGGAGGGTATCCCTCCCTTGCCATCCTTTTCCACCTTGTAGCCATGAGTTCTGCCAGATGGGTGCATAGGTAGGAGAGTGGTTGTTGCCTCTCTGGCTTAATATTTAATTCTCTTGTGCACCAGCCCCTTCTAGACTCTTCATTCTGAAAAATGAAGAGGTTTGACATAACCAGGAGCTCCTTAAGGCAGGTGTTTCTAACTTACCTTATATGAAAATTACAAAAATACAGTTTCCCAGGTCCTTCCATAGAAGATTCTGGTTCAGGAAGTCTGGAGTGGGAATGGAGGATGTAGTGTTCACATATCACAGGTGGCTCTTAAAATGGGGGATTTGGGGAAACAATATTTTAGATTAATGGATGTCAAGACTCACCTGGATATCTTAATCACTTGCAGATGCTGATTCAGCAAGTCTGAGGTTGGGCCCAAGACTGTGCATTTCTGATGTGTTCTTGGGTGATGTTCACATTGCTGGTCCATGGCCCACACTTAAGGAACTGTAGCTGCTCAACTGTTGGGTCTTTAAGAATCCATTAGTTTGTCTAAGTGGTTTATTGGGAGTTAGAGATTTGAGGAGATGCTGATTTGCATAGGTTGGTTAGGTAATTATGAATCCCCTTGAGAGATATTTATTTACAGGGGTGCCTGGGTGGCTTAGTTGGTTAAGTGTCTGACTTTGGCTCAGGTCATGATCTCACAGTCTGTGAGTTCGAGCCCCATGTCAGGCTCTCTGCTGGCAGCTGGGAGCCTGGAGCCTGCTTCGGATTCTGTGTCTCCCTCTCTCTTTCTCTGCCTCTCCCTGCTCACACTCTGTCTCTGTCTCAAAAATAAATAAACATTAAAAAAAATGAAAGAATATTTATAAAAGTACCCGGGTGGCTCAGTTGGTTAAGCATCCAAGTTCGGCTCAGGTCACGATCTCATGATTTTTGAGTTCAAGCCCCTCATCGGGCTCTGCCCTCTCAGCACAGAACCTGCTTCAGATCCTCTCTCTGTCTCTCTCTCTCTCAAAAATAAATGAACATTAAAAAAGGGAATACATATTTGCATAAATGACTCACGTTGAGAATTTTTTTTTGAGGGGAGGGAACCTTCACTGTTCAGGGCAATGGACTTCTAAATAGAGACATTTCTTGGGATGTGGGAGAAAAATTAGGCTTTTCTTTCTCTGTATTTTTCATATCATCCTTAAAAATTCCTCCACCCCACCTCTATAGATATTTTATAATCATCCCACATATGTATTCAATAGGACATACAAATAATGTATATATAATGTATGAAGATAGTGCAAGTGCATGCTCAACAACATTTTATTAATGAGGTGTGCAATACAGAAGTCTGGAGACTATGGCATTAGGTTTTTATGAAAAGAATGAGTTTCACAGTATTAAAAAACTCAACCATGGAAATTTTAAGAATCTTATTGGGTTTATTCAACAGTTCATGAGTTGGGAGCATCCTGTCCAGCAGAAAAAAAAGAAGCTCCGAGGAGCTGTATAAATGAAAGACTATTATAAGCAGAAAGGAGGAGGAGTGATGAAGTTATACTGGGCAAAACAATGGACTGTTATTGCAAGGTCACTTTCCTTAGGGGATGTTAAAGGTCTATCAGGCAGATTACTTAACTAGTGCTAATCAAACAATTCTTAAATTGACAGGCTTGAGATTCCATTTCTAGGAGATCCAAAGCTGTTAAAAAAAAAGTCTTAATTTGGTGACATAGGGCTTAGCTTAAGTGACTCCATTTTGAGTCTGTTGTCTAGTTTTCACAACAGGAAGAAGTTTTTTTTTTGTGAAAGATGAGGTCATGGTTTCTGAAAGAGGAGAGTGGCCTTGGCAGACAGCGGTCAGTGCTCATTTCCATTGGCTCATGGATGAGCAGTAGAGGTCATCTAAAGAGCAAAGGTCAAATAGTGCATTGGCTGGACCTTTATTGCAGGGATCTCTCTCTCTTTCTCATCCTTTCTTTGGAAAATGTTTGTCTCCAGGTGGCAAAGGAACAGAGATTGGCAGGACAAGGTGATAGACCATTATTCCTGGACTTCAGGAGAAAGAACTCTGCATGTGTAATTTCATCTTTTCTTGATTTGTTGCTGCCCCTTGTCCCGACCATCCAATTTCTGGCCTTCTCTCCTTTCTGAGTAGTGCTGAAAGGTTTGGCACATGTCAATGTTATGAATATATTCAGAAGATCCAGAGAAGGTAGTGGATTTGGGCCACTCACTTATGTCTCATGAAAGTTGAGGGTAGAGAATTGCCTAGTAATCCAAAGGGAGGGCACCAGTGAGTCAGCTTGGTACATGGCCATTGGTTACCAGATCAGTCCCCAGTGCATCCTCCAAGGTCATCCTGGCAAGGTACTAAGTTAATACAGAGAGCACTGGGCAGCAGAGCCATAGGAGATTTTGTTCGGCTAAAGGTATGTCCCATAGGAGTCAGTGGACCAAGCCTGACTCATGAAGAGATCTTGAAGTAGGAACTAACCTGGTGTAATCACAGAAAAGAAAGAATGACCATGTGACAAAGATGTGGTCAGTGTCCAAATAATCTGGGGCCCCATGGGCTATGGTAAAAATGTCCAATTGCAGCAGGAAGTCGCTGGAAGGTTTTAAGCAACTAATTTTGGTTTTTGAAGGATCACTGTGGCTGATATTTGGAGAATGGAGGGCAAGAGTAAGGGTAGAGAGACTGATAAAGAGGCTGCAACAGTGGTGCTGGCTCAGTTGATAGAGTATATAACTCTTGATCTTGGCGTCATGAGTCAAGGCCCACATTGGGCATAGAGCTTACTTAAAAAACAAAAAGGCTGCCACTATACCTCAAGCAAGAGATTATAGCAGTGAGACTTGGGAGGTAAAGACCTTGGCAAGGCAGGTAGTGGGACTGAGAGCTGGACCCAGGGGTCATATCAACAGTGCAGGAATTGACACACCTCAACAAAGGGAACAAGTACTCAGTGAGGGCCTGAGTAGCTTAGATCTGTACTGAGACCAAGAAGCAGGCATGGGGCACTAATAATAAGGATTGACCTTAAGGCGGTTCTTCAATGCTAGAGGCTCCTAATAGATTTCCTGATTTGCACAATAGAATGCAGCATGTGCCTGGCCTGGGTCATTTAATGAGACAAGAAGGTGCACCAGGTTATAGTGGAGATGCGATACACAGGTGGCTTGACAATTTCCTACATGGATCATAATTTTCTCTTGGTTCCCAACAAAACTGGATGGTACCCAAGCTATATTAGGTTCAAAGCACCTCCTAGTGGCTGTCCTGGGATTGTCAGACTAGTTTTCTTACTAGCTCCATTTTGCTTCTTCGAGAGGATTTTGTATAGTCTTGTCCTCTTTGAAAACAAATCTTAGTTTTACTTTGAGACTTTCACTGGTTCACACACCACATATGTATCCCTTTAACCACCAATTTCTTTTCCATCTCTTGGCTAGCTCTTTGACTTTAGGCAAATCTCTTCCTTTCTTTTCTTTTATTCTCTCCAGTTCACATAAAAGCCCCAAAGGGTCGTAAACAGGCTTGCTAAATGGCAGAGTAGCTTGGGTGATATGTCTGTATTAAGGTGAAGGGAAAGCTCTCATTTTTCCTTAAAAAATTCAGCTTTTTGAGATATAACTGACAAATAAAATTGTATATACTTAAAGTGAAAAATGTGATGGTTTGATGTATGTGTACTTCATGAAATGATTACCACAATCAGGTTAATCAACACATCCATCACCTCACATAGTTAACTTTTTTATTCTAAAAAATGTTTTAATGTTTATTTTTGAGAGCAAGAGAGAGCAAGCGATCGAGTGAGCTGGGGAGGGGCAGAGAGAGAGGGAGACACAATCCAAATCAGGCATCTAGAATCTGAGCTGTCAGCACAGAGCCTGACACAGGGCTTAAACCCATGAACCATGAGATCATGACCTGAGCCGAAATCAAGAGTTGGCCACATAACCAACTGAGCCACCCAGACGACCCTCTCAGCAAATTTTGAGTGCATAACATAGTATCATTAACTATACTCACAGTGTTGCACTGTATTCACAATGCTGTAACTATACTCACAAAGATCCTCAGAACTTCTTCATCTTATAATTGAAGGTTTGTACACTGTGACCAGCATTTCCCCAGTCCCTGGTGCTACCATTCTATACTCTTTCTATGTTTGATGAAAATCTCGCTTTTGAAGTGGTAGTAGCAGTGTCACAGAGAACCATCCTGTTAACCTCAAAAGCCATGGAAAGGGCTCAGGTTTCTCTTCAGAATCTACACAAATGCCTTTCTTGATTTCTCTGTTACCTTGTGAATTAAACCTGGTTTTTACCCATTTCACTGATGCACATCCCATAGTGTACAGGATCTTTGCCTCTAACCTAAAACTGTCTCTTATTTAATATTTGAATTAGTAGCACTCACCAGAACTGCTTTCTACCATTTAAAATATTGTAAATATGAAGGACTTCAGCTATGTTAGTGTTAAATAAGCTATTGGGAATGACTCTGGGAATTCCACCACCACATTTTCCTCAGTATGTACTTTATTTATTTTAAGAAATATTTATGGAGCACTTACAGTGTACCAGGATGGAGCTAAATGACAGCATTGAGTAAGATTTGGTCTCTGCCCTCTAGGAGTTCACAGTATGTATGAGAGAAAGTCAAGTAAATAGATAAGTGTAATATAATATTTGGCAGGATAATGTGTTGGTATGTTAATTTGTGTTCATTGTACCTTTATGTTTCCCTTTTCTTGTTTCAAGCAGATTGCTAAGCATTGCATTTCCTAACCCTTGGGAGTATTTACAATATTGAAAGAAGAATCTGCTTAAAGTCAATAGTTCTTCCTGTGTTTTGTAAAATGCCTGGAATCACTGAAGAGATGAAGGAAAAGGAGGGGGTGGTTGGAGAGTACTGGAGGGCAAGGTTATAGAAAGGACATTACCCTAGAGTCTGGGAAGGTTGAAGGTTGGCAGGTCACTTGATTAGTTGGTGTTACGGTTAATTTTATATGTCAGCGTAACTGGGCTAAGGGAGGCCCAGACAGCTGATAAAACACTACATCTGAGTGTGTCTATGATGGTGCTCTGGGAAGAGATTAGCATTTTAATTGGTAGACTGGGTAAAGAAGATACCCCTCACCAGTGCAGGTGGGCATGATCTAATCCATGGAGGGCCTGAGTAGAAACAAAAGAGGAAGAAGCGGAATTTGCTCTCTGCTTGAGTTAAGATAGTCATCTTCTCTTGTCCTTGGACATCAGTACATTTGGTTTTCAGGGCTTTAGGTTTGGACTGGTACCACACAAGGGTTCTTGGTGTTCTGGGTTGCAGATGGCAGATCGTGGGACTTCTTAGCCTCCAAAAACCTGGGCCAATCTCTTTACGCATGTGTGCATGCACGCACACACAGTTCTGTTTTTCTGGAGAACCCTGACTATACACTTGGTACTGCCACGTTGCTTAGAAGACACTCTGTACATGTATAATTCACCTGGGATTCTGAACCCCAGGAATCAGGATTTCCAGCCTTCTTGACAAAAATTTCTGTGCCCCTCTCTGGGGCAGTTTCAGAGAATTCAAGAGACTTATATCTGCTTAGATTTAGGGTCAGCAGATTATGACCTGTTGCCTGTTAATGTAAATAAAATTATATTGGAACATAGCCACGACCGTTCATTTGTCCAGCCTATGGCTGCTTTTGCAACACAATGGCAGAGCAGGGTAGTTGTGACAGAGACTATATGGCCCTCAAAGTCAAAAATATTTACAGGGCAACTGGGAGGCTCAGTTGGTTTGAGTGTTCGACTCGTGGCTCAGGTCATGATCCCAGGGTTGTGGATGGAGTCCTATATCAAGCTTTGCACTGAACATGAAGCCTGCTTAGGATTTTCTCTCTCCCTCTGCCCCTCTCCCCTTGCTTGCATGCTCTCTCTTTCTTTCTGGGGGGAAAAAACCCAACTATTTACTATCTAACCTTTCACAAGTGTCTTTGCTGACTGGCTTGGACATTGTATATCCTATGCAGTGATCGTAAAGCCCAAAAAAACTACTTGAAGAGCTTGGGCTGTTTAAGACCTCAGGATTTTCACATGAACTTTAGGGGTGGTGGGCTGCCGTGTTCAGGGAAGGTGTTCTGGTAATGACTGAGGTCTGCTTTCCCACTGGGGCAGTAGGATGGGGACCGAGAGTTGGAGTTGATTTTTAAAAAAATGATTAAATGGGATAATCTTGTACACTGGCAATGTGCATCTACTTTAGTGAAAATGACAGGATTGTAAAATACTATTCAGTGCATTTCACCACTCCTGGAAATTCCTTCTATCACTGTCTTCGTTCTCACCTCAGGCCTCAGCATTCTGTCCTCATCACCCTCAGGTGAAGGCTGTAACAGCAGAAATGCACAGAGGAAGAAAAAAGACAATGCTCAGCTTTTGAGTTTCAAAACAGGCTTTTGAAACTCTTGGCGCCTGATAATAATTTTGAAAGCCAAGGCTTTTGCTTTTTGAGAGCCAGGTTTTTTTTTTTTTTTTTTATGGTTTCAGAACTTGTGAAGAGCTTGGGGTGTAAGGTTTATGCCATAATAAAAAAAAATTGGAAAGGGCAGATGAAGAGGCGGTTTTATCATTATAGAAGTGATAAAAATCTCCCCTGGAAAAGAGAAAACCAAGGAGAAACCAGAGAATTAGGTGCTGATAAGTATTGAAATAGTTATTTATTGCTGCATAACAAATCACCCTAAAGCTTTGTGACTGAAAAATACTTATTTATTTTGCTCACTGCTCTGCAATTTTGGCATGATTTGACCTATTAGGTTCCTAAACTGCCATGGCTTGGTGGGGTGGAGGTTGAGATGATTAAGGAAGGTCCATTTGCAAGGTGGTTAACTTACGTGGTTGGCCAGTTGGTGGAGGCTGTTGGTGGGGAACGCAGCTGGGGCAATGGCCAGGGATGTTAGTCCTATCCATGAGCCCCTCCATGGGATACTTGGACTTTTTCATAGCATGGGTCTGAGTTCCAACAGCAAGTGTCCCAAGAGACAAAGGTAGAAATGCCTGGCATTTAAATGATCAAACATAATCATTGAATGTGTTTTCCGTCTTACTCTGTTGTTAAGACATTTGGCTCAGGCTCAAGGGCAAGGGACATATATCCCATTTCTCAGTGGTGGAGTTTAAAGGTCATACTATGAGAAGAGATGTGGGATGAAAGACATTGTTGCCACCATCTTTGGGAAAGCCAGTCTGTCACAGTCCTGCCTCCTTTCAAATGGAGTCTCAAGGAGGGAGGAGTTGAATAAACTCTAGATAGGTGTAAGGGTCCAAGAGTAGAGAGAACCTGAGCCTCAGCTGTCAGATTTCCTAGAAGAGCTCCTACCCAGCCTTGCTTGAAATGGCAGATAAGAGGTAGCTAGGAGTGTTGTTTGAGCAGACTGGTCAGGAGCAGGCTCACTGAGTCCTCAACCTCCTGACATCTCCCAGGGAAGACAGAATGCATTTCTTTGTGCCCAAGGGCATCCAAGGTCAGCATGGTTGGGGCATCCAGTCTTGCAGTGAAAATGAGGGTGAATGGCCATCGCAGATTGGATATCAGAAGGCATTAACAAGTCCTGTGGTGTCAACAAGAAGTAGTGATTTGATTGAAGATAAGACGAAATATTTCTTGGAGGACACTAAAGGGGTAACCAAAGGCCAAATAGGTCCTCCACCAATGCCATGATGCTATGTGAGCCTTCCAGAAATTAGATATAATTCGAAGGGGAAGGCAGAAGGGAATAGACCATGACGTAACCAATGAAGCCTTGAATTTGCTAAGTCCTTCCTGACTTGTCCATGTTTATCCTCAATTGAACAGGATTAGGTTTACTGCAGCCAGATAAGAGTGGGGGCTCTGGAAAATCATAAAATGCAGTTAGGAAATAAGAAAGATTATATTTTTGCTTACCTGGGTTTGTGGCTTTTAAATGTTATGCTAGCTGTCAGGAGATATACTTTGGGTACAAAAAGCAGCACAGAGCCAAACATTTAGGAAGAGGAAAGGTCAAGGCTTGGTGGTGACTGAGTTAATAGGGGGTCCAGACAAATAATCTTTAGGAATACCCAACATTGTAAAGTGCCTGTCTTCCCTGAAGTTTTGTGGAACTGAGAGGCAGCCTGGGGACAGATATGGTTTTAATACTTCTCCTTTTGAAACTCAAGACAGAGCTGCAAAATTGAACAAAAAATGATGGACATTTTTGCATCGCTGTCCAATTTGGCCAAGGCTATATCAGCTCCATAAGCAAACAAGTATTTGGCATCCCTCGGCAGGTTTTTCCTCGAGTCTCATTAGCTCCCCAAATGGAACAGCTGCTGCCAAAGCAGTTTGCTCCACCAGCCCTGTGAGTGCTCCCCGCCTGCCCCACTTCCTCTGCTCTGAAGGAATTAATTTCTTCTGTAGCAGAGCTGAGAGGCACTGCGGTGATTTCTATTGGTGGCCAAGGGGTTCCAGAGAGCCAAGCTAAACATGATGGGGAGGTGAACTCTGTTATCCCAGCTGATGGCAGGCATGCCAAGACCCCATTAGTTACAAGCACCTTCCTCAGTGCTGGGCAGGATTGGGAGGAGGCTGGACCAAAGTCTCATCCTGAGGGTGGGAGAAGGTCTGTGGAGCAGCAGGCAGTGCTGAGGGCCCCCTCCTCCTTATTTTTTGCCTTGAGGCTGACCTTGTAGCATTTCCTGTTCACAGCTGTCCCAACAAGGCTTCTTTGCACCTGGGTGGCAGAATATTCTAGTGGCAGTGCTTCTTAAATTTTAATGTGCATTTGTGTACCTGAGGATCTTTTTTAAAAAGGCAAGCCTGGGCTAGTCTTGGGTGTGATCTGAGACTGGATTTTTTGGGGGGGAGATTACTATTATTTTTAAAAATTGTGGTAAAATACACATAACAAAATTTGGCTCTAAGTATCTTCACAGTGTTGTGGAACTATTGTCGCCAAGCATGTCCAGAACTTTTTCATCTTCCCGAGCTCTGTACTCATTAAACAACTCAACTCCTCATTGTGCCTTCCCCCCAGCCCCTAGCAACCACCATGCTACGTTCTGTCTCTATGAATCTGACCACTTTAGGTACCTCCTGTAAGTGGAATCATACAGTACAGGCATCCCTCATTTTACTGTACTTTATTGTGCTTTACAGATATTGCATTTTTTACAAATTGAAGGTTTGTGGCAGTCCTGTGTTTGAGCAAGTCTATTGGCACCATTTTTCCAACAGCGTTTGCTCACTTTCTATCTCTATGTCACATTTTGGTAATTCTCACAGTATTTCAAACTTTTTCATTTTTATTATATTTGTTGTGGTGGTCTGTAATCAGTGATAAAAACTCCTTTAAAGCTCAGATGATGGTTAGCATGTCTTAGCAAGAGTGCATTTTTAAATTCAGATATGTGTAATTTTTGGGGTGTCTGGATGGCTCAGTTGTTTAAGTGTCCAACTTTGGCTCAGGTCGTGATCCTGCAGTTCAAGAGTTCAAGCCCCGTGTTGAGCTCTGTGCTGACAGCTCAGAGCCTGGAGCGTGCTTAGGATTCTGTGTCTCCCTCCTTCTCTGCCCCTACCCCTTTTCACACTTTGTTTCTCTCTATCAAAAATAAACAAACATTAGAACAAAGATATGTATGATTATTTCTTTTTTTAGATATAATACTGTTTCACACTTAATAGACTATATAGTATAATGGAAACATAACTTTTATGTGTACTATGATACAATAAATTTATTTTAGTTTTATTCTGTTATTTGTTTTAATTGCATTGGTATGGAACGGAACCTGCAGTATCTCTGAGGTATGCCTATATTTTTCCTTTTGTGTCTGACTTATTTCACTTGGCATGTTTTCAAGGTTCATCTGTTATACCCAGATTTTAATATCACCCCCCAAAACCAGAGACTGCCAGGGAGGTCGAAGCACGCATGCAAAAGCAAAGGGCTTTATTACAGGCTTATATAAGCACGGGCTCACAGACTCCACCAACACACTGGATCCACGTGGAGCGAGCCCCGAACATGGTGGGGCAGGGCCTTTTATGAGTTTGGGAAGGGGGAGTTACAGGAAATTGTGACACAGGTACAGGGGTCCAATCAATATAGCATCACATCATTGACAGTAACTTTAACCAATTACAGAGTGGACCCAGAACCCTCAGGTAGGGCGTGACTAGTCTTAACCTCCATCTTTAGGCCCGCCCTCGGAAATGTTAATGGTGTTAGCTGGCCTTCAAGGTCAGAGGGGAAACCTGAATCAGACCTGCATCCTTACACATCGAGATACTAGCATGTATCAGAATTACTTCCTTTTAAAGGCTGAATAATATTCCATTTATGGATACATCACTTTTGTTTGTTCATTCATCTGTTGATGGGCATTTGCTTTCTTTCTACTTTTTGGCTATAGTGGATAATGCTGCTACAAACATGGGTGTACAATGGAGACTGTGCATTTTCCCATGGTGCTATTGCTGCTGGTTCTGGATCTCACTTTGACTAGCCAGCTCCACTGGCTAAGGGCCTTGGCCTTGGATTCAGCCCCCAGGGTTTTTATCTTTGGTTTTTAATTTGTTACCTTGGGCAAATAACCTAACCTTACTGGTCTCCGTCTCCTTCTCTGTCAAAGGGAGATAATAATGGGACTCACCTCAGGAAGCGGAATAAGTATTGAGTAAGATAATATGTATTAGCTACTGAGCACAATGCCTGGCACTGTTAGTTTGAACCATTAGAAATTGCTGATATCTGACCAGTTCTGACCTATAAGGATGGCAATTTCTTTCTTACTTGTTAAAGAAAATGTTTATTTATTTATTTAGAGAGAAAGCATGAGCGAGAGAGTGCTCACAGGGGAGGGGCAGAGAGAGAGGGAGAGAGAGAATCCCAAGCAGAATCTGCACTGTCAGCAGAGAGCCTGACATGGGGCTCAAACTCATGAACTGTGAGATTATGACCTGAGCCAAAATCAAGAGCTGGACATTTAACTGACTGAGGCACCCAGGCGCCCCTAAAGATGGCCATTTCATACTGTTCAACCAAATAATGAGCTTTTAAGATGATTGTAATAATTGTTATTGAATAATGTTAATATTAACCCTCATTTCCAAACCATAGTTATTCATTTCCTTAATATGGGCTGTCTCTAGGGAGCTCCAGCAGGGAAAAGTCACCATCCCTTTACTTCTTTCCCCACCCCATCTGACCCTAGCCAGCAATCACACCTGCCATCTTGGCCTCAATCTTTGCAACATTCTCCTTTCCTGAAGCCTACCAAAGTAAGACAAGCCTTGTGAGTGTCAAGTACTGTTTTCTGTATTTTTATGCCTATAGATAATTTTTTCATATGTGTATATCTTGCACTTACGAGTGTACAGTTTTATTAGTGACCTAGTTTTATAGGCCTCCAGCACCATTTGGTCACCAGTGGAGTCTTGTTTACTAGGACAGTTTGGCTTTACCTGCATAGTGCAGAAACCTGCTGGGCCTTTCCCTGGGTCTTCCCCCACCATTCCTGAGTCCCAGTGGTGTCTCATGTGATCCAAACCAGTCCTCTTAGCTACTACTCTGTGTCCTCTGGCTGATCTTGGCTGTCTGAGAAGGCACGAGAAGAGGGAATGTTCACTGTGGCTGCTGTGCTAGTAACTCTAAAAATTACAGACCCTGCACACAGAGTTGTTGTTGCCCCTCCCCAAGAAGACAAATCCTTGAAATACTGAAATATCACTGTATCTGTGTGTCTTCTTGCTGTACCCTGGTCACAACATGGGGAGAAGATCTTTCTTGATTCCTCTGGATCATATTTAATTCTGTGGACCTAAAACTGTGCTTATTAGATCTCTGTACCTGAGACCCAATTTGAAACTGGCTTCATTAGTTGCATCCTGTAGTCCTGATACCCAAGGTTTATAGGTGGGGACAGAACCATAACCATGCTTTCCTTTCATCTATCTTTGCCCATAAGAACCCAAACTTCTCTATGCCATGCATGAAAAGCATAATAGCTAATTTTTACTAAGGGCTGTGTTAGATTTTATGATTTTCCCCAATTACTTGTTTCCCAATAAGAAGATTGTACATTACTGCCCATTGCCATGTGATTAAAGTGCCTCCCAACAGGAGAAGCAAAATTCCTACCCAGTGACTTTGGGCTTGGCCGTGTGACTTGCTTTGTCCAACAGCATGTGAGTGGATATGATGGATGTTCCAAACAAAAGCTTTAAAGCTTTTGCCTGTTTTGCCAGCTTTCTTGTTCTGTCACAAGAATGGCACGTGTCAGGGCTTATCCTTGACGGGGATTTCCCTTTATCATGAGATCAAGGAGTAAAACTTTGTGGTCGTAAGCCTCTGAAATTAGGGAGTTATTTGATAGATAACAAAGCTTATTAATAAAAAGGGCTCACCATGTTCTAGATACTGTTCTACAGTATATTGATTTATCCATTAATTTAACTCTTATAATGACTTCATGAGACACATACTAGTCAGGATAAGGTAGGTTTTTCTACTGTAACAAAAACTCCAAAACACTCAATGGCCCCACAAGAACTTATTTTTGATTCATGCTTTATGTCTTCTGGAGATGAGCTGGAGACCCTTGCTCCTCATTGTTACTAAGGGACCCAGGAGGATGGAGAATCCAATCTTGACACGAGGTCACAATTTAGGAAAGGACATACAGTAAATTGTGCACTGGCTGTTAAAGTATCTGTGTCAAAGTGAGACATATCATTTTGTTCATGTTTCTTTGGTCAAAGCAGATCGTATGGTGCCCAATTTCAAAGGGTTATCTTAATTCCACATAGCAACCCTGCAAAGCAAATGGGCTTCCCTCTAGTTTACAAATGATGGATCCGAGGCTTGGCAGAGTGAAGGGCATGCTGAAGGTCACACAGTGGGGTGAATCTTACATTGCACTCAGGTCTGCCTGACTTCAAACCTTTCTCTTTTTTTTTTTCTATTTATTTATTTTTTTTCCCCATAATATTTTATTGTCAAATTGTTTTCCATACCACACCCAGTGCTCTTCCCCTTAAGTGCCCTCCACCATCACCACCACCTCTTTTCCCCCCTCCCCCTTCCCCTTCAACCCTCAGTTCATTCTCAGCATTCAATAGTCTCTCAAGTTTTGCATCCCTCTCTCTCCCCAGCTCTCTCTTCCTT
>NC_043707.1:14592636-14855130 GCF_006229205.1 Suricata suricatta
TATGAGTGCAAACATATGGTTTCTGTCCTTCTCTGCCTGGCTTACTTCACTCAGCATGACACCCTCAAGGTCCATCCACTTTCCTACAAAGGGCCATATGTCATTCCCTCTCATTGCCATGTAGTACTCCATCGTGAATATATACCACATCTTCTTGATCCATTCGTCAGGTGATGGACATTTAGGCTCCTTCCATGTTCAAACCTTTCTCTTAACTACTAAGTCTTACTGCTTTGCAAAAGTTGATTTCTTTCAGGTCAGACACCTTGCGGATTCCACCAGGAGTTGTTTTATTTTTGGATTTTTAGCTTCCCTAGCTCAGAAATTGGCCCAGGAGTTGGATTTGACTTCTAGTTTGTTTGGCTTTGCACAGTGTTAATATTCTTAATGATTAATTGCAGGTAATTAAAATTGGGTGTTTTTAGGGGCACTGGGTGGCTCAGTTGTTTGGGCATCTGACTCTTGATTTTGACTCAGGTCATAAACTTGTGGTTGTAGGATTGAGCCCTGCGTTGGGTTTTGTGCTGACAGTGTGGAGCCTGCTTGGGATTCTTTCTCCCCTTCTCTCTCCAAGTTCCTGGAAAATTTAAGATAAGGTCATCCTGGGGTCCCATTAGCATATGATGACAATGAATAGGTGCTGAGTAGGGCCATTCCCTTTAAATGGTAACTGTGTTCTCAATTCATCATCCTCTCTTCTCCCTCAGCTCTATGCCCTCATTTGCCTTACTCCCCTGGCCCTGGCAGGCATTTGAATTTGGACGCGTGCTCTAACTCTCCTGTACTCAGCTCAGAGTGTTACCAGACCCAGAACCCAGCTGTACCCAATCAGCAGAGCTTGGTGGTAAGGCAGGGGGGCTATGACTTCCTGTCCAAAGACATGAGCAAATGGGCTGCCTATCAATAAAGCTGTAATACAATAATCCAGAGTGGTCCCAGCCACTAGGACAAGCAGGTTAGACATTCAGGGGCATGCTCAGCACAATCAAATTCAATAAATATGAATTTTATATCAGCAAGTTTTTGCCACTAGCTCATTAAATTGCACTAATAAGTATGGGGCTGAATGCCCACTTAACACACTGCAGCCAGAAGGAGGGTTGATGAGGAACCAGGCAAGAGCCTCACTGGGGGAATCGATACAGGCAATGAGAGAACATCCATCACAGTTGCTGAGTAGGCTGGAGAATGCCCCACGATGCACAGTTGCAGCCCGAGGAAGAGGAGGAGGAGGCAGAATATAGAACACGAAGCATTTAAGCCAGGTTGCTCTTCTAGTGGTTCTGGTGAAATTAAGTGGCTCTTGGCCACCACCTTTGCTCCTTGTTCCCTCTTTCAGAAGGGCATTTTTTCCTCGTCCCAACACAGGTTTTTGCATACAGTTGTACAACTTCCCAATCATAGGAGGTGCCATCCCACTGTGATTATGTGATGGAATCCCCTGGACTTGTGCAATGCACAGTCTATGCAGCTGCACATGGCAGCCTTGTTCCTGTACTTCCAAGTCCCACTCATCCTTTTAGGTAGAGTTCACATGTCACAGCCTTTAGAACCCTGTCTTAACTCCTTCTCTGAATGCCTCTACCTTGGCTGTTTTAGTTTTGGGGCATTTATCATTCCTTTAGAGAGTTCTTTTCTGACCGGCCCCCTGCCTCCCAACCTAAATGCATTTTCTCTTATTATTCTCTCTCATAGCATCATGTTCTTTTCCTTCATGGCACTTATCCCAGTTTGTAATTAAATATTTATCTGTGTGATTATTATTTCATGTTCCTTTCTGCAGCTGAGTTGTAACCCAAGAGCAGGGGACCACACCTTGATTTATTCACTGCTATTGTCTCACCCCCTAGCACATAGTAGGTGTTCAGTAAGTATTTAATGACCAGAGGAAAATACATACATATCACTTCATTTACTACTCTGTGGGCTAACAGAGGCTAGGGTCTAGCTTGAGTCCCCTGAACATTTAGCAAAGACCGAGTGCATAGTAGATGCTCATGAATGTTTACTTGAGGAGTAAATGACATAAGTTTCTATAATCAGGTGGACTAAATTTCCTCTAGCCTTTCTCAAAGCAGGCATCTCTTCCTGGGTCATCACCATTCCTGCTATTCCTCTTTCTCCAACTTTTGTCTGAAAGGTTTGAGTGAATAATGGATAAACATGAGGTCAAATCTTCCTTAAATCAGTGCCTAGCTCAGGAGCTCACAGTCTATGGCCCATGCATCAAATTCTGCCCATCAGTTATTTTGTAAGTAAAATTTTATTGCAACATGATCCAGCCCATTTTTAAAAAATATATTGTACCTTTTGTGCTACAGTGGCAGAGTTGAATAGTTGTACAAGGACACTATGGCTATGGCCCATGAGCTTAAAATATCTACCAATTGGCCCTTTACAGAAAAAGCTTGCTGACCTCTGCTCTGGTTCAGTAGCCTTGAATAAATCATCTGGGCTTTCTGAACCTCTGTTTTCCTATTTGCAAAAGGTCTTGTAATATCTACTTCATAAGGTGGTTGTGAAATTTCACATATAGTAGGTGATCAATAAATGCTTCTTTTCTCCCTTTCTTCTTTTATAAACAGAATTCTGGTCCCTTTTCCTGAATCTTAACAGAATCCCTGTTTGTAGTCACCCATTTAGCAAACATTTATTGAGCATTAACTGTGTGCTAAGTATTTTGTTAGATACTGAGGATTCAGTGGTGAACAAGACACAGCCTCTGGACTTGTGGACCTCCAGGTCTATAAGGGGAGACACAACAAATGGACAACTGAAACCCAATGTGATTAGGAGCTCCAGGGGACTCTGGGGACACACAGGGAGGCAGCATAATCCAGCCTCTGCAGGCTGAAGAGGCATTCTAGAGGAAGTGACATTTAAGCTGTAACTAGGAGAGAGGGTGATTTAGCCAGAAGATAAGATCTTAGAAGGACCATTAGGGAGCTCTTGTTAAGCATGTACTTCCCTAGGGCATGGGTGGTGCAGGATCACTGAGTACCTGTAACAATCCTCCTGGAGGAGAGTGGGCCATAAGGCTGGGCAGGGAGGCAGTTGTTTATCTTGAAAGCCTTGATGGAGCCTCTTGATCCACGTCCATCCCCAAGAATGTGGGTGCCAAGTCTTGAGGTGGCCTCTGGCTGGGTGTGGCTTGGGCTGGTGTGTGGGATGAGAGTATCAGAACCTCTGCTTCCTGGGAGGAGGAGTGATGACATGTGCTTTTAATTAAGCCCTTAGTGTCACAACACAAAAGCCTGTGGGGTCACCGGGAGAATCCCCATGAGGGATGGCAAGGTGACTAAGTACTGCGTGTGGGGTGACAGCATCACCAAGTCCAAAGTGGGCAGACACCACATGAATCCAGCTAAGTGTGCGCCATGGGAAAAAGAAAATCTAGAAATCTACATTTTAATAGAATTACTCTTTATGGAGTATTTATGCTATGCCAGACACTTTTCTGTAAGCTTTCTACCCATGAGCATGTTTAATATTCTGACATACTTATGAGGCGTGAACTATTATTACCCTCTTTTTCAGTTGAGGAACTGAAATCCAGAGTTATGTAAGTGGCACAGGTGGAGATGGGAGCATCCAAGATTTGAACATAGAGGGTCTGTTTTTAGTGCTCTGGCCAGATTCTTTTCATTTTATTTTGTTTTGCTTTTATTTTTATAAAAAAATTTATTTTAAATGTTTATTTTTGAGAGAGAAGAGAGAGCATGAGTAGGAGGGGGACAGAGAGAGAAGGAGACACAAAATCCAAATCAGGCTTTAGGCTCTGAGCTGTTAGCACAGAGCCCCACATGGGGCTGGAACTCACTAACTGTGAGACCATGACTTGAGCCAAAGTCAGATGTTTAACCAGCTGAGCCACCCAGGTGCCCTGTGGCTAGATCCTTTTTAAAACTCTGGGTGAGGTGTCAGAGTGGGGAGACTAAACAGCTCGCCAAAGAATGACTCGAGGCTGCTAGCTTTTGACCTCTGATTGAGGACAAAAATGAATTTCATAAACGTAAAATGATGAGGAGGTTAAAAACTTTGGCCCATTGATATTAAACAGCATTCTTTCAAAAGCTGTTTTGTCCTTCATGGATCAAGATGTATATTCCAGACATTAATGAAGGATGCATGTAATGTGGGTCTCAAGCTTCAGTGTACATAAAATTCCTTCAGGGGTGTTTTTTAATGCAGACTCAAATACCAAGGACAGGGCCCATGAATATGCATTATAACATATTCAGTGGAGACTCAGGTCAATTCTTTTGTGGATCGATCAAGGAACAGCTTTCAGGAAGCAGTGTGATGTAGGGAGATCAGGAAAGTCTCATCCAGGTTCCTAGTGAGTGATGAAGAGAGTGAGATGCTGCTTCTGTCTCTGGGCATCAAATTGGAGGAAAGAACTCTGCCTTTACGTTCAGAAATAATGACCACATCACTTTTCAGCCACATGTCCCTCCCTGAAAAAGCCACCTAATCTCTATCCTAACCCTCAGTTTCTTCATCTGTAAAATGGACATATTAATATGATAAGGACCAAATCCATTAGCTTCTTAGCTATGTAGTATTGAGAAAGTTACAGAACCTCTCTGAGCCTCCATTTTCTCATCCATAAAATGGTGAATAATATGAAGACTTTATAATTCTACTGGGTAATAAATACAAAAAAGATTTTTAGGGAAATTAAATGAGGGAAAATAGGCAAGTACTTAGGAGACTGTTGATAAATGTTTCTTCTCTGTTCTCTTCTACCTTTATTGGTCCAGTTAATTGCTTTCCCTGGGTGAGTTTATTGCTTTGAAGGGATAGTTGGTTCATTGTGGGCATTTAGCTCAGTTGGTTAAGATGCAGAGTTAACAGGATCTTAACAGTGGTTTGAGCCCCAGAGTGTTGGGGGATTTAGTTTTTTCTATTCAAAAGTCTCCCAGTGGGTTTCCTCACTCCAGTTGGCAGCCAGCCACTGTCAGACCAGAGACCTGGCAGATCAGGGCAGATGAGGGAGGGAAGGTGGGGGGAGGCCATCATCCATCACCATTACCAGCCTATCCCCTTAACGAGACACAGGTTCCCTGTAGCAGCAGTCATCATCAGCATCCTTGAATCAGAAGATCGCTCATGATTAGGAGTTTTTAATGGACAGCTTAGTAAGGTGGGAAGAGCTCATTGGAGGTCTGGAAGGCCCAGCCATTCCACTGGGTCCCTGGGAACTTTGGAAACAGCCCTATGTCCCCTTCTCCAGCCTCTCAGGAGGACCTTCATCAGTCTGTAGGGGACTTCTGAAGGGCCTTCTGGCCTGCTTCTTCAGAGAAAGGTGACAGGAAAAATTGTATACAGGAAAATACCAGTAGGAGAGAGAAAGGTGACGTTGGAGTAAATGGACGTTGCATTTTCCATGAAGTCTGTCTTGATACTATCCCCACCTTTGGAGGGAAAGACTACTTCCATCTTTGTGGCCCACCATACCTGAGCACCTGTACTGCTTCATTGTGTGTATTTGGGTATTTATTTACTGATGTTGACTGTTGGTTACACAATACCTGAAACGTTGCTCTTGTAAAAAAAATTGAAAAGTAAAGATCATTCTAAAGACTCCTTTGTCCTTCTTTCTCATCACAAAATGCTCTGCATACATGATTTATATATCCTTTGAAGTTAAATGCCATTTGTGTATCTGTGTGTGTGTGCAGAGTGGATTATTATTTTGTTAATGTTTATTTTTTTGAGAGGGAGAGACACAGAGCAGGCAGGAAAGAGGGAGAGGGAGAAGGAGACACAGAATCCGAAGCAGACTTTAGGCTCCAAGTGTCAGCACAGAGCCTGATATGGGACTTGAACCTACGAACTGCAGGTTGACCTAAGCTGAAGTTTGGATACTTAATCAGCTGAGCCGGCCAGGTATCCCCAGAGTGGATTGTTTTTTAAACACAAATGGTATCATACTGAATAATCCTTTTGATCCTGCTTTAAAAAAATATTTCAACCAGCACTCTAATTGTAATTTCAATGTCTTGGTATTTTTGCCATGTCAGTAAATACAGAGTTACTTCATTATCTTTTTTTTTTTTTTAACATTTATTCATTTTTGAGACAGAGACAGAACACGTGTGGGGGAAGAACAGAGAGAGAGGGGGACACAGAATCTGAAGCAGGCTCCAGGCTCTGAGCTGTCAGCACAGAGCCCCCTATGCAGGGCTCCAACTCATAGACTGCAAGATCATGACCTGAGCTGAAGTCACTTAACAACTGAGTCACCCAGTGGGACCTTTTATCTTTAATGGCTGTTAAGCATTTCATAGATTTCATGGATTACAAGTATAATTGTATTTTGGTTTTCTTTTTTTTTCTTATTTTTGTCATTTCCCTATTGATGGACATATTTAGGTTTATCCTTTCACTTTTATTTTACACTAAATTTTACTTTTGCATTGTAATGAAAAAGTTAACACCTAGGATTTCCATTTTGAGAAGTGATATTGTCATGCATATTGACCCTTCATCCTTGTGCATAGGTTATATATTGTTTCTTGTGGGCTGTGTATCTTGCTCTCGTTTATATGCATGTCTGATTCTGCATTTGACTGAGCAGCCTGAGGGTACAGACCATACCCTAGTTCTTTCTGTATCTCAAATTCTAGGCTTGTGCCTGGCATGTACTATTGGCTCAGTGACTGTTTGAATGAATCAGTGATTGAATGGTTAGTTATCTATTGCTGCTTAATAAAACTACCGCAAAACTTACTGATTTAAAAGAACACACATTTATTAATGGGCAGTTTTGGTGGGTCAGGAATTCAGGCAGAGCTCAGCAGGGTCCTGGGGCTGGCTCAAGTTCTCTCCTAGGCTATACAGTCAAGGTGGCAAGGAGGCTTTGGGCATCTCAAGGTTCCAGTGGGTAGAGACCTGCTTTCAAACTCATGTTTTTGTTGCTAGGATTTAATTCCTCATGGGTATTGGAGTGAGGGCCTCATTTCCTCTTGTTTATTGCCACATGGATCTTTTCAATATGGCAGATTGCTTTATTAAAATGTGCAAGCTGAGAGGCACCTGGGTGGCTTAGTTGCTTGAGCATCTGACTTTGTCTCAGGTCATGATCTCACAGTTCATGAGTTCGAGCCCCACATTGGGCTGTCTGCTGTCAGCCTGTCAGTGGAGAGTCCCCTTCGGATCTTCTGTCCCTTTCTCTCTGCCTCTCCTCTGCTTGTGGTCTCTCAAAAATAAAAACATTAAAAAATAAAATAAAAAAAAAAAGTGCAAGCTGAGAAGTTAATAGAGAGTGTGCTAACAAAATAGGAGTCACAGTCTTCTATAACCTAGTCATGGAGGTGACATCCCATTACTTTTGTCTTGTTCTATTGATTAGAAGCAAGTCAGAGGTCCCAAGCACACTCAAGGGGAGTTTACATAGGGTGTGAATAGCAGAAGTGGGGGTCACTAAGAGAGTTTAACTGATTTGCCTGCAGTCACAGAGCCAGTAAGAGGGAGTGCCAGGATTTGAATCTGAGAATTATTTTACAAGTTGAAGCATTAAAACAAGCCATTTTGCCCTGAGATTTGGCTTGACATAGTCTCAAATATAAATGGTGCATGTTGAGAGGGTTACAGAGAGGCATCCTAGTACAATAGAAAGACACTTTTCAGGCAAGAGACCTACATTTAAATCTTGGCCATGCAACTTCTGGTTGAATGACCTTGGGTACTGCATTCAGTGATCCCCGTGTTCTCTGCTAGTTGGGTTGTTGTCAGGATTAAATGTGATAGTGAATGTATATAAAGTGCTGCCCAGAATGTCCCTCATGTAGCCTGCACCTTGTGCATGCAGCTGCTGTTTTCAGGAGAGCTAGTCTGGCAGTGGTATTGTTTACAAACATGTATTGTGCACTTTTGAAAGCTTCTTCCAAACCCGATTATTAATTGTTAATGGACTGAGTCTGGGGTGCTGCTTCTGAGGTATTGTTTATGATGGCTATTCTGCTTGTTGCTTTTCTATACACAAACTCACTTGATTAAGAATTGATAGAAAAACAAAAGTCATAATTCAGGCAAATAAAGGATGTTCCATGAGAGGAAATCTTGGCAGCTGTGAAATTAGTGCATAAGTATGGTTGCCATGGTTAATCGTGACTGAGTAACTGGCCTCAGTGGGAAACTGCCAGCTTAGACAATGGATATCATGCGGACTTACCCACTGTGGGTTGAGGACAGGCTACTAGGAGGCACACACTAGGTTATAGAGTTTTAAGCAGATGGTAGCCCCTTTGCTCTATGAGTTTTGGATTAAGAAATTAACAGACATAGGAGCAAGATAGGGATAAAAGTATCTGTTGCTGACTAATTCGAATTGGAGAACATGGCTTGGACCTGTGGACCTAATCATCCCTTTCGTCTTCTGGTCTAGAACTTGAGACCTTCTTATGGGGAGAGTTGGGAAGGAGGGAGGAAGGGAGAAAGGGAGGGGAAGGAAGAGAGAAGAGGTGCTGAAGCAGTTGGGGTGGGGAAAGAAGGGGGGTGGCTGGAGAAGGGGATGAAGAAAGAGGGAGACGGAGATGCCAGGAGGGAGCAGTGGACCACTGGAACTCAGACTCTTGTCAACTAACCAATTAGATTTTTGTTGTGTTTCCCAGGGGGAGGAGTCAGTGAGTGATGGAAAAGTAAATGCTTTCACCTAATAGTCACCTAATAATGGTTCAAGTCCCTATTTTTTGAACCAGACTGGACACTGAGAGGAGACTCTGGTTCCCACCTTTCATCAGCAAATGATCATAATCCTACCAAATATTTACTGAGTTTTAACGGTGTGTCAGGCATTGTGCCAAGCCCTTTAAATGAATTATCTTGTTTAGTCCTCACAGCAGTCCTTTGAGAGGATGAATAAAATTAGCCCTGTTTTACAAATGAGGGTACTGGGACTGTGACACCTTGTCAACAAGCCAGGGTCCCATAGCTAGTAAATGTCAGCCCGAGATTCAAATCCAGGTCTGCCTGCTCTCAAATACTGGTTTTTATATGCCAGTTTTCTGGGGCACCTGGGTGGCTCAGTTGGTTAAGCATCCGGCTTCAGTTCAGGCCATGATCTCACGGTTTGTGGGTTCGAGCCCCGCATCAGGCTCTGTGCTGACAGCTCAGAGCCTGGAGCCTGCTTCAGATTCTGTATCTCCCTCTCTCTGACCCTCCCCTGCTTGCACTGTCTCTCTCTGTCTCTCCAAAAAAAAATATATAAATAAATAAATAAAAATTTAAATGCCAGTTTTCTAAAAAAGTGCTCCACACACTTCCTGATTCAGAATCATCTGGGATGTGTTTTAAAAGTGCAGATTTCCAATGGCCTGACTCCCACCCTCAAACACTGACTCAGGAGGTCTGAGGACTGGCACAGGGATGTGTGCTCTAAGGACCCTTGGTAATTTTAATGCATACCAAAGTTTGAGGATTATTGCAATGGAGGGATAGATTTCCAATTCAGCTTTTGCTGGTTTACCTTTGGGAAAAGAAAATGAACGCTTGTTTGCAAACAGGGTTTTTCCTCACTGATTTTTAAATATATTGAATCTGGCAGCTTGTTGGGAGCTAGGTAAGTGGGTCCTCCCTCCACTCAAGTATCTGAACTCCTGCAAAGCTCTGGATGTCACCCCCAGGATGACTTTTCTTATTGTCTTCAGTCTGGAGGGCTTTTCCTTTTGCCCTGTGGTGACCCCAGTACCAAGAAAGGACAAGACCAGGAATATTGCCTTCTGAAAAGCTGACTCTCCCACCCACTTTGCTTTTCAGGACATGGTCATTTACATAGGCTAGCATAGCCACTTGCATTCATTTGCATTCATCTGCATAGATTTGCATTCATTTGGGATGTGCTTGGATTCTTCATATTCATTTAGATGTGTGCTTGAGTGTGCTCTGTATATTGCAGCTTCCTACCTTCCTCCTCTGATTTGGACCTAATGTAACTCTGATTTCAAAGTTTTTTGTTTGTTTTGACTATAAATACAAATGTTCCCTATACGAACAGTTGGCTTTGGGAATCTAACTTGATTGTTGGAATAGGTGGAGTTTCCTTTATGGCAAAATGGGAGGCTGTATAGGTTAACAGCTTGGACTCCACAGTTAGATGAATTTGGGTTCCAAATTCTGGTTTATCCACTTATTAGCTATTTTAGATTGAGTACATCACTTAACTGCCCTAAAGCCTCATGTACTTATATAATGGTAATAATAATAGTACCTACCTAACTGTGGTGTGGGAACTAAATGCATATAAAATGTTTGCCTGGCACATGGCTCATATTGTCTGGGACATGCCTCAGAAAATGGTAGTAATTAAAATATCATTCTCTTGTGTTAATGATGATGATGATGATGGTCATGGTGATGATGAAGATGTAGCACTCGTAAGTCTCTTAATCCCAGAAGACAAGTATTAAGAGAGGAGAGAAATGATTCAGTGTTACTGTGGCTTTGAAAATATGTCCACAAATTCTTTGACACTCTTTCCCTTAAGACATAATGCTTAAGCCCCTCCCTTTTCAGTGTGAGCTGGCTTTAATGCCTAACTTCTAATGAATAGAATATGGCAGAAGTGATAGTATGACACTTCCAAGATTAGGTTATAAAAAGACTACAGCTTCTGTTTTGGATTCATGTGCTTTCTCTCTCCCAGATCACTCTGGGGAAAGCCAGGTTGTGAGCAGCTCTTTGGCCAACAGCCATATAATTAAACTTGGAAATGAATCCTTCAGCCTTTTAGAAGCAGCTGCAACCAATGGCTTGACTGTAATCTCATGAGAGACCTTGAGCCAGAACCAAAAGTAAGCCTCTCCACATTCCTGACCCTCAGAAACTGTGAAATAATGAATGTTTGCTGTTTAAAGCTGCTAAGTTTGGAGGTAATTTGTTACACAACAAGCAGTTGGGAAGACTATTCCAATTGTGGATGTCCCCTTCTGGGATCATAGGGTTATTATTCTTGGTCTAATGTCTGAATGCTCAGGCCTGATTATAGGAGAGGTTTGTGCAGAGGTGTATCGAGGCATAGCTGGAATACTAGTGAATTTTAACTTGTTCACCACCACTCACACGACAAATGCCTTTCCTTGCATGACATACTTATATATGTGTTTCTAGGTTTTGAATAATATATAAAAATCATTGATTTAGAAAAAAATAATGAATTAAGTAAAACACAATTGCATTTTGCAGCAGCTATAAGGTAGGTACATTAGTAACAGTATTCAATAGATGCTGAAACACTGTTGGGATGGGGGGAAGGTTATGTTCTAAGCTAGTTAGAAGCCCACTTCCTTTTTCTCATTCTTTAAGTGAGAGAATGTTATCCATTTATTCACAGATATTTGTTAAGTATCTGCTAAGAGCTATTCGCATTACTAGGCTCTGAAAGTCTATAGTAAATAAGACAGTTTGTGCCATTACAAAGAATATAGTCTAGTGGGAAAAATCTAGCAGGCAGTTAAACAAGCAAAAATGATACTGTGTTGAAAATTGTAATAGATTTGTTAGACTTTTAAGGCTATCATGGTAGAAAATCTTGCTTAAAACTTGCTTATGAATAAGCAATTTATTCACACAGAGCTGGAAATCTGCATAGGGTAGACTCTAAGCAAGGAATGATCAGCAGCTCAATGATGTCAGGAGAACCCAGATTCTTTCCTTCTCCCTGCTTTACTGTCTTGGAGCTGGCCTCATCATGGTTCTCCCGTGGTGCAAGATGGCCTCCAAAGGCAACTGGGGCTCCATGCTTATCATTCACGTCTATCAGGAGAGATGCTAAACTCTTCCTCCTGTACCTATCTGACTGGCCAATTTAGATAATGTGGTCTTTCTGGAACCAGCAACAGTTACCAGGGGCATGGCATGGCATATTCTGATTGGTTAAGACTAGGCTAGGAGCGCCTGGGTGGCTGTTTGTTAAGTGTCTGACTTCGGCTCAGGTCATGATCTCACAGTTCGTGGGTTCGAGCCCTGCGTCAGGCTCTGTGCTGACAGCTAGCTCAGAGCCTGGAGCCTGTCTTCAGATTCTGTGTCTCCCTCTCTTTCTGACCCTCCCCTGCTCATGCTCTCTCTCTCTCTCTCAAAAATAAATAAAAACATTAAAAAAAAAAGACTAGGCTAGAGCTGGGATACTTTACCATTGCCCTATAACATCTGGGAGGTGTGACTGCCTTATATGATCAGGTTTTGTTAGGAAGAAATGATAGAAAGGATTTTGGATTCTGGTTAGGTAGGCAACGGTGTCTTTTTTTCTAATTTTTTTTTAAGTTTATTTATTTATTATTCTAGAGTGAGAGCGAGAGGGTGCAGGGGAGGGGCAGAGAGAGAGAGGGAGAAGAAAGAATTCAAAGCAGCCTCCTTACTGCCAGTGAAGAGCCCAATGTAGGGCTTGAATTCAGAAACCATGAGATCATGACCTGAACTGAAATCAAGAGTCAGATGCTTAACTGAGCCACACAGGTACCCCAACAACAGTGTCTTATAACATGGGAAGACTGGGGAGATGTGGGAATATATGGCTGAGAATCTGGGTGGACTTCACTATGGAAATGATGTTGACAAAGGGGTCTGAAGGGTGAAGAAATGGAGACAGATGAAGGGAGTGTGTGTGTGTGTGTGTGTGTGTGTGTGTGTGTGTGTGTGTGTGTACATATTTTGAAGATTATAACACCACAAGATGGAATGCATTAGGATCCATGAGAAAGAGTTTCCCAGAAGATCTTCTCAACCCTCATCAGACTACAATGTGTGTAAGATATGCACCTTTGTTCATATCAAATCACTGAGATTTTGGGGATTTTTTTTGTTACAGCAGCTAGTGTTAATTACCCTGACTAACACAGCCTGGTGTTCTCTGTTTTAGAAGGAGGGTGATGGCAAAAAAGAGAAGTACCTGAGTAAAAGCAGAAATGGTCTAGGAAAGGACATGGACTTAGGGTCAGATGTAGATTGAGTCCCAGGTCTTCAGTTCACTGGGTAGGTGATTGAGTAAATTCTGTTGCCTTTCTGAACTTCAGTTTTCTTCAAATGCACAATAATGACTAAACTTAACTTTCAGAATTATTATGAGAATTAGGAATAGTATATGTGAAACCTTCACATACAATAGATGCTCAATAAATAATAACTGTTATTATTTAGCAGCCTCAAACCTTTTGCCCAAGTGTTAAGCAATTTTGATGTTTAAGATTGGGTGTGGATGGTGGTAGGGAATGAAGAGTTGCCCAAACCCCTGGCATCTAGCTAGTGCTAGGGTGGGGCATGCTACTTTGATAGACTGGAGCCAAAGTGGGTAAGTCCACATTGGAATCCCTTAGGACAAGCCAACAGGTAAACCTAGAGACTGAGTGTATACTCTGAGTCTTAAGGCAGCATTTGTCAAAGTATGGTCTATGGATCATCTTATTCTGTAGCACCTGGGGTACTTCTTCAAAATGAGCATTCCTGGAGGCCAACCCCAATCTACTAAATCAGAATCCAGAGTTGTGGGAACCAGTTAGCTGTATCTTTAGTGAGCTCCTCCAGGTGATTTTGAATATCCTGAAGTTAGGATCACTGATTTAAGACATGGAGCCCTAAGTTCAGAGACTGTGACAAGAAGGGGAGTTGGTCTCCATTTATAATGGTTACATTGCATCTTCCTGGGTGCTGGGTAGTTCCCACTATTTGAATCTGTTTAGTTTCTTAGTTTTCATAGCAACAGTTCTGGTAGAGAGGGTTACCTATGTTAACTCCTTTATCACCACACAGGAGGACTTTATATTAGTTTCCTGAGGCTGCCATAACAAATGACCACAAACTGGGTGGCTTAAAACAACAAATTTATTCTCTCGTAGTCCTGGAGGCCAGAAGTCTGAAATCAAAGTATTGTCAGGGTCATGCTCCTCAAAAGACTCTGGGGAAGAATTATTCCTTGCTTTCTGAGGTTCTGGAGGTTGTTAGCAACCCTGAGCATTCCTTGGCTGATGGTAGCATAACTCCAATCTCTGCCTTTGTCTTTACATGGTCATTTTTTCTCTGTATGTCTGTGTATTTGGGTTCAAATTTTTTTTTTCATAAGGATACCAGTCATATTTGACTTAGGGTTCACCCTGATCCAGTATGATCTCATGTTAACTTGATATCTTCAAATAGCCTGCTTCCAATCAAGGTCACATTCACAGGTTCTGGGTAGACATGAATTTCAGGGGGATGATATTCAACCCAATATATTATTAACCCATTTTACACATGAAGAAATTGAGATTCAGAGGAGTCACTCAGGTAGTAGGTGGGGGTACTGGGATCTGAACCCAGGAAGACTCACTCCAGAGCCAATGGTCTTAACTGCTTCCCTGGAACATAGAAGAAGGGGTTCAAGGACAGAGCTCTAAATAGCCTTGAGGTATTTTTTCATGGACCTCTATGTGTCAGTGGCTATGTGGTGAGTGGGCAGACTGGATTAGTTTGAAGGTGGACATTGGGCACATGGGTCATGGGTAGGGCCAGGCTAGGACAGACCAAGGTCATTGGATAAGTCTCCTTTCACAGCCCAGCCCCTGCTGTTTCAGTTTTTACAGCAACAGAAAACCATCCCCAAACTTAGTGGCTCAAACCAGTCACAGGTGCTTATTTGTCAGGATTCTGTGAATTGACTGTGAAGTTCTGCTCTGTGTGGTTTTGACTGAGGCCATTTATGGTGTGTTCAGTTGGGAGTTCTCCTGGGCTCTTCTGTATATGGCTTCTTCTACCACATGTTGTTTCATCTTTTAGGATCTACGTGAATGAAAACCTGGCCTTGCTGATAGGGTGCTGGCTGGGTTCTAAGAGAGAGTATTCTAAGAAGATAAGTCCCTGTGTGCAAAAGCTTAGTAAGCCTCCCTTTGCATTACAATTGCTGTGGTCCCATAGGCCAATGCAAGCCATATGATCAAATCCAGAGTCAAGGGAACAAATTAAAAGGTGGGGTTCATTGGGGGTCTTCATGGAATAGTCTATCATCCATACATCTTGGGGAGAAAGAGGTAGCTGCTACACACTTCCCTAAAGCTAGATAATATGGTCAACTGGATCCTTGATCAAAGGTCTCATACACTTGTCAATTTCTGCAATTCTCTGTTTGAAGCCCTACCAGCTAATTCATGTGCAATAATTTGAACTAATATTTACACCCAAGCAGTCCTATAAGGCACGAGTTATTTACTGTCTAACATGGGCTTGATCTTCCACTTTGGTCTTGTTCAAAAGGCAGAGCCAAGCTTTCCTTTGGCTCCAATGTAATTGAGGATTGATGACTTCTTCTATTAGCTTTTTCCCTTGTTGCACAAATGGTATGTGTTAACTATAGTACATATAGATGAAAGGAAGAGAATTAAAATCTCCCGTGAGAGCATGTGCTGCAGCCCACAGATTCCTCTTCTAGGAATACTTGTTGTCAGAGTTTGGATGTACTGTTGGCCCCTTCAGGGACTACCTTGGCCTCAGAGGGTGGCTGACATCCAGTGACTGATGGATGCAGGAGGCATAAAGGCCTGGCTTCCTTGGCCCAACTTGGGACACTCTGAAAGACTATTCTAGATCTAAAGTTCTCTGCATCAGAGCTCAGGCTCTCCCCCTGCCCGCTTACTGCTTCCTGTTTTTCTCTCCCATAGGTGTTGATCCCAGGGGCCCTCCTCATTAAACATCCTTAATGATCAGCTCCATTTCAGAAGCTCCTTCCTGGTGAATGTACCTGTGACATTGCACGTTATCAATCTCCTCAGGAGATAACCACTGTGAACATTTGGGTATATGTCAGGGTGATATTTTAAAACTCTATCCCTCTTTTTCTGTATGTAATACCTTTTTGTTTTGTTCTTACAAAATAAGGATCACAATGCACAAACTCTGTTTGATATAGTACTGTGTTGTGGTTAAGAGTGCAGGCACTGCGGGATCATATGGTAGTTCTATTTTTAATATTTTTTAGGAATCTCCATACTGTTTTCCAGAGTGGCTGCACCAATCTACATTTCTATCAGCAGTACACAGGGCTCCCTTTTCTCCACATCCTCACCAACACTTGTTACCTCTGTCTTTCTGATGATAGCCATTCTAAAAGTTGAGGTGATTTCTCACTGGGGGTTTGATTTACATTTCCCTGATGATTAGTGATAATGAGCATCTTTTCATGTGCTTGTTGGCCATTTGATATCTTCTTTGGAAAAATGTTTATTTAAAAAAGCTGGACTTGCAAAAACAGAGAGTAGAGTGGTGATTACCCAGGGCTGGGAGTGGGGGCTTAGGGATATGTTGTTTAAGGGTACAAACTTGCAACTAGTAGATAAAAGAGTCCTGGAAATCTAGTGATTATAGGCATTAGTACTGTGTTATAACCATCAAAATTGCTAAGATCTTAAGTAGTCCCTCCACAAAAATGAAATGATAATTATGTTGTGATAGAGGTAGTAGCTAATGCTGATAATCATATTGAAGTATATAAAATATTGGGGTGCCTGGGTGGCTCAGTCAATTAAGTGTCTGACTTTGGCTCAGGTCCTGATCTCGCGGTTTGTGTGAGTTCAAGCCCCAAATCAGGCTCTGTGCGGACAGCTCAGAGATTCTGTGTCTCCCTCTCTCTCTGACCCTCCCTTGCTCATGCTGTCTCTCTCTGTCTTTCAAAAATAAACATTAAAAAAAAAAAAAGAAATATGTAAAGTATCAAACCTGTTGTATACCTTAAACCTCACAGTGTATATATGGTGTTTATGTCAATTATATCTTAATTAAAAAAAGAATGCAAGAATGAAAGACAAATGGCCTGGGTTTGAGTCCCACCTCTGCTACTGCCTGAGTTTATAATCTTACACATTATGTAATCTCTCTGAACCTTAGTTTCCTCACCAGTAAAATGGTGGATAATCAGAGTACTTTCTTTCTAAAGTTGTTTTGAGGATTTAATGAGTTAATTCACTTAAGAGTACAGTAGTAGAACAGTAGTATAGAGTATATCCTTAATAAATATTACTTACTATTATGGTTTCATAACTAGGTTTTCTCAATTTATTGTAACATTTCCTTATGACCTCTGATATTCTTTTCAATTATCATTTTTAATGACTTCATGATATTCTGTTTTAAGAGTGTATCATAGTTTATTTAACAATCTCCTATCATGGAAGTACATTCCTAGCAGAACGACCAGCATATGCAAATACCAGGAGGCAAGAGAGTATTTGGACCTGAAACCGATTCAGTTTTGGAGGGATTGAAAGGAGGGAGCAGGACTGGACCCCCGTGAGCCTTTGGCCAGAGTTTGGGTTTACCCTGTAATTGATGGCCACCAGTAGACAATGCCCTCCAAAGACAGAGTTACAGATGCTGTAACATCAAGTCTAGGACAGGTATTTTATAAGGGAGAAGAGTCTTCTTGGGGACACATTTGGGTCATGGTGGACTCGGTCCTTGAGGACTTTATGCTGGAGATAGAAGGAAAGGCAGGAGGACTGTGTGCTATCTGCCCATTTGCCTCCGGAGAAGCAGCTGTAGTCTGACCCCCTAATAGTAACCTCACATCCTGAGTGGTCAGGATGCTGCAAGCTCCCTTAGTCTGAATACACTTTTCAAATTGAATTCCCATAGCAGGCAAACAAAACCATTGGATCATCATTAGCTCTTGTGGGTAGAGTCAGTTCATTTGTGGTAAGAGATGGTTAGCAAGGGCAGGGAACTCAAGTGCTGGGCTAGAGAGAAGGTGAGCTCATCAGGAGGAGGCCTTGTTTGCTTCCTCTGCACTTCTGAAAACCAACAAGCAAATAGCATTCATAAACTCCCTCTTAGACGAAAGATAGGAAGCTTTTGGTGAAGTCTATTTTGGATTTTGAATTTGATGAAACTTTTATACCCTAGAGAAGTCTAGGCTGTGGGAGGAGGGAGAGTGTCACTGTATAAGGTTGTGCAGGTTGGGCACTCAGCAACCACCTCATTCATATTATAGTTGATGCAGTTGGCAGCTTTTAGGGCTGTGCAGTTCAGTTGGAATATTTTCATGTAGCAGCCCTTAGGTAGGTTCCTGGGAGAGACTGAACCCTCACCTAATTACTTCTGGGTCTGAGAAGGATGCAAACACTAGTATTCTAGTTCTTCACAAGGAAGGAACATAGAATCCTCCAAATGTTTACAAAAGAGGGAATGTATTTATGCTTAGAAATTCTTTTCCCTGTCAGTTATTAACCTGGTCAATTTTAAAGCAAAATGTATACTTTTATATTCGAATAGGCAACATTTCTATCTTCCTCCCTCTTTTTGTTCTTTCTGGATCCTAGAGGCTAAGGATTCATCCTCCTTTTTGCCCCCTTTTGTTTTATTACCCATTAGTTAATTCTCCTTTATTCCATCCTCTCCAGGTCCCTAATGTGAGGAAGCAGTGGGGCAGGCTGAGGACAAAGTACAAGCTAGCAACACTGCTGCCACCCCCCACCCCCATCCCCTTTGTGGGATATGTGTGATATTCCTCAGGCACTCCTGGCTGCCCAAGGACAAAGGAAAGGAAAGAAAACAAATGGCTAACCAGTAGAGATCACAGTCATACAGCTCATGAGTTTCTGTCAATTTGCAAATATCTTAGTAAGTTACAAGAAAAAGGTAATCTTATCAATAGCCTAATCTCCAGAAACCTGTAGACCCAGTTTCCTGGAACCCCAACATCATCCCTCCATAGGGATATGGGGAACAAAGGCAAGAAGGAAATGGCAGGTAAAATTGAATTTCCTTATAACCTGCAGCCCGTTGACAAATACTTGAGACAAATATAGAGTATAACATTTCTCCAGGACCCCCTTCCCCCATAATGTTAATGCCTTACTAGAGAGAAAACAATCTTAGCTTGACAATAGCAAGGCCTCCAGTATCTTAGGAGACCTCTTTAGCTTATCAAAGTCCCTCTGGAGGCCTCCCTTTGACTTTACTTTCCTAACTTCGTAGTATATAACAAGCCACTCCTCACAACCCCAGTGCAGCTCTTCCTGCCCACGGGTCCTGTCCCTGTGCTTTAATAAAATCACCTTTTTGCACCAAAGACATCTTCCAGAATTCTTTCTTGGCCATCAGCTCTGGGCCCCATGAACCCCCATCACCCCAAAACCTCATCACCTAATAGACAGCGTTTCTGATGTGTCTAGTTTACATCCCTTTGTTTATATGTGTTCTTGTAATTGGGTAACGTTAACAGCATCAACAACAACAACACAGCAGGCTCCACATGGAGTCACTTGTGCTACGTTCTACAGCAGCAAACCAAGATTTAATATCTAACCTCCTCTTGGAATTACCTCGTCAGCAGTAGTGAGCTAATGGGCCTGATAGACCTTCCCACAAAGAAAGGTTACTTTGTCTGAAACAATCCACTCTTTGCCCTCCTTCCTTCTGCTTATAAAAATCTTCCATTTTGTATAGCTCCTCAGAGCTCTTTTGTATTTGCTGGATGGGATGCAGCCTGATTCATGAATTGTAGAATAAAGCCAATTATATCTTCACATTATTCAGCTGAATTTTATTTTTTAGCAATAGCCATGCATTTTTAAAAAATTCATGTAATCACTGAATATCCATTCTACATTTGGGCTTGTGGTGGGTCTTGGGATGAAATTCAGGGCAGCAGAGGACAGGCTGGTTACTGCTCCTAAGGAGTCTCTAGGGTGATGAAATTTTGGCGATGATCGTGGGGTTCGGAGCTGATGGCCAAGAAAGAATTCTAGAAGATGGCTTTGGTGCAAAAAGTGATTGTATTGTAAGGATGCAGGAACTGTACAGGATAGTCTAGCTGTGGTTTGCGACCACCACAAGAGAGAAGAACGAGGAGCCAAAACCAAAATTGGTATACTTTTAACATTTGGCTCTTGTAATCACAAATAAGATCATAGCATTTGTCAAAGAGCAGGTAAATGCTATTCTGTTAATGGTCTTAAGAGCATGTAGCCTTAAACCAGAACAGTGGTAACATAGCTGACCCAGGATTGGGTCAGTTACAACACAGAGGGGGGAATGTAAGGATGCAGGTCTGATTCAGGTTTCCCCTCTGATCTTGAAGGCCAGCTAACACCATTAACATTTCTGAGGGCGGGCCTAAAGATGGAGGTTAAGACTAGTCATGCCCTACCTGAGGGTTCTGGGTCCACTCTGTAATTGATTAAAGTTACTGTCAATGATGTGATGCTATATTGATTGGACCCCTGTACCTGTGTCACAATTTCCTGTAACTCCCCCTTCCCAAACTCATAAAAGTCCCTGCCCCGCCATGTTCAGGGCTCGCTCCACGTGGATCCAGTGTGATGTTGAAGTCTGTGAGCCTGTGCTTATATAAGCCCGTAATAAAGCCCTTTGCTTTTGCATGCGTGCTTCGGCCTCCCTGGCGGTCTCTGGTTTTTGGGGGCAATATTAAAATCTGGGCATAACAGTATTAAAGCATGGGGAAAGGACCTGTGGGCAGAAAGAACTGCACTGGGGTTGTGAGTGAAATGCCCATATCACAGAAGCCCCCCAAGAAAGACGCACCAGAGTCCAGAGTCAAAGCCAAAAAGCAAAGGTCGTTTATTGCAGGTTCGAACCCGGGATCTCTGTACCCTCCAAGCTGTTGGAGCAGAGGGAGCCAGAGAGCCCCGAACAAAGGTGGGATAGGACTTTTATGAGTTTGGGAAGGGGGAGTTACAGGAAATTGCGACATAGGTACAGTGATCCAATTATTATTATACAATATTATTGACAGCAGGTTTAACCATTCACATTGCCTAGAGTACTTGTTACTTATGGCGGGACCCAATCACAACATTTAGAGTATTGACCAATCACAGAGTGGGCCCAGGACCCTCACGTAGGGCGTGACTAGTCTTAACCTCCATCTTTAGGCCCGCCCCCAGAAATGATAATGGTGTTAGCTGGCCTTCAAGGTCAGAGGGGAAACCCGAATCAAATCTGCATCCTTACATGAGGAGTGGGTCCGTGTATACTATGGGACTGGGGGAGATAAAGTCAAAAGGGAAGCTTCCAAAAAGATTTTCATATACCAAAGACTCATAGATTACTGGAGGCCTAGCTGTTTTCAAGCTAAGGCTGTTTTTCCCCTCTAGCAAAGCATTGACATTAAGACAGTAGGGAGTTCTCTGAGAAACATTTTTAGGAAGCCTACCTCAAGTATTTGTCAATGGGCTGCAGGTTATAAGCAAATTCACTTTTATCTGCCATTGCCGCCTTGCCTTTGTTCCCCACATCACTGTGGAGGGGAGGATGAGGTGGAGGCTCCAGGAAAAGGAGTCTGTAGGTTTCTGCAGATTAAGCTATTGATAAGATTGCCTTTTTCTTGCAATTTACTAAGATATTTGTAAACCGGTGGAGACTCTATCAGTTTAACCATTTGTTTTCTGTCCTTTCCTTTGTCCATGGGCAGCCAGGAGTGCCTGAGGAATGTCACACACATCCCACACGTCTGCTCTTCCTGTACTTTGCCCTCAGCCTGCTTTGTGCTCACTCATCAAGAGTGGGGGTCATTTGGGAATTGTCCTGTGTTCTTTGTTCCTCCACAGTCAACTTTCTGAGTGTTCTTCTTGCTCCTACATCTCCTGTTCTTTTTTCTGTCTGTTTTCCTGTTTCTGTCTTCCTGTCTCTTTGGTCCCCCTTCTTACTTAATGCTTGCTCTGGGCCAGCCATTTTACAAGTTGAATCTTGTGACTCCTCCCTAGCTCTGGAAAGCAGTGGACTCAGGCTTGCTGGAGCTTGACGTCTGTTCTCTCTGCAGGCCCCCAAAGAGATTCAACTCCTCAGTGCATTAGCGGTGATGCCATTGTTCCTGAAGACTTCACATGTGGGAAGGCAGTTCACACTGCACACCATTCCATAGAAACTTAAGCAGATTCCCTGTTAGATACCTGTAGTTTTGTCCACCAAGTTTTCTTCCCAGTAGGAAACCTGTCTCTCCACATCTGTATTCTCTTCTTCCCTGCTCTTCCGCTTTAACCTTGCAGCCTCCTTAGAAGTCCCTCTAGCATCCCAGGGAATGCCACTCTCACCCTCAGTTAAGCATCCTCCTTTAAGCAGGACAAAAACTGGAGATTAGCTATAAAGGCCACCCTTTACAGAGGGCCTTTACTGCTAATCTGGGAGAGATTAGGGGTAGAGGTACAGATGATTAACCAAGAGGGAGAGGTGATAGGAAGGAACAGTCTGCCCCAGCAGGAAATGGCAGGTAGAGAGGGTATCATGGTCTGCAGAGAGAACTCAAATCAGTATTAAAACTGACCAGGAGCAGGTACACTTTTTATTATCACCAAGCATTGGCCAAAAAATTTATATTGTATCTGTGATAAAAGACTACCTCCCCCACCCCACATCCCCCTGCCATAACAAGTTGGGTGCAATTATAGCAGAATGTTTAAATTAGGAGTGGGACAGTTAGGTTTCAATCCCAGCTCTGGTGTTTAAGATCTTGGGGCTAGTTACTCTACCTCTCTGTACCTTGGTTTTCCATTTGTAAATTGTGGACTATACAAAATCACAGCATGTTGGTAGGTTTATGTGAGTTAATGTCTGCATTTGCTTGGAGCAGTTAACAAGCATTTAACAAATGCTGGCCATTTTTAGTGACAGGGAAATTGTGAAAGACTTGGGGTGAGCAGGCAAAAAAGATGACTGCGTATCCTATCCAGTACACTCCTTCTGTTTATCTTTACCTTTCGTGGTCTTTGAGCTATTTTGCAACTCTGTAAGTTGCAGAAAACTGATAATAATGCAAATGATTCTTGTGCATAGAAATGCAAATGAATTGTGTCTTGCAGAATACAAGTGACTGTCATACTGTGCCTATCCGCTAGTTTTGCATCCATTAAGCAAATTCATTTCTTTGAATCCTGATTCCCTGTGTGTGTGTGTGTGTGTGTGTGTGTGTGTTCTTTACCCTCTCCTTTACATTCTTTTTTTAATGCTTTTTATTTATTTTTGAGAGACAGAGAGAGACAGAGCAAGCAGGGGAGGGCCAGAGAGAGAGGGAGATCCAGAATCTGAAGCAGGCTCCAGGCTCTGAGCTAGCTGTCAGCACAGAGCCTGATGCGTGGCTCGAACCCATGAACCATGAGATCATGACCTGAGCTGAACCCAGACGTTTAACCGACGGAGCCACCCAGGCGCTCCTGCCCTCTCCTTTAAACCAGTTGTAGCATATTTACGGTTTACTGGTTTACTACTTAACAAATGAGTTAAATCTATGACGTGTTTATATTTGTATGAGACATTCTTTTGCCTGTTTTAGAAACATTATCCTTTAATGGTTTGTGCTATATTTCTTCTGTTTCATAAAAAAAAACACCACAGCTTAACTTTTCTCCTCTCATCCAGACTCCCTAAACAAAAGAAACTTCTTTAAGGGTTGTGGTGGCTTTTGTAATGTGTTGACTAGGCTGAACCACGTTTTCCAGAATCCTCTTTCCTCCATATTTCTGGGTAGGGTGGGCTACCAAAGAGATTCTTGTGGGGGATGTGGTGGGCAGGAGTGGAGCAGCTTACCCACATTGCTGCTTATCTTCTGCTTCCCCTCCTTGGTGTTCAAGCCTGCAGCCGCTTCCCTCCCTGGCTTGCTCTTTATTTTTTTCTTTCTCCTGAACAGGTGTGTGTGTTCACCTCCATGGTAAGGTTACCAGGTGACAGGCAGTAGGACCTGACAGAGTGCTGTGGCTAACAGCCCGTTTTTTAATTTTTTAAATGTTTAGTTATTTTTGAGAGAGAGAGAGACAGAGAGAGAATGAATGAACGAACATGAGTGGAGAAGGGACAGAGAGAGAGGGAGACACAGAATCTGAAGCAGGCTTCAGGCTCTGAGCTGTCAGCACAGAGCCCGATGTGGGGCTCAAACCCACGGACCGCAAAATCATGACTTAAGTCAAAGTCACAAAGTGACTGACTCAACCATCCAGGTGCCCCGAAGCCTGTTCTTGATTTTACTCTTCCTGCCCCACCCCCATTTTTTTTAACATGAAAAGAAGGAAAGAACTCAAAAGTGTAAATGTTTTATAGTAGGAGAACAATAAGAAATGGATGAAAAAGAATAGTCAGAAAGCTAGAAGATCAGGAGACTGCTTCTACCTTCTCAAGTCTATCTGCAGTTGTGTTCTTCTCATCTTAGAGGACTTGTTAGAGTTTTCTAATTATTGGATATTGCTTTGACATCTGAAATTCAACAAACTTACTCATCAAAAAAAAAAAAAAGCTTTGACATCTGACCTCCCTGTTTGTGTCAATGTGGTGGAAAGCAAGGTTTCTTTCCAGATAAATCTGAAGCCCAACTCCTTGCCAACAATTATGCTTTGAGTTGCTGTCCTTGCAGGTTCAAAGTCCCCTTCATGATTATTCCTTTTTTAAGAATAAGCTTGCCTCCATATTCTCTCCCCTACTCCTCAGAAGCCTTCACTATTCTCATGGTCCAAAGTGTGAGTTAGAGATTCTCTTCACTGTTCACATTACACCCTGCACGCAGTTTTACCACTGCATTGAAAATAGTTTATATGTAGTATGGAATAACTTATGGTTATTCATAAGTATTTATTTAGATGAAGGAATACTTATCTTTGCATCTCCAATAATATGTAAATTAAAGATTTGTTAAACATAGATCCCTCCTCCCTCCACTTTAACTATATGGAATATCCATATGCGTATCTACCTTCTGCATCCACATCCACATCCCCATTAGTTTCCATAGATCTTCTAGTGGTTCTGCTTCTCTGATCAAGCCCTAAATGAAACAAGCTCCCCGTTCAAGGATGCAGAGCTGGCCAGTGGCAGAACCCAGGTTTGTGTGGCCTGTGTTTCCTGATTCTGCTGGTTTCTACTTCCCTCTCTGCTCTCCCTGTGTGTCAGCTCTACATGGGCAGGGCCGATGTATTTTTCTTTCTTTTTTTTTTTAAATGTGAATTGTCTTAATTTTATTCCACTCTTTTTTTTTAAATTTCAATATTTTATTGTCAAGTTGTTTTCTACTGGCTCCATTGTTCTCTGTCAGCAGTCTGCTCTCTTTTGTCTCCAGATTCGCTTTCCTTTTTCCTCACTGTTTTTGCTGTAAAAAGTAGAGATATTTAACTGTTATGATTATGTTGACCAAATGATTTAAAAAAGTCTATTGATGATTTAAAAATCAAGTGACATATGAAGAAGAAACCTACTAAACTAAGTCAACTTGCTTTTAAGTGTTGTAACCAACTGAGATCGAACTCACTCAGGCAACAGTCAGGTAGGGAATTTTAGAGAGCTTTATTACAGATTATTTTAGTTCAGCTGAATGGCTCCTCTCGAGTGGTGGAAAGTACTCAGGGAGCGCACTGCTGGGCTGGAACATGGGGTTTTTAAGGGTTTTTTTTTTTGGGACAAAGTACGTCATTTATTAGCCAATTACAGGTCATAGCACCTTATAGTAACTAGTAGTATCTTTACATATACACATTACTTTTGGTGGGAACCTATCGGTTTTAGAGTTCTTTGTCTCTAATGGGGTTTGAAATGACCAATTATAGTTAGGCACTCCAGGTTCTGTGAGATAGTGTCTACGTGACTTCCCACACGTATGCTTTGTCTGGTCAGCTTCAAATAGCGGGGTGGGAGTGCAATTTACGATCTAAGTTGTCTGTTTAGAAAGCAGGCAAATTTACAGGCGAGGTTAGCACCTTCTGATAATTCCAACAGAGAGCCACATAGCGGTCACCACATAGTCAGAACAGTGAACAGAGAGATACATTTGCAAAGCAATTTACAGAAGCCAAACCAGCAAGTTAATGATTTTCAATTTTTTGTACTCAGTTTGCTAACCTACAACATTAAGTCGTGCTTTTTTCCTCCTAAAGTCTTCAGTAAGGCAAAGTTCTGCACCCCAGTGGATCTAGATCCACACTGCACAACTCCTGTCGTAGGTTAGTCTGATTTTTAGCCTGATGCAGCCTCAGTTTCCAGATGTTAACATGATTGTGCTCCTACAAGGAATCAGTTCTCCCTTCTCTGACTGCCTAGCTCTTAGTCTATTTTTTTTTCAAGGTATTGGCAAATCTCTTCCTTACATTAGTTATTTTTGTAATTCATATGTCTTCTGTCAGGGTCATATACTGCCCTGCCTCCCATTCCTGAAGAGTTTAACCCACTAGGTGCTTGTGAAACACCGACTGTTCACTGAAGAAGTTGTAGGGAGGCCTACATTATGCACCTCACATCACAAACTTACTGTTCTTCCTCTCAAGGTTACTTGTCCCCTGGTAGCTATGACATTTCCGCCCTTCCTTCCCTACACAAACTCCCAGGCCCTACTTAGATTTGTGGAATCAGAATTCCAAGGGTGTAGAATCTGGACATAATTTTAACAAGTGTCCCAGATTATTTTTTGAGAGCCATAACACTATAAGACATAGTCCCAGCTTTGTTCAGGATCCTAGGCCCTATTGCTACAGTTAAAATCTCAAGCCTTGATAAGTGCATGGGTGGCTCAGTTGGTTAAGTGTCTTACTGCGGCTCAGGTGATAATCACACAGTCTGTGAGCTCCAGCCCTGTGTTGGACTCTGTGCTGACAGCTCCGAGACTGGAGCCTGCTTCAGATTCTGTGTCTCCCTCTCTTTTTACCCTTCTCTGCTCACGCTCTGTCTCTGTCTCTCAAAAATAAAGGGTGAAGATATGCAGGTCGTCATCTGACAGTGGGAGTCCTTGCAAACCTGCCTTACTTTAGAAGTGGCTCCCAGTACTGGACTGGAATCTGAGTTTGGTAAATAGGTGTTTTATTAATGCCTGATGCCAGTCCCTGTGCTTTGTCCTTCTTTCCTGGTCAGTATCCTTTGACATTGGGTGTTAGACCTGTTGGCTACTCTACCTTGTGGAGGTGACCAAGGCCTGCCAGCAGCTCTCTGCCTCTTCACAAGGTCGGAGGGGTGGCTGTAGGCATCCATTTTGCCTGTTGGACATGGCCGTGGCAGGCTGGCTACCGATCTCCTGCCTGGCCTGGCCAGCATACACTTCTGCCAGTTCTTCTGCCTCCCAGGGAAAATAGCCAGAACCAGCTGGGATGACTCATGATGCAGCGACCACGCGGTTTGGCTCTCTGCAGGCCCTCAGCCTCTTGGTGCCAGTTGAGGGGGTGGTGGAAGTGGACAGGCCACTGCTCAAGATGTCCTCTTCTCACCAGGATGAGGCAACCTGAGGACATGTCTCAGCTTCCGGAAGTTTTCTGGATGTGGAGTGCAATGGTCCGGGGTTGCGTCAGGTTTCCCCACTGGGCAGTCAGCCATCAGTTCTCACATCCTGGGGAAAAGCAAGGACTGAGTCTGCCTTTGGCATTTTCAGAGCCCCTGAACTCGTGTTTTCACTGGATTGGCGTGTCCTGCCCTTGATATCATCCTGCTGTCTTTTATTACATGGCATAAGCTTCCTTGAGAAGACTAACTCTCCAAGTGTCGCTTGGATGACTGCTTCCTCATCTGTGTCCTTGTCCCTGCCCTGAACCTCTCCACCACCCCATCCCCAGCCCCGAATCCATCTTTCATGCTATAGCCAGCATGTTTTTTCAAAGATGTAACTTTGATCTTGACCTTCCTGCTTTAAAAACTCTTCAATGGCTCCTCATAATTTTAGAATAAAGTTCAGTCCTCAGCTAGAATGTTTGTGATCCTGCTGTTCTTTTCTTCAGCCTAATCTCCTTCACTCTGCACCCAAGTCATGCTGTATATACACTGGTTCCAAGAAATTCCATGCCTTCACAGCTCCATGGCTTTGTGTATGCTGCTATTTGCTTGGAATTCCCTCTCCCTACTTGTCAGCTGGAAAAAAACATATTCTTTCAAATGGCACTCAGTTGTCACGTCTTCATGGAGGCTTCCCTGATCTCCCAGCTGAGTCTTTCTCTCCTCTGAGTTCCTGCTTATACTAATTAAAAAATTTTTTTTCTATTATATATTTATACTTATTTATATAGTTTATTGTCAAATTGGTTTCCATATAACACCCAGTGCTCTTTCACACAAGTGCCCTCCTCCATGACCATTTCCCCCCTTACTTTTTCCCCCTCCCCCTTCAGCCCTCATTTTGTTTTCAGTATTCAAGAGTCTCTTATGATTTGCCTCCCTCCCTGTCCCTTACTCTTTTCCCCCCTTCCTCTCCCCATGGTCCTCTGTTAAGTTTCTGCTCTTAGACCTGTGAATCAAAACATATGGTATCTGTCCTCTGCCTGACTTATTTCACTTACCATGACATGCTCGAGGTCCATCCATGTTGCTATGAATGGCCATATTTCATTCTTTCTCACTGCCATATAGTATTCCATCGTATATATAAACCACATCTTCTTGATCCACTCACTCATCAGTTGATGGATGTTTAGGCTCTTTCCATGATTTGGCTATTGTTGGAAGTGCCACTATGAACATTGGGGTACATGTGCCTCTATGCATCAGCACTTCTTTATCCCTTGGGTAAATCCCCAGCAGTGCTATTGCTGGGTCAAAGGGGAGTTTTACTGATAATTTTTTGAGGAACCTCCACACTGTTTTCCAGAGTGGCTGCACCAGTTTACATTCCCACCAACAGTGTAGGAGGGTGCCTGTTTCTCTATATCCTCGCCAGCATCTGTAGTCTCCTGATTTGTTCATTTTAGCCACTCTGACCAGTGTCAGGTGGTATCTCAGTGTGCTTTTGATTTGTGTTTCCCTGATGATGAGTGACGCTGAGCATCGTTTCATGTGTCTGTTGGCCATCTGGCTATCTTCTTTGGAGAAGTATCTATTCATGTCTTCTGCCCATTTCCTCACTGGGTTATTTGTTTTTCAGGTGTGGAGTTTGGTGAGTTCCTTGTAGATTTTGGATACTAGTCCTTTATCCAATATGTCATTTGCAACTATCTTTTCCAATTCCATTGGTTGCTTGTTAGTTTTCTTGATTGTTTTCTTTGCAGTGCAGAAGCTTTTTATCTTGATGAGATCCCAATAGTTCGTTTTTGCTCTGGATTCCCTTGCTTTTGGGGATGTGTCAAGTAGGAAATTGCTGTGGTTGAGGTCAAGGAGGCTGTTTCTACTTTCTCCTTGAGGGTTTTGATGGTTTCCTGTCTCACATTCAGGTCCTTCATCCATTTTGTGTATTGTGTAAGAAAGTGGTCTAGTTTCATTCTTCTGCATGTTGCTGTCCAGCACTCCCAGCACCACCTGCTAAAGAGGCAGTCTTTTTTCCATTGGATATTCTTTCCTGCTTTGTCAAAGACTAATCGGCCATACATTTGTGGGTCCAGTTCTGGGTTTTCTATTCTATTCCATTGGTCTATATGTCTGTTTTTGTGCCAATATCATACTGTCTTGATGATGACAGCTTTGTAGTAGAGGCTAAAGTCTGGGATTGTGATACCTCCCCTTTTGGTTTTCTTCTTCAATGTTACTTTGGCTATTCGGGGTCTTTTGTGGTTCCGAACAAATTTTAGGATAGCTTGTTCTAGCTTTGAGAAGTATGATAGTGCAATTTTGATGGGGATTGCATTGAATGTGTAGATTGCTTCGGGTAATAATTACATTTTGGCAATGTTTATTCTTATCCATGAGCATGGAATGTTTTTCCATTTCTTTGTGTCTTTTTCGATTTCTTTCATAAATTTTCTATAGTTTTCATTGTACAGATCCTTTACATCCTTGGTTAGATTTATTCCTAGGTATTTTATGGTTTTTTTGTGCAATTGTGAATGGGATCAGTTTCTTGATTTCTCTTTCAGTTCCTTCATTATTGGTGTATAGGAATGCAACTGATTTCTGTACATTGATTTTGTACCCTGTGAATTTGCTGAATTCATGGATCAGTCTATCTTCTGGTGGAGTAGATCAGGTTTTCCATGTAGAGTATCATCTGCTTACATAATTTTAATCCTGTCTCCTGCGTATAGGCAGGGTCCTTAAGAATCTGAATTTTAATTCCAGCTCAGTCTATTGCTAGCTGTGTGACCTTGGGTAAGTCACTTAATTTCTTTGAGCTTTAATCTCATTTGTAAAGGGGAGCTAATTATAGTACCTACCTTCTAAGGTACTTCTGTTATGAAGATTGGGTGAGAAAATGCATCATACTATGAATGGCTCATGGTGGATGCTCATTTAATTAATCAAAATCTTCATTGGATGATACTGTGAGCTCTTTGATGTTGGGCATCATGATTTATTCACCACTGGATAAACATAAAGTGCTTACCTTATATCAGGTGTTAAATTACTTTTTGTCTGAATGCAGTTGAATGAAGGTCATGTAAGAAAACCAGTCTATCCTAAGTATCAAAATTTATCTATATAAGGATGTTTATTGCAGCATTCATTTGGAAAGTAAAATACTGAAAATCACCAAAAGCTCAGTAATAAATTATGGTACCTACTTCATATGGAATATTTTGTGGTGATTAAAAACAGTGAGATTACGGTGCCTGGGTTACCCAGTCGGTTAAGTATCTGACTCTTGGTTTCAGCTCAGGTCATGATCTCAAAGTTTGTAGGATTGATCCCTATATAGGGCTTTGCACTGAATGTGGAACCTACTTGGGATTCTTTATCTCCCTCTCTTTCTGTTCCTTCCCCACTCATGCTATTTCTCAAAATAAGTAAACAAACATTAAAAAAAAACCCTGAGAATACTCACATTTGCTGACATAGAAATATATCCGGGGGCACCTGGATGGCTCAGTCATTTAAGTGTCTGACTTTGGCTCAGGTCATGATCTTGCGGTTTGTGGGTGTGAGCCCTGCTTCGGGCTCTGTGCTGACATCTCAGAGCCTGGAACCTGCTTCAGATTCTGTGTCTCTATCTACCTCTCCCCCCTCAGCTCGTTTTCTGTCTTTCTGTCTCTCAAAAAATAAACAAAAAAATTTAAAAAATGAAATATATTCACAACATTTTCTGTGAAAAATGCAGGTTTATGTTAGCAGGTATGATACCATTTGCATGAGTGTGTATATTTAAAAGGATATTTATGCATAGGAAATTATTTGGGTCATATGAGAAACTTAATAGCAGTTATCTCTGAAAGAGGGAAAAGATGAGCTTTTTTGTGTATTTATTTATTTATAGATTTATTGAGATAAAATGAGGTATAACATCATGTCAGTTAAGGTATGCAGTGTGCTGATTTGATATATATTGCAATGTTATTACCACCATAGTACTAGCTAACATCTATCACACCACATAATTATCATTTCTTTTTCATAGTGAGAACAATTAAGATCTAGTCTCTTAGCAACTTTGAAGTTTATAATACAGAATCATTGACTGTATTCACTATCCTTTGCATTAGATCTTCAGAACTTCTTTATCTACAAATTACAAGTTTGTACCCTTAAACATTTCCCCTGGCTATATGCCAATAAAACTTTGTTTACAAAAACAGGCAGGCAGCTAAATTTGGCTGTAGTTTGCTAGCCCCTTACTGGTAGCAGCTATTATAGTATATCCTAGAATCTTCAGAGATGTGAGATGTTAAGATGTCTAATGAGAACTTTTCTCTGCTTCAGTTTCTTAATATTTAAGATGTGGGAGATCTCCCACCTGAGCTCTGAAGGGTATAGGAAGAGGTCAGTTACTGCAGGTTGACCCATGAACTAGCTCTGGGCAATTGGAAGCTCCTAACCCCCTCCCCTGTCTTTGGAATGTACACTTTGCCCACTGTTCCCATAGCCTAAGCCACTTTAAGGAGGCCATGAGTCAGGTGTCGAGACCATGTATGTGGCAGTTGTGACTGAAGTCTGTTGAAACCTCTGTATAAACTCTGAAGATTATGGTGTGCAGAATAATCCTCATAAGTAAGTTCCCTGATTATTAATTCTGCCCCCTACCCACCTTGACCAGCCTGCCTCTTTCTTCCCTCTCCTTGCTGTCTGGGCATAGAGGCTGGTTTGCAAACCAGTGCTCGATGAGCCAGCCAGGAGAAGGAATAAACTAGCTTTGGGAAGGATGTATCTATAGGAAATATCCTGAGTTGGCTATCACCTCTGTGGGGAGAGTGGTGGCCTTTACGTCACATGCTTGTTGAATATTGTGTGAGTATAGGGATGAGCTAAAAATGCTGCCGCCATGATGCACTTGTTTGAGGAATTGCACAGAGTATCCTGTGGCAGAGAAGCAAAGAGCATGGCTCCATGGTGGTCTGGCATCTACTATGGGCACATCAGATGGCCACTGATGCCCAACTGGAGGCTGAAGCTCAAGTGAGAGAGTTAGAAGAAGAGCTGAGGTTAGTGAGGTTAGAGAAGAACATGAAGTGTCTGCTAACTTTGTAGGCTTTGGGGCTGGTAGACCCAGGTGGGAAAGCAGGATAATAAGTTGGAGAGCTTAGCGTTTTGAAAAGTTGGGAAAGGATAGTCTACCAATGGATTAAAGTCCAAATGCTGTGACAAAGCCTGATTGGGATGCTAAAATGTGGAATCCCTAGGAAAGTGTTGGAGGAGGTCATTGAGAGGATGTGACTGCAAGTTGACCCAAGAGCTGGCATTGGGCATTTGGAGGCTCCTTACCCCCACCCCTGTCCTTGGAATATATGTTCTGCTCACTAGGAGCTGTTGCAAGGATGCAGCCTTGAGAGAGTGAGGTGTTGTTGAGACCATGGGGATGGTTGATGTCATTGAACCCTATTAAAGCCTGTATATAAACTTTTAAGATTCTGGCAGGTCTGTGCAGAGATCTACTTTGAGGTGCCAAAGACAAGCCTTGTAAATTTCTTTGATGATTAACCCTGCCTCCTACCCATCTGGAGTGGTCTTTCTTTGGTCTATGCTTGCCTTCCCCCAAACAGGAACCAGTTTGCAAACTAACAGAGACTGAAGGAGAAGTCCCTTCTGGACACTAGTGGTTATAGGTGATCCTTGGTGTTTTTTGGCTTGTAAGTACATCTCTGTACATCTCAAGTCCTAATGAATGGAGAGCCACCTCTCAAGAAAAAGATAACTTAGGTTGCTGCATAACAAACTGGGTAGATAGTGGTACCATTGGTAAACTTCTTCCTTTGAATGTGAGCTTCAAAAATAGGTAGATTATACCTTAACCCAAACAATTTTTCTTTGAAGCCACTTGTCCGTGTCCATGTTCACCAGCCTGGCCCAGGCTCTTGTCCAGACCATTGTAATCACCTCCCCACTGCATGCATGAGGCCACTTTTGCACAACTATGAGCCATTTGCCATCCAGCAGGTGGAGAGATCTTTATAAAATGTGAACTTGGTTATTTATTCTCTTAACTAGAGACTTCAGTGGCTTTTCCCTTTGCACTTAGAATGAAATCCAAACTCTTTACCAAGGCCTACCTGGCCCCCTCTTCAGCGTATTCTGTGTTTCTCCCCAGCTTGATCACTTGCTCCAGCAACAGATATCTTCTTGGAGTTCATGGTACATGCCAAGCATTTTCCTACCTCAGGCCCTTTGCACACACAGCTCCTTCTCCTATAATGCTCATTTGTCTAACTGATAGCTGGCTAACTGCTGATCATTGTTCAGATCAGGGAGTATTTTCCTGTTTCCTAATTTGAACTGGTACTATTTTCTCCCTTAGTGCCCTATTGATTTCTTTCATAGTTTCTGACAATTCAGAATTTTTTAGTTAACAGTGTTCGATAGTTTTGTACCTACATCCCCACTCGACTGAGAGTGATAGGAGGTCAGTAGTCATGTCTGTCTGGTTTGTTGTGGACCTTCAATGCCAATGCCTAGGATGGTGCCTCATGAGGAGTAGATGCTGTTCATGGGATGAATGAATGAGTGACTGAATGAAAAAAGGAAATTGGGAACAGCTAGTTTTAGTGAATGATGCTGTCTTTCAAATAGAGAAGGTACAGTGGACTGCAGCAAGCCAGGACAGCAGGTAGAATGGCCACTCTGTGTGATTCCAGGGTCTTTGTTCTCAAATATTTCCTTTACCTTTGCGCCACTGCTGTAGATTTTGATTCCTGTTCACAGAGTGATAAAGGTATTACTCAAATTCTGCTCTAACTCAACTAAAGTCTAGGCCCCCATCACCACTTACCTATATGAGAAGTAGCCTCGTAGACCTTCAGGCCCCCCTGCTCAAAGCTGCCCTGGATGGTCCTTGTGAAATGAAAATCTCACTATGTTTCATTCCCACTCCAAATGCTTTATGACCCCTTATCGACTGTAGGATAAATCTAAGTTTCAGATCTTCAACATCTGCCTTGATGTTTTTTTTCCTACCATTTGCTCTTGCCTTTTCCTTCTTTAAACTTTTTCCTTCAATAATCTCTTCTAGATTAAGATTTCCACCACATCATCTTGCTGACTTTCCTCCTCTGCCTGTAAAGCCATTCCATACCCAACAGGAAAAACTTTTATTCATCCTTTAACCCCATCTTGGGTATCCGCTCCTCCAGGAGTCTTATATGAGAATTCCTGTCTGACCAGATAGATAGAGTTTATTGCTCCTTTCTCTCTGCTGATCTGCAGCTGTACATGTACTTATTACCATATTGATATTTATTTTATTTTATGACAATGTACCCTGTTAGTTGAGGAAACTGGTTTTCATAGAGTGTGTGGCACCTGCTTAAGTTACACAGCTAGTGATGTCAGAGCTTGATTTTGGGCCTTGTTCTGCTTTTTAAAACTCTCTGGTCTCAACACCATGCAATGTATTCTGCCTCCCAGGGCATCAGGAAAATATCTGGACCCCTCTTTCTCTGTTCCCAGTCCCTTGGGGCCTTTGAGAAGGGTAATAATTGCAAATTCGAGACTGCTCCTTGCTTTGCACAGGAAGCATCATTTCTGGGGTTGGGGCAGCGCTTGGGAGGAGCACCCAGGGATCTGCCAGGTCTGGCTGTGTCTCAGGTCCCAGAGCCCCCAGATTTGCATGCTGCCTGTGCCACCACTGCCTGCACGACAGCCTTGCTGTCACGTAGCGCTGGACCGCAGGTGTTCTGCACCAGACCCTCTTTCAGGAAGAAAATGCAATTAGGACTGCACAGTTGGCAGACTTCATCTCCATTTCTGCCTTGGGAGAAGAATCAAAGGGCAGTGCATGGGCTGCGTGTGCCTGTGCATGTGACTTTGTATGAGTGTGCCCATATGCACATGTGTCTTGAGTTAACCCCTTCAGGATTCATAGAACATTGTTGGGAAGGGAGAAACTTGGGCTTTTCATTTCTGCCAGTGACCCTTGCTTCTTTCTTCAGTAATGATAATTATATTTCTTGAAGACTTACCCTGTGCTGAGTACTGTGTCAAGCACTTTACGTGTGTAGTATCATTTCAAACTCCTAACCACTCTCTGAGGTTAGTGTTACTGTTAATCCCATGTTACTGATAAGAAAATAGATGCAGAGAGACTGAATCCATCCTGGTGGTGAGTGTCTGAGACAGGGTATAAATCCAGGTTGGTCGGATTCCACTTACCTAGCACACTGCACCACGTTTTCAATAGGGTTGATATTGCTCCTCTATTTTTAAGCAGACTGAAAACCTCTCTTTGATTTGATATCCATTAATAGATTCTTTTATGCATACATTGTTTCCTTCATTTCATTTTTATAGGTGCCACTGCTTTGTTACTCTTTCATAGTTATCACTGTATTATTCAGGGTAGGCAAAGTGATACTGCAGTGGCAAACATCACAGAAATAGTTACTTAACACACATTTATTTCTCATTTAAAATTCACTGTGGGTTTAGGTGGCTGACCTCCATGTATTGGCTTAACACAGATTCAACAATTTCTTGGCAGGGAAAGAAAGGACAGACAATCACTTAGTGACTCTCAGATGCCACAAAGTGGTTTAGGTCACTTGTGCTCACATACCATTGGCCAAAGAAGCCATATGTCTTTGCCTCACCTTAAGACGGTATATGCTCAGAAAGATTGGAGAGCCTCATGTCTTGGTGAATCCCAATAATATCTCTGTAATGATCTGTTCCCTTTCTCTTCCCCTTCCACTTTTTGTGTTTGATTGACTCTTCTCAAACACCTGTCAAGTCTACCCAGCTGTTTGAGGGTCATGTTGTTATTATTAGATAATTAAAAAGTTTTAATTCCAGTAAATTTAACATGCTATATTAGTTTCATATGTACAGTATGCTGATTCAACAATTGTATACTTAAGTGTTCATCATGATAAGTGTACTCTTAATCTTGAGGGGGGGCTCATTATTAATTATAGCCATATAATGGACAGATCCCAGACTTTGGGGACACAGACCCAATGAGCATCTTGGCTTCACCATTCTCTATATTAGCTGAGTGATTTTGAACAAGAAACTTGGCCTCTCTGAGGTTCAGGTATCACACTTGTAAAATGAAGTTGTAAGAGGTCCTGCGTTGAGGGATAATGAGGGTTACATGAAAAAATCCGTGTAAAGCTCCTAGCACAGTGCTTGGAGTTCAGCAAGACTAGTGATAGTAGCATCGTTTAACATCGTTAATATTTGTTGAATGCTTAAGAGGAAGTGCTCAGTAAATACTATCTATTAGAATGATTTTGACCATTCCAACTTTTAAATTATATTATTTATATTTCTCTTATATTCATTCATTCTTTTATTCAAAAGGTATTCATGGGAGTCTTGTCATGTGTCATGTACTATTTTACCAGGTGGAGAAATATCAGGGAAGATGTTAGATAATCTCTGTCCACACAAAGATTAGTCTTTTTCTTTTTTTCTCCCTTCTCTTCCCCTTTGTGTTTCTTTCTCTCTCTTCTCTATCCCTCACATCCCCCTTTCCTTTTTCTCCTAATCAAGATTCACCTTCATTAGACATTTAACAGGTTTTCATTGAGTGTCTGCTGTGTGCTAGCACATGGGGATATAGTAGTGAACAACACAAGTACCATTCATGCCCACTGGCACAGCTGGCATTAAAAGATCTCGGTGAGTGAGGGCATTGTCTCATTGGAGCAGTGTGTGTTTAGATCAGCAAAGCTGGACAATGATGATATTTCATAACAGCACACATCCACTCAGTATGGTAAGCACAGCACAGCATAGCACAGCCATGTGGATCAATGTCCAAATGAAAACCCAGTGCCTTAATGCTATCTATCTCCATGTTGAGCACACCTTTCACTTCAAATGTAACACATTCATTTATGTGTGCTTTTTATCTGAAGAAACACATGCACTCAAATCACAATTTGGTCATCATACATTCTGGATCCTGTGGTTGGCCAGTGTGAGATGAAATGGATGGTTAAAGCTTGTCTTCATGGCTCAGAGTTTTGGGTGTGTTCTCAAAGGAATAGGGAGGGGCAAGGGATCCCCATCTTCTTCTTCTTCCTTTTTAATGATTTTTATTTATTTTTGAGAGACAGAGAGAGACAGCATAAGCAGGGGAGGGTCAGAGAGAGAGGGAGTCGCATGATCCAAAGCAGGCTCCAGGCTCTGAGCTAGCTGTCAGCACAGAGCCCGGCATGGGGCTCAAGCCCATGAACTGTGAGATCATGACCTAAAGCTGAAGCCAGACGCTCAACTGACTGAGCCACCCAGGTGTCCCAGGATCCCCATTTTCTAAAGTGAGATGTTAGATTCTTTTGAGAGGAAGTTGTCAGACCCTCAGTTTGGATCTTCTAGCATTAGCCCATCCCCAGACTTCAGACTATGGGGAGAAGGCTAAAGATTCATCCAGGAGCTAAAGAAAGTATAGAGTGAATAAACCAAAGAGTGGAAATGTCTTTAGAGGAAAGAGTTTTTAGATTGTTGATGAGTTTCTCCTCTTCCCACCATGAGGCAGAAGGAGGTGGTGTTAGTGGACTTAAAGATAGCTGCTTGGAAAGGCTGAATTATATTCCCTGAAATTTGTGGAATAAAGTAACTGTTACCTGTCATACACATAATATCCAAGCCAAGCTCCCATCCAAGCCAACCTGGAAGCTGAGGAGGAGATAAGGTTGCCTTTGTGTTGCCTGGAGTCACACAAGCAAGGTTGTTTTTACCTTACCATGGAAGGGAACTGGCTAGGGGTCATTCTCAAAGGTATGCACCCATGAGAATCATCTGGAGAGAGAAGGTTGCCTCAGCAGATGGGTGGAGTGCCAGAAGCCAACACCTGGGACATATAAGATGAGAAAGTTTGTTTAATGGAACAGTGGTAAGAAAAAAACATGTATAATTTGTCTCCATTTGTACCTTCAGTCTCAGGTAACCATTAATCTACTTTCTGTCTCTGTAGACTTTCTTTGTTCATAAAAAAAATTTTTATATATATGAAATCACATAGTATGTAGTCTTTTGTGTCTGTTTTTCTTCATTTAACATAATGTTTGTAGCAGGTATTGGTATTTTGTTCCTTTCTGTTGTTGGGTAGTGTTCTGTTCTATTGCATGCATACACACTGGCTGTGGACATTTTTTGTAGCTTGTTAAAATGTCTATACTACCCAAAGTAATCTACATATTCAATGCAATCCCTATCAAAATAACACCAGCATTCTTCACAGATATAGAGCAAACAGTTCTAAAATTTGTATGGAACCAGTAATGACCCCAAAGAGCCAAAGTAATGTTGAAAAAGAAAACTGATGCGGAGACCTCACAATTCCAGACTTCAAGCTGTATTACAAAGCTGTAATCATCAAGACATTATTGTCCTGACACAAAAACAGACAGACAGATCAATGGAACAGCATAGAGAACCCAGAAATAGACCCACAAATGTATGGCCGACTAATCTTTGATAGACCAGGGAAGGATAACCAATGAAAAAAAAAGAAAGTTTCTTCAGCACATGATGTTGGGAAACTGGACAGTTTGTACTATAATAGTATTTTGTTCCTTTCTGTTGTTGGGTAGTATTCTTTTGCATGAATATATACTGGCTACGGGCTATCCCAGGTGGTTCTAATGTGCAGACTTGGTGGATCCATTCAGCCATTTGATTATGAATTTAAAAGAAAAAAAAGAACTGTGAGATACCAGGTCAACATGTTTAAATTTCTCCTGGTTTATAAAAAAAATAAAACCAAACAGTTTCCTTCAGCATCATGCCTCCATGCAGTGAGCAACTCCCTCCCTGTCAGTCTTCATTTCTGACAAGCTTCTTGACCAGCTGTCTTCAGTTCCTTACCTTCTACTTGCTTCTCAGCTAACTGGTACCTGACTTCTGACCTGCCCACTGCTGCGAAGCTGCTATGTGTAAGGAAAGGTCTTGGTTGTTGTCTACTTAGCCTTAGGGGCATTTGTCTAGCTAATTACTTCCTTCTTCTTGAAACATAATGACATCACAATTTTATGATTTTCCTTTGAACTCCTGGCTGTTTCTTTTCATGAATATTTTATTTGTATTAGTTTTCTACTGCTGTGTGACAAATTACCAAAAATTTAGTGCTTGAAACAACACATATTTATGATCTCAGTTTCTGAGGGCTAGGAGTGCAGGTACAGCTTACCTGGGTCTTCTGCTAGGGTCTGAGAAGGCTGTAATCAAGTGATTGGCTAGGCTGTATTTTTATCTTGTATCATTTTATCTTGAATGGGGGAAAATTCAGTCCTAAGCTCATCAAGCTGCTGCCAGAATTCATCTCTTTATGGCTGTATGACTAAGGGCCATGTGTCTCATTTGGTGTCAGCTTAGGCCAAGCCTAGGTCCTAGAGGGCCACCCACAGTTCCTTGCCATGTGGCTCTCACACAACATGGTAGCTTATTTGTCAAAGCCAACAAGACTAGTTTGCTAAGACACAGCCTCATGTAATGTAACATAATCATGAGAGTGATATCTATCACCTTTGTCATATTCTGTAGGTTAGAATCAGGTCATAGGTCTGTCTGCATTCATAGGGAGGAGATTATATAAGGACTTAACTCATTGGGGATTGCTTTGCCTTCCACATTATTATAAAACATAGTAAATGCAGAGTATATATAGTCATCTATATAATAATATCTTGGCATTTTGACTTGTTTATTTCAGAATTCTCTAACAGAATGAAGCGTGTCAGTCCATTCAGTTGCAGTCTGTTTTGTGTCTGTTCCCTTCAAATTTACTTCTTGTCCAAGAAGTATTCACTATCCAAAATTTGGGATTTAACATCTCCATTCATATTTTTACACCATTTCTATAAATGTATATATGTACCCAAGGAAACTTAAGTAAACAGAATCAATTGTATATACAAGTCAATTTTCAACATTCTCTTTTGAAGTTTATTCTTATTGACCCTTGGAGCTTTAGTTCATTGATTTGCTTTGTGATGTAGCATCCCATTTATTTGACCATTCTTCTGTTGATGGACATGTAGGCTATTTCTAAGTTGTTGCTGCCATACACATGCTGGTACCGATATCTTTGAGCACATGCATGAGATTTTGTTCCCTAAAGTATACAGCTGGAAATAGAATCATTTGGTGGTAAGGTAATGCCTCCCCCACCAGTTGTTCTCTGTGTTGCTCAGTTTCCCTTCAAAGTGCTAATACCCATTTTTGCTATTGTCACAGGCATTTGTCTTTTCTATATCCATCCAACACTTGAGGGTATTTCTTTAATTACTGTCAATCCAATAGGTATGAAAATTGTTGCTGTTTTAATGTCCACATTCCTGATTTTTAGTGAAGTTGGACATGGTATGTATGTATGTATGTATGCATCATTCATTCATTCATTCATTCACCTTACAGATTTCCTCTTCTAAGAACTGCCTACTGCCTACTCATAGTTAGAACCATCATGATTTTTTTCCAAATATGTGCCAAGGTGACTTGACCTGGAAGAGAGACCATTTCCCCTTTCTGCTTGGAATGTTGCCCTGCTCTAGCTTTTGTTGGCCTTTTCATGGTGGCCTCATCAGTAATCGCAACAGGGAGGTCCTCTGAAGTTCTGATGTTTGGGAGACTTCAACAAGAAGGACCTGGGACAATTGAGGAAGAAGAATAGGGAGGACTCCATGTGGACACACTAGCTAACAGATTGAGAATATGTGAAATGTCCACAGAGACTCCTCAAAATATTGAAAGGGGGACCCCAGGGAACACATAGAGGCAAGAAAAACAATTTAGGGAGATTATGATTAACAAAACTTAAAAAAATGTTTTTTAACATTTATTCATTTTTGATAGAGACAAAGTGCAAGCAGGGGAGGGACAGAGAGAGAGACACAGAATCTGAAGCAGGCTTCGGGTTCCGAGCTCTCAGCACAGAGCCTGACTTGGGGCTCAGAGCCACAAACTGTGAGATCATGACCTGAGCCGAAGTTGGACACTTAATCAACTGAGCCACCCAGGTGCCCTAGAACATTTTTAATGTAGCTCTTTGTATGTCAGTAGGACAGTGGGGCAGGGACATGTTTGCATTATTAGACATTTAGTCTTTTCTGAGTGAGATAATATGGCATCAGTTAAATCCTTTTATAACCTTAGAAGCATGTGTATAAACCAAAGGGAGAGGTTAACCTCTCAAAAGTGTTACTGTTTCCTTAGGCAGGGTTTCTCACCATAAGGTATGATCCCACCTACTTTCTCTTTGGAAGGGGCTTACCACATCTACAGCTATGCTGGACTTGGTTGGAGATATAATCTCATTTAATATTTCAGTTCTACCAAGACAAGATGGAATATTTTAAAAATCTGGGACTATAGCAGAAAATCAGAAAAGAGAACCTTAAGGAAATAGGTCTACCTACCAGCAGTTCTACTTCAAGTTTGACTATCTCATTAATAGAAATCTCAGGGAAGATGAACCATCTCAGTCCTCCTCTGGCTTCAAGCGCCACCTTTAACATCCTACCAAGGAAACCTCTTGTATACATCCTGATTGTTCAAGTTAAGACAAAGAAGCTGAACTCTTTCTCCTACTTTTCCAGGCCCGTTTCCTTTTACCTTGTCCAATGGCCTTCTTCTTTCCCAGATGACAGATGCTATGAAGACCTCATCCTTAGGGAAAACCCTGTCCTTTCTTCTCATGGCTGTGGCCTTTCTCTTGCAGACTTGACAGGGACAGCGATGTCAGAACACATCACCATGCCCCAGAAATCAGATACACTAAGAGGGACACATATATAACAATGGGGAGTCATTTCCTTATAGCCTCTTAAAAATCAGATATTTATAATATTAATTTGCAATAACAAGAAGCTCTTGTCTCCAGCTGAGGAATATTTATGTCCTCTCTCAGAGCCCTGGAGACATACTTGACATCTTGGGGACAGGTCACCTATATCAACCCTCACCCACCAGCAGGACTATTTCCATTTTTCTCATCACGGGAGCCAAGTGATAGCAACCTAACAAGATGGGTAAGTGGCCTTTATGCAGTCGCCATCACATCATCCTGAAGGCTGAAGTTTCACTCCAGCAATTAGCATTGGATGCAAACTGTTGGAGAAAAAGAATTAGGATGTAACTAGAGGCCACATTTCGTGGTATTGAAATTGACTCTGGAGTGACTGATGGCCTGCCCCTAGTCTTCCAAATCCTTGATGCTCTATCTTTTGCAGGGACTATTTCTAGATGACTGCAATGAGTGATAAGCTTTCTCCACTGTGGAAAAGGGAGAAAACTGGAACATGACATAGCTAAACTTTTCTTCCCAGGAGTGGCCTTGTCATTGCAAAGGTGACCCTGTTTCCCAGAGGAGTTCTGGAATATGCAATGTTTCTCTTGTTTCTATCATGGGGAACTAAATAATCATAGCACTGCTTATTAGTAATACAGATGTGTTCCAAACACTTAAAAGTACTGTAATTCCCACCATCCCCCTTTTCAAGTCAGTACTCTTGTTTTCTACTTTCCATAAGACGTAACATAGCTCAGAGACTGGAGTTACTTGTCCAGTGTCATGTAGCTGGCAAGTGGTGGAGTCAGGATTTGAACCCAGACCTGCATGACTCACATCCTTGAATACCATGAGCCTGCCCTTGGGGGGTTGCAGTGCTATGAAGGTGTCTGATATTGGCACCACTCTTGTTCACTCCTAAAAGTGCTATTTGGCATCCTTATTTTAATCAAAGTCAATTAAAATTTTTGATTTCAGACGCACCTGGGTGACTCAGTCGGTTAACCATCTGACTTCAGCTCAGGTCATGATCTTGCAGTTCACGAGTTCGAGGCCTGTGTTGGGCTCTGTGCTGACAGTTTAGAGCTTGAAGCCTGCTTCAGATCCTGTCTCTCTCTCTCTTTGCCCCTCCCCTGCTCACGCTCTGTCTCTCTCTCTCAAAAATATTAAAAATACTAATTTTGATTTTAGAGAACTGTGTGCTAGCAGTGAGAGATAGGTAGACTGGGGCTGAGGCCTTGAATATAGAATTATGCCTTTGGAAGCATGCCAATAGCCCTGATTTGAGGACATGAGGCCTTGGAGGATCAGAAGGATTTTTTTCTTGGTTTTTCTCTAAGTATATTAACAGTACAGCGTACCTGACTATTTATTTCCCTGTGGGTTGTGAAATTTCTGAAGCACATTTATAAAATTTCTGGGTCATGAGGAGGTGAGTATGGGGGAAACCATTTATTCTAATAGTTCTTTTTTTCCCTAATCCAATTAATATTTTTAGTTTTTATTTTTTTATTTATATCCGAGTTAGCATATTGTACAATAATGATTTCAGGAGTAGATTCCGTCTAACAGTTCTATCTTAACCTATAATTTAGGAAATGTTGATTTTACTCTGAGAAGTACTTGGAAGGTAACTTCTTTCAACACTTGTTTTTCACTCTGCGCCTAAAGGAGAGGGAAGGCCTTGATTGATTTCTAGCAGAAGAAGAAGGAACATCATATATGTGAGAAACCTGTCCCCACCTTATCTTTCTATTTCTCAGGCCTCCAGAAAGGAGGATTTGTTTCCATGCTCCTATCCTACACACAGGAATCCTAACTGGGTTGAGGTCCAAGTGTGGCTTGCAAAGAGAGTCTAGAGGTCCATATGTAATTGTCCTCATTGATAGGACTCTGCTTAGGGGACAGATACTCTGCTTGCAACTGTTTGGGTAACTGTCTTCTATACAGTTCCAGACTCTCATGAGTGTTTAAGCCAAAATATAAACTGGTTGGGTGGGAAGTCCATTGGCTCTCCATTCAACTAGGTTCTCCAACTCACCCTTCCAGTAACAGAACTGATCATTGATCTCCACTAGTCCATTTCTTGAATCAGTTTCTTAACAGGTTCCACGCTCAGAGTGAGGGGGTAGACAGGTGTGATTTGTCAGTTTCATTAATCTTAAAAAGAAGTACATACACTATGAAACCTCAACCTATTGTGGAAAGTCTTAATTAGGGAAATGGCCAAATGACAGATTATTTGGGAAGGCTGTATTATAATTTGCCAGTTCTTACAGCCAACTAAGTGTTACCAAGTAGGCAAGTGGTCCTCAATCCTGGCTCGGTGCAGAATCACGTGGCAAGGCTTTAGAAAATTTTGATGCCTTGAGCCTATTACCCTCTGTTGTGACTTTATTCATCTGGGTGTAGAGTCAGGCCATAGGTTTAAGTTAAGGCTGGGTATCACTAAAGTAAGGAAGGTGCTGAAGACTTCTTATTTAATAGTCAATGTTTTCCAAAGTATAGCGCTTATAACAAGGGGTGTGTGAGTCAATTTAGATGACGGAGGCTTGACTTTAGTAACATTGAATCACATTGTGAAAAAAAATTTGTTTCTAATTTGTTAGCAATCCTTCTGATTAGGTTAAGGGGAAAGTCTCAGTATGGTAGCAGTAAGCCCTTAATACTGTCTTTTGTTGTTGTTGTTTTACAAAAAGAGAATAGATGTTAATTTCAGACAGTTGTATAAAGTAAGAATTATTAACAATCTTTGGCCTTTTAAAAATGGTTTCTATTATGGTAGGTGATACTGGTTTTCCATTTATGATAGTGATTTAAAGTTTTCTTTAAAAATATCAGTGGTTCTTGGAGCACTTGGGTGGCTCAGTTGGTTAAGTGTCCGACTTTGGCTCAGGTCATGATCTTGCGGTTCATGGGTTCGAGCCCTGCATCTGCTCTGTCTCAAAAATAAACAAACAAAAATTTAAAAAAATAAAAAATTAAAAAATCAGTGGTTCTTCATTTTGGCTGTACATTAGAATTATCCAAAGAACTTTAAAAAATACTGTAATCTGGGTTTCATGTTGGGTATTGGTATTTTCAAAAAACTTTCCAAGGGTGTAAAACCACTGTTTTAAAGTGCAACAGCGCAGTGCTTTTCACATTTTAATATGTATATGAATCACCTGGGATCTTGTTAGAATTCAGATTCTTGTTGAACAGGTTGGGGTAGGGCCTGTGATTCCACAGTTCTTACAAATTCCCAGGTGATACTGATGTGATACTGCCATTAGGTGGGCCATGATTTGAAGAACAAGGCCCCAGTGCAACTTGTGTTGTAAGAACTACTATCTTATTTTTTAAAAAATATTTTTTGTTTTTATTTATTTTTGAGAGAGACAGTACGGGCAGGGGAGGGTCAGAGAGAAAGGGAGACACAGAATCTAAAGCAGGCTCCAGGCTCTGAGCTCGCTGTCAGCACAGAGTCCAGTGTGGGGCTCGAACCCATGAACCATAGGATCATGACCTGAGCCGAAGCTGGATGGTTAACCGGTTGAGCCACCCAGGCAACCCAAGAAATCCTATTTTAAATAGTTTCATAAAGCAAATAATGCCATACCAATTCCTTAACAATTTTTTTTAACATTTATTCATTTTTTTATTTTTAAAATTCAGATTTATCTTTATTTTTATTTATTATTATTTAAAACTTTTAATATAATTTATTGTCAAATTGGCTTACATACAACATCCAGTGCTCATCCCAACAAGTGCCCTCCTCAATGCCTATCACAATTTTTCTAATTTTTATTTTTTTCTTTATTTTTTATTTTTAAAATAGTTTATTGTCAAATTGGTTTCCATATAGCAACCAGTGCTCTTCCCCACAAGTGCCCTCCTCCATTACCACCACTCCCCCTCTCCTTCAGCCCTTGGTTCATTTTCAGTATTCAGTAGTCTCTCATGTTTTATGTTCCTCATTCTCCCCAACTCTTTTTTCCCTTCCCCTCCCTATGGTCCTCTGTTAGGTTTCTCCTGTTAGACCTGTGAGTACAAACATATGGTATCTGTCCTTCTCCACCTGACTTATTTCGCTTAGCATGACACCCTCAAGGTCCATCCACTTTGCTACAAATGGCCATATTTCATTCTTTCTCATTCCAGTGTAGTACTCTATTGTCTATATATATACCACATCTTCTTGATCCATTGATCAGGTGATGGACATTTGGACTCTTTCCATGATTTGGCTATTGTAGAAAGTGCCGCTGTGAACATTGGGGTACATGTGCTCCTATGCATCAGCACTTCTTTATCCCTTGGATAAATCCCTAGCAGTGCTATTGCTGGGTCATAGGGGAGTTCTACTGATATTATTTGAGGAACCTTCATACTGTTTTCCAGAGAAAACCAGTAGTACCAGTTTACATTCCCACCAACAGTGTAGGAGGGTGCCTATTTCTTCACATCCTTGCCAGCATCTATACTCTCTTGATTTGTTCATTTTAGCCACTGGTGTGAGGTGGTATTTCAGTGTGGTTTTGATTTGTATTTCCCTGATGATAAGTGATGCTGAGCATCGTTTCATGTGTCTGTTGGCCATCTGGGTATCCTCTTTGGAGAAGTGTCTGTTCATGTCTTCTGCCCATTTCTTCACTGGATTATTCATTTTTCGGGTGTGGAGTTTGGTGAGTTCCTTGTAGATTTTGGATACTAGCACTTTATCTGATATGTCATTTGCAACTATCTGTTCCCATTCCATCAGTTGCCTATTAGTTTTCTTGATTGTTTCCTTTGCAGTGCAGAAGATTTTTATCTTGATGAGGTCCCAATAGTTCATTTTTGCTCTGGATTCCCTTGCCTTTGGGGATGTGTCAAGTAGGAAATTGCTGTGGTTGAGGTCAAGGAGGCTGTTTCCTACTTTCTCCTCTAGGGTTTTGATGGTTTCCTGTCTCACATTCAGGTCCTTCAGCCATTTTGAGTTTATTTTTGTGTATGGGGTAAGAAAGTGGTCTAGTTTCATTTTTCTGCATGTTGCTATCCAGTTCTCCCAGCACTACCTATAAAGAGGCTGTCTTTTTTCCATTGTATGGTCTTTCCTGCTTTGTTAAAGATTAATTGGGCGTACATTTGTGGGCCCAGTTCTGGGTTTTCTATTCTATTCCATTGGTCTATGTGTCTGTTTTTGTGCCAATACCATACTGTCTTAATGATGACAGCTTTGTAGTAGAGGCTAAAGTCTGGGATTGTGATGCCTCTCGTTTTGGTTTTCTTCTTCAATATTACTTTGGCTATTCGGGGTCTTTTGTGGTTCCATACAAATTTTAGGATAGCTTGTTCTAGCTTTGAGAAGTATGATGGTGCAATTTTGATGGGGATTGCATTAAATACGTAGATTGCTTTGGGTAGTAATGACATTTTCACAATGTGTATTCTTCTGATCCATGAGCATGGAATGTTTTTCTATTTCTTTGTGTCTTCTTTGATTTCTTTCATAAATTTTCTATAGTTTTCATTGTATAGGTCTTTTACATCCTTGGTTAAATTTATTCCTAGGTATTTAATAGTTTTTTCATGAAATTGTGAATGGGACAAGTTTCTTGATTTCTCTTTCCGTTGCCTCATTATTGGTGTATAGGAATGCAACTGATTTCTGTACATTGATTTTGTACTCTGCAACTTTCCTGAATTCATGGATCAGTTCTAGAAGGCTTCTGATGGAGTAGATCAAGTTTTCCATGTAGAGTATCAGGTCATCTGTGAAAAGTGAAAGTTTGACTTCTTCTTTGCTGATTCGGGTGCCTTTTATTTCCTTTTGTTGTCTGATTGCTGATGCTAGGACTTCCAGCAGTTTGCTAAACAACAGTGGTGATAGTGGACACCCCTGTCGTGTTCCTGATCTCAGGAGGAAAGCTCTCAGTTTTTCCTCACCTTGGATGATATTATCTTGTGGACTTTTCATAAATTGCTTTTAGAATGTTTAAGTAAGTTCCTTCTTTTCCAACTTACTCAAGGGTTTTTATAAAGAAAGGGTGCTTTATTTTGTCAAATGCTTTTTCTGCATCTATCAACAGGATCATATGCTTTTTATCTTTTCTTTTGTTAATGTGATGTATCACATTTATGGATTTGCAAATATTGAACCAGCCCTGTAACCCAGGAATGAATACCACTTGATCATGATGGATAATTTTTTTTATATGCTATTGAATTCGATTTGCTAGTATCCTGTTGAATATTTATGCACCTGTATTCATTAAGGATATTGGTCTGTAGTTCTCTTTTTTTGCTGGGTCTCTGTCTGATTAGGGAATCAAGGTGATGCTGGCTTTGTAGAATGAGTTTGGAAGTTTTCCTTCTATTTCTATTTTTTGGAATATTTTGAGAAGAATGGGCATTAGATCTGCTTTAAATGTCTAGTAGAATTTCCCTGGGAAGCCATCTGGCCCTGGGCTCTTATTCATTGGGAGGTTTTTGATAACGGATTTGATTTCTTCACTGGTTATGGGTCTGTTCAGGTTTTCTTTCTCTTCCCATTTGAATTTTGGTAGTGCATGTATGTTTAGGAATTTGTCCATTTCTTCTAGGTTGTCTAGTTTGTTGGCATATAGTTTTTCATAGTAATCTCTAATGAATGCTTGTATTTCTAAGGGATTTGTTATAATAGATCCATTTTCATTCATGATTTTTTTCTATTTGGGTGCACTCTCTTTTCTTTCTTTACTTTAAAGTCCACTTTGTCTGATAAAAGTATGGCTACCTTGACTTTCTTTTGGTTTCCAGACACATGACAGATATTTTGCCATCCCTTTACTTTCACTCTGAAGGTGTCTTCAGGTCTAAAATGAGTCTCTTGTGGACAGCAAATAGATGGATTTTATTTTTTTATACATTCTGCTACCCTGTGTCGTATGGTTGGAGCATTGAGTCCATTAACATTCAGTGTTGTTATTCAATTGTGTTCTCTGTAGAGCTCATCCTTGTAGTTGTACCTTGTATTCCTTGCAACATTTCCCTCAAAGAGTCCCTCAAAGGATTTCTTGTAGGGCTGGTTTGGTAGTGATGAATTATCTCAATTTTTGTTTATTTGGGAATATCTTTATCTTTCCTTCTATTTTGAATGACAGGCTTGCTGGATAAAGGATTCTTGGCTGCATATTTTTTCTGATCATCACATTGAAGATTTTCTGCCATTCCTTCCTGGCCTACCAAGTTTCATTAGATAGGTCTGTAAGCACTCTGATAGGTTTCCCTTTGTATATTAGGGCCCTTTTATCCCTAGCTGCTTTCAGAATTTTCTCTTTATCTTTATATTTTGCCAGTTGCACTATGTCATGCCACAGGTTGATTCAAGTTACATCTTAAGGGGGTTCTTTGTGCCTCTTGAATTTGAATGTCTATTTCTTTCTCCAGATTTGGGAAGTTCTTGGCTATAATTTGATCAAGCACCCCTTCAGGACCTTTTTCCTCTTTCTTCCTCTTCACGAACTCCTGTGATACGGATATTGTTCCATTTGATTGTATCACTCGGGTCTCGAAATCTCCTTTCCTGCTCCTGGATCAATTTCTCTCTTTTTTTCTTGGCTTCCTTTTTTGCTATAACTGTGTCTTCTAATTCACCTATTCTTCTCTCTGCCTCTTCAATCTGTCAGGTGGCCCCCTCTATTTTATTATTCACCTCAATTTATAGTCTTTTTTAACTCGTCACAGCTATTTTGAAAGTCCTTAGTCATTGTATCAGTAGCTTCTCTGATGCCTTTTTCAAGCCTAGTGATTAATTTTATGACAATTGTTCTAAATTCTTGTTCATTTCTGTTGCTTAGATCTGTTTTGGGAAGTTCTGTGGCTGTGACTTCTTACTGGACTCTCTTGAGGGGAGAGTTCTTTTGTCATTTTGGCCAGCTTTCTGTCTCTTGTCAGTTTTAAAAGCTCGTTGTGCACTGTGCACCTGTTAGTATTGATCTGTTAAAGGAGGCTTATTGACTGTCTAGGGCCTGTCATTTCAGGAAATGTTCTTTTAATGTTTTCTCTCAGTTTCTCTTGTTGTGCCTTTGATTATTTTATTTCCCTATTCAGTGATATTTGGGACTCTCCATCATGCGTACTTTGGCTTGTTTCTTGGGGTAGTCCTGAAAAGGAAAACAGACAGACAAACACACAGGGAACAGAAGCATGCAAATGCACAGACAAATCAAACAAACAAACAAATTAAAAGGGGAAAGGAAGTAAAGAAATGGGAGAGGAAGGAGAAGAAAAGAAAAGAAGAGCATAAAAAAATAAAGTGGGGAGAGACAACAAAGGACAATGGACAGGCTTAAAGCATATAACCAGTCGAGGGCAGAGATAAGGATGAGATAATGTAGAATATATCTGGATGGCAAGAGAAAAAAAAGTGGGAGAAAGGAAAAAAGAAAAGAAAGAATAAAAAAAAGGTAATAATAATAAAAATAAGTACAATAAAAGCAGCAGCTCCCCCTCGTGGATAGGCTTGGTTTGGTGTAAGTAGGTCTTGGGGCTACTCTTGGAGGCCCCACCTTGGTGGTTGCAGAGAGAAGAATGGTGGCACCCCAAGCTCTGCTCATACTAAGCGCTGCAAGCCACTCTTATGAGTCCAATCTCCTTGTGCAATGGGTGAGCCAAGCTGTATTTTCCAGGCCTGCCTTGCTTCAAAATCCTAGTCCATGTACTTTAGTGCTATCACAGATGAGGTGTACTTGCTTTGGTGGCTGGCTTCTTAGCCAGGATCTTGTGGAGGGAGGGAGCAGTTTCTCTTGGTGCCAGCTGGGATTCACTGCTGCCGCTGGAGGCGAGGTGCGCTCCCACAGCCACCACCGCCAACTCCCTACTGAGATCGTGTTGGGGTGGGGATTGTTTTTCCTGGCGCCACCAGGATTTGTGCTGTCGCTGCAGGAGGCGAGGTGCACTCATGCAGGCTGCCTCCAGTCAGACTTTTTAATATGGCTCAGGTTCCACTTTCTCATGGAGTCTGTCTGGGTCTCTGTGGTGAAAGAGAAATACTTCAACCTCATGCCCACGTTCTAGTGCTGTCTCCAACATTTATTTATTTTTGAGATACAGAGAGAGAATGTGAGCAGGGGAGGGGGAGAGAGAGAAGGAGAATACAGAATCTGAAGCAGGCTCCAGTCTCTGAGCTGTCAGCACAGAGCCCAATGCGGGGCTTTAGCTCAGGAGTGGTGAGCTCATGACCTGAACCAAAGTCGGATGCTTAACTGAGCCACCCAGGCGCCCCGCAATTCCTCTTTTAACAAGAGGGAGCAAAAATGTATCTTTAAATGTAAAATTTTCTTTTTTAATGTTTTTATTTAAGAAAGAGAAGGGGAGAGAGACAGAAAGAGAGAGAAGAAAATGAATCTGTCAGCACAGAACCTGACTCACAGCTGGAACTCATGAACTGTGAGATGACCTGAGCCAAAATGAAGAGTTGGATTAAAAAAAATTTTTTTTAATGCTTACTTATTTTTGAGAGAGAGAGAGAGAGAGAGCGCGAGCATGCGAGCATAAGCAGGGGAGAGGCAGAGAGAGAGGGAGACACAGAATGCAAAGCAGGCTCCATTCTCTGAGCTGTCAGCACAGAGCCCAATGCGGGGCTTGAACTCACAAACCGTGAGATTATGATCTGAGATTATAACCGAATGAGCCACCCAGGTGCCTCAAGAGTTGAATTCTTAACCAACTGAACCACCCAGTCGCCCCCATACTTAAAATTTTCTTAGCAGATATTGCTTTTCTTGCACAAATCAAAGTCATGGTCAAACAATTTCAGCACATTGGACAGAAGCACAGGCAGTTACTCTGAAGAGCTGGCCATTAAGCTGGAGAAGGACTAAGAATTGAAATCTGTGTATAAGAGCATTTGCAAAACAAAACCGTGTCATTGAAAATATCATTGAGGTTTCTTTTTAAAAGTATATGATTTCAAAAAATTTTAAAGGTATGTATAGTATATATATTACATATAATATATATATGCACATACACAAATATATATACATTTAAGTGTATATATGTATGTATATATAAATATTTGCCTTACCTGCCAGTAGACTCTATATTATTTCATCCATGAGCTTATGTGACTGATTGTCTACTCTGTCAGATTTCATCAGACGATGAATTGGGTCAGGAAATAGAACCATATGCTACCATGACCTGATGATTTCTGACTCTTCATTACTGGAATTAGAGAATGGCTTTAGTCTAAATATCAACTTTGGATGATTAAAAGGCTAATCAAAACAAGCTGCTAATTCAGAAGGGAGAGTATGGGATGTGAAGGAAATCATGTCAAGGTGGCCTGAAGAAATGGCTTTTGGAACCACACAGCACTAGGCTTAAATACCACTCATAAATTACTTACTGTGACCTTGAGACTTCCCTGTGAGAATTCCCATGAGACTTCATTTTCTTATCTAAAGAATGGAGGTAACAATACTCCTCTTCCAAAGTTGTTATGATGGTTAGGTGAGGTAAGAAGATCACATCAGGGATGCCAATGTGGGTCAATCAGTTGAGTGTCTGACTCTTGATTTCAGGTTGGATTGTGAGCTCACTGTTCATGGAATCAAACCCTGCATTGGACTCTGTGCTGATAGTGTAGAACCTGCTTGGGATTCTCTCTCCATCTCTTTCTGCCCCTTCCCAACTCATATTCTATCTCTCTCAAAATAAATAAATGAACTTAAAAAGAGAAGATCACATCATTTTCTTTCTTAAAATTCTTCAGTGGCCTTCCACCAAGTTCCTTACCAGACTCCACAGAGCCTTAACATTATTTTGCTCTGGCCAGCCCCTCTATGCATTGTTCCATATCACTCTTCCCCTGGATTACTATGCTTCAGTAATGCTAGTCTCCTGTTTGTACTATGAGTGCTCAGGGTTTTTCTCATTTCAAAGTCTTTGTACTTTCTGCTTCCTTTAACTAAAAGGAAAGTCTTCATAGTCTTACCACTACTTGAAATTACCTTATTTGCTTTCTTGTATATTGTCTCTCCTTCTAGAATGTAAGTACCACAAAGGCAGAAACCATATATGTTTTGTTCACCAGAGAATCACTATGCCTAGAATAGATCCTGGAATATGAATAGACATCATATGTTTGAACACATATTAGTTAAATAAGTGAATGATCATAGGAGTGCCTGAGACACAGTGGTTACTAAATGAGTGACCAGCCTCCTCTTTTCTCTCCCAAACATGTTCATGTTGACATCTGGAGATGCTGAGGATTAATGAAAGAGAATTCTAACTATGATGGTTGGAAAGCAAGTTTGTGAAGCTCTGTAGTACATGTTCCTGGTAGTGTGCTAGAAAATCATTAGAAGGAGGACCTGCCAACATCTAGGTCATATTACCTTGGGCAAGGGGATCTTTGGGGCCTAATTTCCTTCCTTCCTTCCTTCCGTCCGTCCGTCCGTCCTTCCTTCCTTCCTTCCATCCTTCCTTCCTCCTCTCCTCTCCTCTCCTCTCCTCTCCTCCTCTCCTCCTTTCCTTTCCTTTTTCTTCATATATATATGTAGAAGTTTATATGTATATATATATATATATATAGTCTCCAAGATCCTCTCCAGCATTCAATGGTAGGAAAATAAGAGTCCAAGTATACTGCTTATTCTTTAATTGCTGCCTGTCTCACCTCACTCTTGATCTATTTTTCACTGTTTTGTGCCTGGAGGCCTGGCCACTATGGACCACCTCTCCCTTCTTGGCTGATTTCTGTTTGGGCTCTGCTGGTGGGCGCATCAGCATGATATCAAAGGGAAGGAAAAGAGAGATTGGGGATCTTCCACTTCCTCTCTGGCATCACATCTCTGGTAGTGGTGTGGCACTTGTTTGCTAGAAGGCCCTACCACCAAAGCTACCTGAGCTACAGTAGCACTGTTTTCTCCTGTCACTCCATCAGGCCTAGTTAGGTAAGACTTCTTATTTTTTCTAGTTCCTAGGTATCTCAGTAGTTCTTGTTGGTTCCCTTAATTTTGATGAGACCAGTTTTAAAAGTCTCATTCTTAAAAACTTTTTATTGAAACCATATGAGTGAGATTTGTTTCCCTCCAAGACTCTGATGTACAGTCCATTTGGAAGTATACCCAGAGAAGCAGATTCTAAGAACTCCATTTGTGGAGTGAATAGACATCACTATGAACACTTCCCTTTTGGGTTTGATCTGGATCTTTCATACTTGAGTTTCTGTCTCAGGTGCTTATTTGTTCCATCTCCAGTAGAGAGAAGTACTGTGTTACTGCCATTCACTAGGTAACACAGCACTATAGACATAGTAAAATCCTCATGCAGAGAGTTGGTGGGAAGGAATCTCTTCCCTGTGGCCCTGTTTTGCTCCCTTTTAATCAGAAAAGTTTTCTTTTTCTGGCATGACAGTGACACATTCTCCCAATAAACCCAGGAAATTCACAGTATCTATTTATCCCTGTAGACGTGAGCCTTTTACACCCCTTGTAGTGTCTGGCAAGTTTGTGGATTAATTGCATACCCTCTGTAGAGACTGAGCCATCACATTTAGCTGAGTGCACTAATAAAGGAATTATTATTTAACAGTTCAGCCTTCATCAGCTCTCTTTTATCCTGCCTTCCTGAGTTGGTGAACAAAATTAATGAGGGTGCTGTAGCCATGCCTAACAGCTTCTGCTTGCAACCTTCTCGGGAAATTCTTTGCTATTCTCTACTTCCCTCTCAACTTGTTAAGTTACTTTCATTCTCTAAGTTGACACAAAGATAGATTGTGACAATAGTTTGTGGGTGGCTGTCAGAATTGATGGTGGTTTGTGTGGGAAATGCATAGCTAGTTTAAGAGCTGTGGTTAGGATTCCAGAGAGTAAACTTAAAAAAAAATTCTACCTTAGAGGGAAAGGTCAAGCTGAATGTTTTAATTATGATGCAGTTATGATATATCTCATACTTGGATGACCTGGGCTTGAAAAGTTGGAAAACTATGCAGTATATTCAAATCTAAAAAGGGCACAAAATGATGTGATCTTTTGGTTGGGGGAGGGGGATGAGTCAGAATCTTTCAGAGAAGGCAATGAGGTAAAGTGGGAGGCATGAAGTGTTTAGTGACTACTCTGGACAAAATCATTGACCCCTTTTGACCTAGTGTTCTTACCTGTAAAATGATGTGCAGTTGGAGACTATTTTTAGCTCTCTTATTAATAATCACCCCGTGAGGAATTACTTAGTAGCCATATTTTATGGAGAAAAAATTGAGACTCAGAGGAATTGAGACCATTGTCCAAGATCACACAACTAGGAAGTGGAATAGCCTGCAAAGTTATAGCCTGCCATAACTGACTCCAAACCTTGGTTTCCTGGCCTTGAGAACTTCTATTTATCTTGAAGGCAACTGGGAGAAATTAAATTTTGTGCCATTTTCTATGTGAGGACCATCTTTCAGAAATCTTCAAGGAATTGTTGAAGGCCACCCATTTAGTAAATGGTGGGGCTGGGACATGAAACCATGATTGTCTAGCTTCAACATCAAAGCTATTACAAGATATGGAAACAACTTAAGTGTCCATTATAGATGAATGGGTAGAGAAGATGTGTTGGATATGTACAATAGAATACTATTCAGTCATAAAAAAGAATAAAATCTTGCCATTTGCAACAATATGGAGGGACCTCGAGGGCTTTATGCTAAGTGAAATAATTCGGAGAAAAGGCAAATAATGTAGGATCTCATTTGTATGTGGAGTTTCAAAAACAAAACAAAAAGCTAAGTTTATAAATATAGGGAACAGATTGGTTGTTGCCAGAGATGGGGAATGGGGGTGGAAAAAATGGGTGAAAGGGGTCAAAAGATAAAAACTTCCAGTTATAAATAAGTCACGAGGGAAAAGTCCAAGCTCTTAGCCATTATGCTAGATTTCGACTTGTGATTATAGTAATCATTGTCTCAAAGACATGCAGAGGATAAAGCCAGAAGAGAATTCGGATTTATCCCCAGTAAACTACCTAATTAGGATTATAACAAGCAGAGTTCAGTGGTCTTAAATTCTGAAATATATCTGGCTAACCAAGAGACAGGTGGGACTCAGCTCTCATTCTAGCACCAGCACAAAGTATAAGTAAAATGCTCATTTGAAAATTTTTAGTCCAAGTTCTGCCATAGCATGAACATATATGCATATTCGAAACACCAAATGTGCACCGTATTAGAATTTATTATAATACAAACAAGTCCAAACACAATATATTATCTAATTAAGAAAATATGAACATTTACTATTCTTTTATGGTAACATTCTATTCCATTCTTTGAACTGGAATAGCCAACATTGGAGTCTTTTATTCACTTCACATAGGTCCCTCATGTTGGACCAGTAGGTACCAACTGTGCAAAGTAACTTTCCAGTTGCAGAATGTTTGCAAAATGGAAGTTCATACCTTCCCATGGTCTGTCTTTTATGGTTTGTCTTTCATGCTCCTCATTTCTTTCCCCATGGGACAGTTCAGTCCTTGAGCTGTCCGGTAAAAAGACATAGCACGTACGTGTGTAGCATCACTGCATGTCCAACCAAGGACACAAATCACACAAGAGAGATGCTAGTTAACAGTCTTTCACAAAAACCTGGTATAAGGCAATTGCTGAAGTGCCATCAACAGCAGCTCTTTACATGACAGGCTTTAAAATTCAAGGCTGTTTCCAAAACTGGCCTAAAAGAAAGGCTTAAAAGTTTTTTTCTTAAAAACCTTATTATTGTCCACAATTATTACTATAAATAATAATAAATTAAAAGTCCATAGATTATCTGAAACAAAATTTTAGGACATATGTATTAATCTAACCCAATGAGCACTCTTAGGCATTTTAACCAGAAGACAACAACTCATTGGAATGCCTTCAAGAATCAGACCTCTTTTAGATATTATTTATCAAAATATAAAATATAGTCAGAAGGAAAAAAAGATCACAGTACTACATGGTACAACCTCTTTTGGTAAGAGAAGTGATAAATGAGTGTATGAGGAAAACATTCCAAATGCACACTCAGTTTTTTACTTTTTAAACATCAACAATTTTTACATATAATTAAAAATGTGGAGCAGGGAGCATTGAGATCCACACACGTTTTCCATCTTGCATACATTCTTAAAGAGGAATTGCTTAATCATTATAGCTATTGCACTGTGACTCATCCACATACAGCTCAAACTAGCATTTTTGAGCCATGTGTTTAAAAATAAATAAGTAAATAAATAAATAAAAATAAATAAGTGTATATATATATATATATATATATTCAGAGTAGGTAGCCTTTGGTCAATGTTCATTCATAAGGGGGTGTGGTGGAATTGCATCATACACACACTTGATGAACATGACATATTTGGACTACACGTGCTTGGCAAAAAAGAAACTGAAAGAGAAATGCAATTTAAGGTTGTGGGGGAGCCTGCCCACCATTCTGCTTGATGCACCTATGCCCTAGGGAGAGTGTGACATGGGACATACTAACCTGTTTGTCCCTCACACAACTTCCATGAACATCTGCTAGTGGGAGCATCTTGCTGCAGCAGTGTGATCTTAATGTTCTCGGATATATTAGATTTATACAATGAAGGGAGGTCCCTAAATCCATGTCAACCGTGTCTTATCCTTGCTTGATCTAAGAAATCTGTTCTATTGCTGGAGAAAAACTTAGCTGAGTTAGGTTTTATAAGGGATAGAATATGGTCTCCAATATGGTTCCTTCCTGGGGACCTTGTAGAGGTGACTTTGGCTCAGCCAAATTTTTTTCTTTTGCACTGACTTTAGAATCTAATCTTTGGGTAAGCTGAGACTCTACTGCAATCATTTAAAAGAAGTAGGAATTAGAATCATCAGGACTACCACAACCTAAAATTATATTGAATTAGTACTGAGGGCATTGACTCAAGTCTAGGGCTTATGTTGCACTGGGGCCTTTTCTACCATACTCATATACTGCAAATTTCCGTAAAAAGTGTAGACATATCTTCTAATTTAGGACTAAAATTGTAGTAAGAATCCAGCCTGAGGAGCCACGTGTTCCAAGAGGACTGTTTGCTTTTTGTTTGTTCACCAAAAATACCATACAATTCCAAAATCATTTTGGGAGATTTCTTCCAGGACAAGGATAATTTCAAATACTGGGAATCTGGAAGAGAAATTTTAAAAAGACTAAATAAGTGGAACTCCAGCATGGGATTCCCTTTTAAAATTCATTACTGGATACACAGAGGCTTAATATAATCAAATGTGTGTGCTTGTATGTGTACACACATGAGTGGCAAATTTCAGGGAAGCCCCTATTACATCAGAGAGCTGTTCTTACCTTGGACAGGCAAAAAGAGAACAGCTAAATAAATTCGTATTTTACCATTTTGCAAAGAATCTGAATTAAATAGCTTCTCTGAAAACTGGCATCACCCTTCTGAGCCATATGCATCAAAGGGCAGACAAATAGACAACCTGGGTACCTTTCCATGTGAATTGTGTCTACATTTGTGGCTAAATAGTAATACCAGCTGGATTGTGGGGCAGAGCTGAGAATGTCTCTCTTCACACCTAGAGAGCTACAGTTCCTGACCCTTGAAAACTAAGTCCAGTTTGGAAGTCACTTCAGATAAAACAATTTGGTGAGGGCTTCAGCAAGCAAGGAGGCATCGTTGTCAACTTTACACATGAAACGCTTCTCTAGGAAGCTTGAGTGGTACCACAATAAGAAGCAATTTTGAGTAAAGGGATCATACACAGATGACATGGGATGGATCAAAACAATGGCAAGAGTGGGCTTATTTTTTTGTTTTTCTGGGCTCAAGAGATCCTCCTTTCCCCCCACGCACCAGGCAGGGGTTTTTGTTTTGGAGGAGATAGATAAAATCTATACATAATGACAAATAGAAAGCCTGCATTTTAGACCCAGGTCTGAGGGTCATAGTTATGTTGGTTTGGAGCCTTTCCCAAGAAACTCTGGCCAGAGTTTGGATGGGATTAATACTTGCTTGTCCCCACAGTGTCATTCTGTAGCTTAGGGTTCCAGAGCCACTTCAGGACTACAACCTTCTCTAGGACAAAGGACATCTTGGAAAAATCCTAAATCCCAGTGGTCAGCATTTTTAGCTGCTGAGTATGGCACAGGGAAGCGATGGTTGACCTCAGCTCTTAGTGGAAGAGTGTGGGCTCAGCTACCTGCTACTGTGACTTGGTGTGTCACATAAATGAGAGGTTCCCAATGACTGGATGGTGCCAAGGCAAAGTCACAGACTATTTCTTTACTGTATGTCCTCACTGGCCACAGGATGATGACACAGCCTCCAAAGACATCTTCAAACTGGTAGGAATTCTGCTATCAAGTGACATTGTGAAGATAAATGCACAAATGAAGACAAGATTGATGCTTTTCTTTCTTCTCTTCCATCTTTTCTCATCTGCCAGTCTGAGGGTTGCTCAGTCTGTGGAGATAGGAAATCAGGTTAGCACTTTGAAGTGGGCTACCCTCCCATCTGGAAATAGATTAGACAGAGGCACTAGTTGCCAAACCTGTGAGGTCATGGGGATACTTTTATAGGTTTTCCATTTTTGTCATACTGGTACACCAACATCTTGATACAGTGTGAGTTGGCTGGTGAGATCCAGGGGCTACTTGTTATGGAAAAGTTATGGTTGGTGTAGAACTGTACAGGTTGCTTCTGGCACTTGAAGAAGGCCTTGAGTGTGGTGGCTGCCATAGTGCGGAACCTCTTGCTGATGAAGCAGTAGAGGAAGAAGTTGATGGCTGTGTTCAGAAGGGCCAGCATGTTGGCAATGTCAGACATGATGTGCACCAGCCAGCGGTTTTGGATAGGTGCCCCATAGAGGTGGTAGAGAATCATGATGATGCGGGGGGCCCAGAGTGTGGCAAAGATGGAGGTAATGGTGAATAAGATGGCAGTGGTTTTCCCTGTGGAGTAGCCACGGAGGCGAAAATTGCTTTTCCTCCTGAGCTTGTACACAATGATTGAGTTCAAGATGAAGAAGATGGAGCAGGGCACCAAGTACACGGTGAAGCAGTGAATCCAGATAAGGACATGATGCATGGAGGTGCTGATGTAGTCTTCTGTCCAGATGTTGGGCCACCAGTAGTAGGGGATGCTGGTCAGGAAGCAGGTAATGTAAACACTTACAATGACTTTCCTGGTGCGGGCTGGGTAGGAGACTGTGTGGTACTTGAGTGGGTGGCAGACGGCAATATACCGGTCAATGGTTAATGGAACAGTAATCCATATAGAGGTGTGGATGGATGAAAATTCCAGTACTTCTATGATCTTATTGGGCACCTGAGGCATCTGCATGTTTAAGATGAAGTCTTCCAACAGGAAGTCCACAAACACAATGAAAAAGAGGACCAAGATGTCAGCAGCAGCAAGTGCCAAGAGATAGTTGTAGGAGGACTTCTGCCTTCTAGCTACCAGCTGAGAGAGGATGATCACTGTCAGGATATTGGCTGTGGAGAGAAGGGAATCTGGTTAAACTCTGAAGTGAGATGATTTTATTGGCTAATACAGGTTCCTAGGCATATGTTTATGGGCACTTTGATGGAAGACAAAAGGACTGAACCAATGCTTTTGAGGGACAGTCTCTATACTACAAATTGTAGCTCATATAGCCATCTGGATACTAATTTGATAAATTATATATTCATATTATAAATTAATATTGTAGGAATAAGTAAACTATTCCTCACAATCATTGGAGGTGTTGTTGCCTTTGTCCTCACTTCAGAAATGAAACCGGGGCCTAGAAGGCTTAAGGAACTCATACAGTAAGTTCTGGTGACAGGAACCAAAACTAGATCCCCTAACCTGAAATCCCATGCTCTTTTTTGTCCTCATGCATGCAGAATAAACAGGTGTTCCCTGTTTCATGTGTTCTGGTAGGAGACTGACCTCTTAAGAACTTTTTTGGAACTTGGATATTAGGGCCTTTCCTTTTTATGTAGATTTAGTATTGAAGGAGCTGTGAAGATCATGACCCTCAGATTAATTTAAAGATAAATTTATATTTATTTTTAAAGTAGGTATAGATAGTCTCTAATATGATGATTCAACTTAATGATTTTCTGGCTTTACTATGGTGCAAAAGTTATAGGCATTCAGTAGAAATTGTACTTGGGATTTTGAATTTGGATCGTTTCCTGGGTTAGTGATATGTGGTATGAGACTCTCTTGTTATGCTGGGCAGCAGCAGTAAGTCAGAGCTCCCAGTCAATCACATGATCAAGAGCACTTAAAACTAACACACTTACAACCATCTGTACCTGTACAACCATTCTCTTTCTCACTTTCTTTTTTTTTTATTTAAAAAAAAGTTTGTTTTTTTTTAACCCCTTACAATTCAAGTCCTCTTTGAAATTGTCCCAGGCCCATTCTTTCCCTTTCTTCCTTCTTTCTCTCCTTAGAGGCAAACACCATGCTGTAATCTTCAGGGCCATGTTTGGATACCCTTACTTTCCTTTAGAGTAGACCATCCATTCTGTATGCTGCTGGTTCCATTCAACATTGTTTTTGAAACCATATTGATACATGTAGTTCTCGTTCAGTCATTTTAATGACAAATAGGATTTCATTACATAAAATTACTGTAATTTATTTGTTCGTGTATACATACAGAGAGACACACCTACATATATACACGTCTGTATATAATTTCTGTATAATAGGCATGTATCGGTATATACACACATGTATGTCTATGTAATATGTGTATATTCACACATATAGACATACGTGTGTGTGTGTGTGTGCATGTATAAAACAATGTACATTTAAGGCCACCTGGGTGGCTTATTTGGTTACTAAGCCTCTGACTTCGGCTCAGGCCATGATCTCACAGGTCTTGTGTTCGAGCGCCACATTGGGCTCTGTGCTGACAGCCTAGAGCCTGGAGCCTGCTTCGGATTCGGTGTCTCCCTCTCTCTCTTGGCCTCTCCTCTGCTCACACTCTGTCTGTTTGTCTTTCTCTTAAAAATAAACAAACATTAAAAATTTGAAAAAATAAAACAGTGTACATTTAAATTGGCTCCACGTTTTGCTGTTAAAAACTGACGTATTTAATAACTTGATACATGAGATTTTCTTTTAGGTAGTATACATGTAGAAGTATATTCATTATGCTCTAGAGTATGTGCATTTTAATCTTTACCACGTATAGTTGAATTGCTCTGTAAAGTGGTTTTACTAATTTACATTCCCAACAGCAGAATAAGAAGAGTTTCATTTGTCCCATATCCTTTCTGTATTTCCTAACATTAGTTTTTGTTTTTAAGTTTGTGATATTCTTGCTCTTCTTCAAAGCACTTTGAAATAATATTTTGAAGCAGTGAAGAATTAAGGTACTGATGATATTAACTAGCCATGATTCAAACCCAGGAGCAATGCTCATGCTCTAAACCACTCTGCAGTAAGAATAATTCCAGGCAGGGGTGGGGGTACCAGGCAGGTATAGTATACTATATGCAAAAGAAAAAAATAATGCATAAATTCTGTTTGAAGTCACTGCCTAAGAAAAGAGGTCCCATTAAAGCAAAGTTCTTTGTATTTGTAAACCCAAAATTTCAAAAGTTCATTCATGCATTCAACAGTGTTTTTGTGCATTGGTTATGAGCTATGCCCTAGAAGGAGATGCTGAACAAAATAGACTTGGATGGTTTTGCCTTCATGGAGCTTAGAATCTTTTAGGAAGAAAAAAAGTCAACTGAAGAGCCACAGCAGAAAATAAGTAACTGGAAGCTGTAAGTGCTATGAGTGATCAATAAACGCTTTGCTGAGGAAGTTATGTTCAAGCTGAAATTTGGAGGACCAGTAGGAAGTAAATAGGCAAAAAGAGTGAGACTAGAAAGTGTGTTTCAAGCAAGGGAAACTGTATGCAAAGACCCTGAGATGGTGAAAGTATAAAGAGTTGGGCTTATATTAATTTTCTGCTTACTTTGTGTACATTTTTGCTCTCTCTCTTTTTTTAAATACCATGCACATTTTATTTTTATTGTAGAGAGAAAGCGAGTTAGGGAGAGGGGCAGCGGGGGTGGGGGAAGAGAATATCTTAAGAAGGCTCCATGGTGAGCATGGAGCCCAACACAGGGCTTGATCCCATCATCCTGGGATCATGACCTAAGCTGAAATCAAGAGTTGTATGCTCAACCGACTGAACCACCCAGGTCCCCCAAGAGTTCTCTTCTATTAAATACTCATGCTGTGTTCTGTTGAAAAATGTTCCAAAATATTTTATTCATTTATAAATCTTTTCAAAAAGTGTTTAGCATCTACCTTATATGTACACAGGCCCATGGTAGAAACACACATTCAGAGTCTCCGCCCATAAAGTATAGAAAAACAGACAAGTAGCTAAGTATTAAACAGATAAATGAGAACACACAGAGTGATCCAAGAGGGACTGGTGAACACACATAGAATGATTTGGGAAAAGGTGCGGGTCAAACATCTGGCTACTTTGATCTAATCATATACAAGCTATAAAATCATATCTGATGATACCATATGTTTGCACTCATAAGTCTAACAGGAAAACAGGAGAAACCTAATGGAGGACCAGGGGGAGGGGAAGAGGGAAAGAGAGTTGGAGAGAGAGAGGGATGCAAAACTTGAGAGACTATTGAATGCTGAAAATGAACTGAGCGTTGAAGGGGAAGGGGGAGAGGGGAAAAGAGGTGGTGGTGATGGAGGAGAGCACTTGTGGGGAAGAGCACTGGGTGTTGTATGGAAACCAATTTGACAATAAACTATTTAAGAAAAATAAAATAAAATCATATCTGATGGTTACCTATCAAAGCCAAGAGCGTCAGGACTCCGGATTAAGTATGTGGAGTCTGGGGCTGGGCTGCTGGAGTTTAGTCTTGGCCTTACTGCTTATTGGCTCTTTGCCTTGGGGAGATTTATTCAATCTCTCTGCATTTCAGTTTCCTTATTTATAAAATGGGGTTAATAAGAATATCTGCTTCAGAGGGTTGTTGTGAGAATACAGTGAGATAATTTTTACACACGGTTAGAACAGTGCCTGGCATGTGGTTAAGTTTTCAGTGAATGTTAGCTATTGACTGAGAGTCTACTCATTCAGCAGATGTTAGCAGAGCATTTCCTATGTGCCAGGCATTGTATGAGGTATTGGAGATTAAGGGGTTAACAAAATGCAGAAGTTCCTTTTTATCATGGGGTTTATTGTATGGTGAGGAAGACAGACAATAAATAGATATAAAAATGTAGAAGAGAATTTCAGACAGCATACTATCCAGAATAAAATCCAGGGATGAGACAAATTGAGATGAGATAAAAATTTTTTATTTTTATTTATTAATTAAAAAATTTTCAATGCTTATTTTTGAGAGAGAGAGGGAGCGCAGGTGGGCAAGGGGCAGAGAGAGAGGGAGACAGAGAATCTGAAACAGGCTCTAGGCTCTGAGCTGTCAGCACAGAACCCAGTGTGGAGCTTGAACTTGCAATAGCAAGATCATGACTTAGGCTGAAGTTGGACGCCCAATCAACTGAGCCACCCAGGTGTGCCGGAGATTATTTTTTTAGGTTAGGAAGTGACATTCGAATTGAGTTAAGAATGAAAAGAAGGATATCTGCCATGAAAAGATTTGTGGGGAAAAAAATTCTAGGCAGAGGGAATGGCATGTGCAAAGGCTCTGAGGTGGGAATGAGTATGGTATTCATGGAACAGAAAGAAGGCCTCTTATCAGTCCTGTTATCATCCCCATTTTATAAATGAGGAAATTGAGGATTGGATCTTTAGGTAATTTGCCCTAAACCACATCTTGAGTTAAGTGGGGGAGCCAGAAACTAACTCTAGTTCTGTCTGACTTTATGGCATATCAAGTTCTGTCTTGTTTATCTTTCATCACAGGAAAGGGTTTTCAGTTGGAGGAAAGTGACTCCTGTTTCCTGGGCTGTCCCTGATTTAGAAAAGTGCTGTCATTTCTCTCCCATGTTCCTGCCCCATCTGCCAGCCTATAAGGAGGCAGGAATGGATAAATGCTTTAGTGTCCCCCAAGGGGAAAAATACTTTATATATTCTACAGGAAGTGACTCTTCATCACTGTCTGTTACTCCCCAGTTGAATGCTATTTGAAGTGTGGTACTAAAAATTCTCCATATCTAAGCTCTTTAAAAATATTTCAGCCCGTTCTAATTAATGCTTTAAGTCAGGCAAGTCATTGACTCCAAATGAAATTTCTAGGTATTCATATTTGACATTTCTTTAAGTTTCTAGTAATTGCCTCTCTTGAGAAACTAACCTGCAGACACTGAGTCTTTTGTTTCTTTCGTACAGATAGATTTGCCCCCAAGGCAACATCAAGCACACTTAGGAGATCCTTGGGATGAGAAAACATGTGTGAGCCATAGAAAGCTGGAGGGGAGTAGAACGATGCCTGTGTATTGATTTTCTGAAAAAGAAATGAGAAGGCAGAGTTTTCAACTCCTAAGGTTTGACATTTGCTGTAATTACTCACATCAAGAAATCCCTTCATTTCCATGGTGGCACATTTTCCCCCAAAGAAAAGGACTGGTGTTGACAGGGTCTGTTTGTACTTAAAATGGGTGAAACAAATAGACAAAACAGCCAAAGAAACCCAAGTCATCACCGCCTGAAATTATATTTCTCCACTTTTCTCTCAAACTAACCAGCCCAAGACTCTGTTGTGGAAACCTTAAGCAAGCCCCAGTAAACTTCACAATCAAAATGTCAGTGCTTCAAAAAAGCAAATCTTTTCTGTAACTGGTGTCACAGGACAGGTTTAAGCTCCTGGGTAATAGAAAGCCCGTGTTTTGTGATTGCAAAGCTTCTTGGTCATATTCTTAGGGGAATTCATTTCCTGTACTTGGTGGCTTAGTGTGCTCAAACTTGAGAGGATTTGGGGAGTGGCTGAAAAAACAACTTGGGTCTGGATGTCAGACCCCGCCACCAAATGGTCTACTGGTGCAGAGGGAAAGGGTCAAAGTTTTCCAGAGGTATTTTCTGTGTCTGTGAGGACTATAAGGTCCCTGCAGGTTCCTTGGAAGAAAAAGCTGGAACAGAGCATTGACTAGGAGTTTTGAATTTATCTCTCTCAATTCTGCTGGATTTCCTTTTTTTTTTTTTTTTTTTTTTTTTTTTTTTTTTTTTTTTTTTTTTGGTCTTTGAAACTGAGTTTTTTTCAGTTGCAAAAGTAAAACAGATGGGGCGCCTGGGTGGCTCAGTTGGTTAAGCCTCCGACTTCAGCTCAGGTCGGATCTCACATTCGTGGGTTCGAGCCCCGCGTCAGGCTCTGTGCTGATAGCTAGCTCAGAGCCTGGAGCCTGCTTCCGGTTCTGTGTCTCCTTCTCTCTCTGCCCCTCCCCCTCTAATGCTCTGTCTCTCTCAGTATCAAAAATAAATAAAACATTAAAAAAAAAAGTAAAACAGATACTTGTAAAACACTTAAACATTGTATTGGCAAGTAATTATATTACTGTTAGTTCATTTTTATTGAGCATTTGCTTGTAAGCATCTTACATACCATATATCATTTAATCTTCACAACCACTTATAAGGTTGGAATTATGATTGGAGAGCATCAAGGCTCAGAGAGGTTAAGTAACTTGTTCAAGGTCACACAGCAAGCACGTGATGTGCCAGGACATTAAACCAGGCTTTTTGCCTCCCAGTTTACATATTTAGCTACTACATTATACATCAGAATATGAAAGTCTGCCCAAATTCCATTTCCAAAGATACTGTGGTGCCTAGTCTCATAGATGGCCCTTAATGAACCACATGTCTGGATATTCATGCCTTTGGGTAGTCTCCTCCCTTGAACTGGAGCTGGTCCTGTGATTTACTTTTGACCAATAGCTATAGCAGGGGTGACTTTGTATGTATAGATCATATGTGGGTTTTCTGAATATGTGCTCTTGGAATGGTCCATTTTGGAACCTAGCTATGAGAAGCACAAGTCAGATGGAAAGGTCATGTTCAGGATTCAGGCTGAAAGCCCCAGGTGATCTCATAGCCAAATCCACCATTGTCAGCCATTTGAGTGAGCCATCTTTGATGTCCAGCTCAATGGAACCACAAGTGATAATAATTATAATAATTATAAGTATAATTAGTAGTAATTACTACAACACAAGGAGAGCATACAATAAAACTTGTGCAAATTGATTTTTTTAATAAAAAATAAATCATGGATTTTCCCCCATGTCATTAATATTCATGAAATATTCACCTCTGGCTGGACATTATTTTATTTTTTGGCCACTATAGAAGCTCATTAAGCATCTTTTTATATATCTGTAGAATAAATTCCCAAAAGTAGAAGTGCTAGTTTAAAGGGTAACACATTTTTTTCCTTCTTCCTCCCTCTTGCTCTCTTTCCATTTCTCTTTCTTCCTAAAGACAGCTAAGAAAATTTGTAAAAAGGAAAAGAACTCAAGTTGAAACTACAAAAGGATTTAGATTAGACACCAAGAAGAACTTTTTGATAATAATGGCTATTACCTGAACAAGAGCAGGTCACTGACACCACAGTTGCTCATTTCATACAGGTCTTCAGAAAAGGACAGAGAATTTCTTATCAGGGCTGATTAAATTCCCACAGTTCCCTTCTGCAAATCCTTTCTCTCCATCCTAAACCACGTTCTTGTGAATTTCACCATCCTTGGTGACTTAAATGTATCTCTCCTCCTTAAAGTTGTTTGTCTTTTGCACTGGAAGAGTTAGCCCTCCTGTCCTACAGAACTGTAAGGACCCCTAACATTGTAAGCAATTTCAGTGGTGTTATTTTAGCTGTTTCTGGGAGATGTCCCAGGGACAAAATGTTAGGAGAAGCAATGTTTAAGCCTCCCAGGCAAGAAGTTGGCGCTGCTCTTGTTTAGATCAGATGGGGAGTGGAGACTGAATTTTGTGATCGGCATTGCCTCTTAGAGGTTGTCATCTTACTGTTACCTGTTCCACTCTGGATCTTGGAGCAGAGGAAGGAAGAGGGAATAAAGCATGATGCTGACAAGACTTGGTGTTCAGTCTTTTTGGCCTCCATGGATGGTACTAGAGGATCCAGGTGAACTGCCCTGAGGGCTCCTAGGAGAGGAGCAGGGAAGGATTTCCAGAGGGCAGCTGTCCTACCTTATGGTTCCAACCTCAGGCACTACTAGCTGGCCACTGGCCATCCCTGTTTCCTCATTGTTCCTCTTGCCCCAGGGCAGAAGCTTGGGAATGCAAATGCCTTTCTTGCATTTGGTTATTAGGGGCACAAAACTGACTGTGGACTAGTGAGGACAGGCAGTGTGTCCCCACTCTCACCTCATGGGAAAGGCAATCCTTGACGGATGGCTTCCAGATTCCCAGGAGGCCTCTAAACCATTTGGGGTTTTTGTTGTTGTTGTTGTTATACTCTGCAGACTGAACCTCTCCCAAAACATCCAGATACATAAGAACCTATCCTGTTTGGAAGAGTTCGTGAAGTGTAGTGTTAATCTCTCTGAGCCTCAGTTCCTACATCTGTGAAATGGGCATCATAATAAATGTACCTCCCTTGGTTGTTATAAAGATATATGCAATACCCTTTCGGCACATAATGAGCCCTCACTAAATGTTACCTATTGTTACTTTTTACACCTGGCAATTGCAGTTCAGCAGACAATTACTGAGCTAGAGGCCAGACACTGTGCTGGAAGCAGAGATGAGTCAGAGAGAGTCTGAGCTCTCTAGGAATCCCAGAGAAGATTCTAGTTTCCCTTCAAGTATAATTCTAGGCACTAACAATCCTGCCACCCTATCCTGAAATTTTTTATTGTCTCTAACCTAATCCCTCTAGCTGCAGTGGTATCCCACTGGCTACTCCTCACTTTGTTTCTCTCCTTGGTGGAGAGGAATGTTGGCCCTGAAGAGCCATTATTACACAATGACTCAGTTGTCTCTTGCTTTCTCTGAAATAGCGTTTGTTCTTTTAAAATTTTAGGTTTTTTTTGATACCTCTTTAGTTGTCTTTCTAGCTTTACTATCCTGTTCTTCTCTATTTGTGGTTTTTTTGTTTGTTTGTTTGTTTGTTTGTTTTTTTGCGGAGACCCCTATTTGTCACCACATTTAGCACTGGAGTGGATTCTTTTCAAAGCTGGGGGTAGTATTTCCTCTCTTTCTGTGGTCTCATCTGAAGCATGATTACACAGCCTGAGACACGAATGGCAAAATACGGATCATCTTCATCCGATTGGTAGTGCTCCTATGTTCCCTGTTGAAAAGTATTCTAAAACCATGCCTGAATTTAGTACTGCTGCGATAGATTAGTGATATTTGTCACGATGGAACCAATGTTGTGGATTTGCTCTCGCGGTTTGACGGGGTTTGAGCCCTGGATACATGATGCAGTCTTCTTGGCTTTTCCTAGAACTTAACAAAGCAGAGGTTTCCATTGTGGACCAGAGCTAGTTGAGATCTAGTAAGGCTGACCCGTGCAGATGAATAGTCAGCAAGAGCTAAAAATGGTTGCCAGGGCAGTCTGAGTAAAGACAGTAGGGGAAGTGAATTAGTACCTGGGCTGATTATCCCTTTAATCTGGGCTGATCAGTTGGCCTTCTGTTGACTGCAAAATTCCTTCTGACTTTTTGACCGGGAGCAGCATCTTGGGGTAACCATGACAACTGCTAGGTCTCAAGTCGGCCAATAGACTCAAAAGTTTCCAGACCATACTTCTTGGTGCTAAATTTTTCTTAGGATTACTATACATTGAGCACCTACTGTGAGCCTGCTGCCTCTGTAGAGATGGAGTGATTTTATGTGATTCATTGATGAATAATTTTACGTTAAAAGTTATGTGTTTAGTTTAAATGGAATTAGAGGAATGTTATTTTTCCATTTAGGGTAATGATAAAAACCTTAAAAAAAGTTCAGCTTATTAAGAAAATTGATTTAAAGAAAGATATAAGGGCAAAGCATTGTAAGGAGAATGTAGGCTTTGGTCTCCATTTTACAAACAAGGAAACTATAAAGAGGGTGTTAGCCACCTGCCCAAGATTGGCAGAGCTGGTAAATCAAAGAAGTATTTTGAAAGCACTCAGTGGTACCATCCTGGGTCAAGTAATGAATGCAGCTTTTTTTTTTTTTTTTTTAATGGCTCCAGAGTTTGTCATGGATACAGATAGGGGCAGAGCTTGAGCCATCTCTTCTAGCAAACATAGAATGTAAGAGTTACCAGAAGGGATAGTCTCCTTAAAATGACAGGCATCTATTTTGGAGTATGGAGGAACTGGGTTAGCACCCAGATCTGCTCCTTGCTAGCTGGCATTCTTGGACAAGTAATACATCTTGGACAAGCTTCAGCATCCTCATCAGTAAAGCAGGAGAACCAGTAATGTGTGTTTCCCAAAAGGTTGTTAGGGATCAGAGAAGGTCACATGCATAAAGCGACACAGAGCCTGGCATGGGCAGAGCACACAGTAAGTGGCCACGGTTAGTTAGTATGCGTGAGTGTGATGACTAGTCCTGTTAAGGGGATGATCTGAATCATGTGAAGGCTTGACATGGAGGAAGAAGCACTGGCTAGTTTAGGCAGGGGATTCTCCTGCTGTATTTCATGAGGATGGGAGAACTGGGTAGAGTGAAAGACCTCTTGCCTCATTATATTCCATCAATGAAAGTGTCCTTAACACTGCTGTCTGAGATACATTTGCAAGTTGTTAATGCAGAGTAAACCCTAAGAGTTCCCTATAAGGGGAAAAAAATCCTTTTGTCTTTTTGCTTTCTCTTTTTCTTGTAGCTGTTTGAGGTGATGGATGCTAAGCTTCTTGTGGCCATGATTTCATAATATATGTGAGCCAAACCATTATGCTCTACACTTTGAACTTATACAGTGATGTAGGTCAATTATATGTCATTAAGATGGGGGGCGGGGAAAGTGTGCCCAGGCATCCCAGTTTTGTTGGGAGATGCCTCAAGCTTCAATTAGGTTCTAACATAGACCCGTGTGTGCCCATGGACAAGCCATTTCCCTTCTCAGGGCCTCAGCTTCCAGATCTGTAAAATGAGCCAGTTAACAATAAAGCAATAATAATAAAGATAGTATCATAGCTCATATCTGGTGAAGGTGAGTGGTAGTTTGATGGACATACAAGACAAGAAAGGACTCTCCAGGGAGAGTGAACTGCCATATGCAAAGACAAAGAGGCATGAACCAAAGGATCTACCACCATTTTTTCAGGGCCCCTGGTAGTTACGAGTGCTTACTGTGTGTCAGGCCCTAAAACCCATTCCTTCATATACATGAAGTACATTTCAGATTTGTAATATCAAATGTCATCTAATATTATAGTATTTAATAACAAATATCCAGCATTTAATCCTTACAAATAAACTAGGTACTCTTTTCATCCCTTTATTATAGATAAGAAAGACTGAATGGTTAAGAAATTGGCTGTTAAGGAATCAAATGCTTCTTCCAGTTTTCCTGTTTTTGGATACTTGTTATATTAGAGCTTAACATGTTTAGTAATAAATAATGCATGTGTTAATAACAGTTCCCTTTATTAAGCATTTACCCTATGTGACTCTCTTGTTAGAGGTTTTACTTACATTAAAGTGAATCCTCACATGACATTAGGAGGTTTGTGCTATTAATATCCCCATTATAGGGATGAAAACATTGAGGCTCAGTGGGGTAAGAAACTGACCCAGACACCAAGTGTGTGCTGGACTCAGGATTCAAAAATAGTTTATTAGACTTAGAGACCATCTGATGCATGTGCTTGTCCAGATGCTTCTGTAATTAGCTTTAGTGAACTCACCATTATATAGAAATAGGCCGGTTGGTTCTTTCTCTTTCTTTCCTTTTTTTTTTTTTTTTAAAGTGTGTATCAGCTGACATTCTTCATTGCTTTTTTCAATATTGAATGATGCTCTCCACTGGCAGATTCTCCCTCATGTTTGTCCTGGGTGCTCAGTTTTGGCCCACATTGCCCGTCCTGTGACTTCCAGCTGGTGACTGCCATGCACACAGGATGCTCATTTGTTTGTGCTGTTTTGTGGACCCAGGGTGATGGTCAGTGGGTGGCAGGGGACCAACAGGAAGTCAGAGGCTTCTAGGCTCTTCATCTAGAGTTCACTGGGGTGTTAGAGGCTAATTGTGGCTCTGCTCGGGTTGTCACTGTTTGATTAAATATCTTGTGCTAAGCACCATCCATCTGCCTCCCAGTGGCTGCCAGGGGTAGGTATTTTTAGCTTCGGGCAAATAGCCTGTCAATTGTGCATACAAAACGCAGTTAACACAAAGCCTTCATTTTCTGTTGCCTGTCTTCTTCCATGCAGGCAAGGAGAAGGAAGAATTAAATGAAGTTGGTGCTCACTTACTCGTTCAACATTTACTGAGCCATCCACCATTACAGGCCCTGTGCCAGACATGGGTGATGTGTGGAAACACACAAGCAGATCAAATCCACACAGAGCTTACAATCTATATTGACCAAGTGGAATTCTGTTCTGCTACCTTTTAGCTCTGTGGCCTTGGGTAAGTTACACAATTCTCTGGGCCTTCTTGCACTCAAAAAGCACGTGCTGGGCATGGGCTATGTGCCATTCACAGTGCTGAGGCTGCTGATGAGGAGAGGTAGATTTCTCTCTGCTCGCAAGTGAGACAGAAAGGCAAAGAGTTTGCATGACCAGCAGCAGGTGTGACTCAGGCTGCCCCAGGCATTTTCTCAGGTCTGCAGGGATAGAGGGGCAACAAGGCCCTGCAGTGGGGCCAGGAAAGGCTGCACAGAGGCGTGAAGGAGATCAGGGAGACTGGGCACTCTAACATCCAGGAATGGCATGAGCTAGGGAGGCAGGCCTGTGGGTGGCACAGTAAAGAACTAGGAATCTAATAGATATAACAGATGAATTAAACGAGATAATTCTTCAGCCAGTGACCCGTGCTGTCTTTCTATCCTGAAGGCTTCTCTTCTCAGGGGCCACTTCTTAGGGACAGCTGGTTGCCCTGAAGCTAAAACTGTGTATAAATGGCAACAATTAGCTGGTGACTTTGTACCTCTAGCTGCTTTCCACTATTAGGTCTGCATCAAGGGTCTCCAGCTTAAAGAAGAGGAAAATCAGTAACATGACATCAAGAAAAACTCGAACATTTACTACTTCCAGAGCATTTTGTTACAAGTCATCTATCTCCCTACGTTTCGACTGCTAGAAGCACTACTGGAGCTGACCACAACTTTAACGTCTGCTGCTTTGATGATTCAAGAGGCATTTCTGGGGCTCCCAATCTTATTCCAGAAAGACAAGGGCACAGAGAACAGATTCCAGAGCCAGACTGCTAGGGTTCAAACCTGACTTTGCCACTTTTTAGCTGTATCATCCTGGGCAATTTATTTAATAATGTGCCTCAGTTTACTTATCTATAAAAAGGATGATGATTTGGCATGTATCATAGGCTTCTGTGAGCATTAAATAAATAAATATAGGGAAAATGCCTAGAACAAGTGCCTTGTACCATGCATAAATTTTACTGTCATTACTCTTAGAATTGTAGAAGGGTAGGAAGTGTGTCTTCTTTGCTTATTATTACTAATACATTTCCACAGTTTCTGACATGCAGTAGCTGCTTAATAAATACCTGTTGAATGAATGACTACAAATATAGATTAACACAACATCACAGACACAGTGAAGTGCTGGTTAACAGTTTTGAATAGACTGGGAGCTTACCAAGGGTTTACTGCAGAAAATGAGTCAGGTAATGTGGTCAAGGGCAACTGGAAATTAATTTAGTGTTCAGTGTGAGAGAAAGATCTTTTTGAGACTATTATTCTTCTCTGAAGAGGTTTTGTGCCAGAATCTTCCATGTGAATCCAATTTTGTTCAACATAAATTTAGTGATGCCCAACTATGTGCCAAGCCTGGAATAGGCTCTTGGGAGTACCGGACCCATTCCCTGGGCTCAAGGTGCTTAGAACTTACTGAATAAATCATACCAAGGCAGCATGAGGACTCATTCAAAGCTTGCTGCTCCTGTCAGTGACTCTATGCCAAAGTTTGAAAATTCAAATGGCAACAGGGCCAGGTAGGTAATATCAGTATGTGAGGTGGGCATGCAGGGGCCTTTAATGAACTGAACCTTCCTTCAAGAGAGCAGCCACTATTTAGTTCTTCCTGGTGGTTTCCCATGAGGGAATAACAGCCAAATGGCCAGGTCTTCCACTGGTTTAGAAGAGGCTTGCAAACAAAACACACACACACACACACACACGCACGCACGCACGCATGCACGCACGCACGCACGCGTGCGCCTGTGGGTAGCTAGTTTGAGACCTCTGCTCTGTAGCCAAAATCCAGGATCTTTGCATGCCCAACCAGATACCTCTCACACCATCAGCTCCCTTCTGTAACCCATGCAAATGCACCTTGCTCTTCACTTTATGAGCTGTTGCCTAAATATACAGCACTCTCTTTCCTTCATAGCACTGCATGGGCTATGTCTTCTGCCTGGAATGCCTTCTTTGTCTGTAGCTCTTTGGATGGTAGATTTTTTATTTTTAAAGCCTTCCCTGATCTCAGTGTGCTGAGTTAAGCATCTCATTGGCTAGAGTATTTAACACATTTATAATGATCTTCTTCAAAATCTTTATTACCCATTCACTGAGAGCCTGTGGAAGGCAGGGACGAACCTTGAGGATTTGTAGGGCAGTCAGAGAGTACGTACTCCATCAACATTTGTGGAATAAGAGTGACAGATGGATGGACGGACATGTGGATAGATTCCCCATGGCATTTTCTGTGGAACATTTATCTGCTTGATGTCACTTTTGTGGTATTCCATTACACGCATGATAACTTGATCGTATCCCTTCCTTCAGCTTTCTTCTGTCTAAACCCAGTCTCTCTCAGTAGCTTCTTGGGAAGTTATTTCTCTTACCTCCCATGGATGAATGATGGATTTGAGTTCCCCATTCCCTTGTCTGAGCACGACACCTAACTCCATTTTCTCATCTCTGCAAGGTGGACAATGTATTTTCCCATAGAACACTGAACATTTATACCATACTTTACATGTAGTAGGTACTCAAAATATTATTGGTTTATCCACTGAGTGTAATAGACAGTTTCTTCTGTAGAGCACCGAGCCTTTCCCTTGTTGAAGAGTGGAGAGGTTAAGAGCACTGATTCTGAAACCAGGCTTCATGGGCTTGGACCCTGAGTTAGCCAGTCCCTTGCTTTCTGATCCCAAGTTTCTTAAATACTCTGTGCCTGAATGTTCCTTATTTGTAAAAAGGAGATAGTGATACTACCTGTCTCATAGGGTTCTTCTGTGAACTACATCAAATGCTTAGAAGAATACCTAGTATATAGTGAGGGCTCAACAAATGTTATTTATGTTGCTCACTGCCTAACCCAAGAGATTCTAGAGTGAGAAGGAGTTTGAATTATCACAGACAATTCAGACCAGCTGCTCCCCTTCCTTCTATCACAGATACTGACTCCCTGCTCTGTTTAGGCACCTTGCCAGAGCTGTTGATGCCATAGTGAAACAGAAGAAATGGTTTCTTCCTTCCTGGAACTTCTAGCCTGGCTGAAGCCAGATAGATACCCAGAAAGAAGCTCCACAACAGAAGACAGCATGCAATGGAAGCACTTTAGAGTGGGTAACCATCTAACCTAGAGGATCATGGAAGGCTTCTTGGAGGAAGTGGCATGTGCATGCAGTGACATGGAGGAGTAGGAAGCAGTTGAGTGGGGAACAAGTATGCCAGTAAGAGGGAACAGAATATGTAAAGGTCAAGAGAAAGAGAATGGCTGTTGGAGCAGCTGAAAGTTCAGCAGGGAATGGAAGTCACAGGCCAGAGGCTTAGGGGATAGATTTCAGGCTGCAGAGGTGTCTTTAGGATTTCTGAATCAGTTTGTCAATCTACAAATTGGAGTATTTCATGGCCAGTGGAACATTTGAGTTTCTTTTGAAACTCAGAAGGAGAGGGCACCCTGGGTGACATTTTCATGGTGGTAAGTGTCCTCCAGCTGAACCAGTCCCCACCAGACCTCACTCATTTATGTCATCTGCCTGACCCTGCGGGAGAGAGAGCTGGGAGAGAGGGCTTGCTGGAGAAGTGGTGGAGAAGTAGTAGCATCCGATTCTAGTGACTCAGATAGTTTTGCAGCTGTGTTTGAGTTGAATTGGTCCTGAGGATGTGGGGAGTCATTGAAGGGCTTTAAGCCTTAATGGGTTTTACTAGGTAAGATGATTGTGGGGTACATGGGTGGCTCAGTCAGCTAAGCATCTGACTCTTGGTTTTGGCTCAGTTCATGATTTCACACTTCCATGAGTTTGAACCCCACTGTGGGATCTGTGCTGTGAGCTCACAGCATGGAGCCTGCTTGGGATTCTCTCTCTCTCTCTCCCCCTCCCTCCCTCCCTCCCTCCCTCCCTCCCCCTCCCCCTTTCTGCCCTCCCTCACATGCACTGTCTCTGTCTCTCTCAAAGTAAATAAATAAACTTAAAAATGTTTTTTTAAGAAAAGATGGTGGTTATTTCTATATCAAACCACAGACATCTAGGTGGGGGGTGGGATGGGTGGGGGGGAATAAAGTACAGAGGGTCTTTTATAAACCTCACTGAAACTTTCAAACATGGGTTTGTATTGTAGCTACCTCATAGATTGAATTTGACAGTAGCCAGCAGAAATGCTTGAGAAGTAACATCTCTTTATGTCATGTGTCCCCCTTTCTGCTCTTGGGCTAACAGAGGAATGTTCCATGGGATCTGAATATTCAAGAACGTTGGAAAATTCCCTGATGCATATAGCTTTGCTGCACACTCTCCAAGGCCACTATCCTGGTGGACGTTCTGTTCCTCCGTGGGACCTGCATTCTCCCAGTGGAAGCCTGGTTGAGGTGGCAGCACCTCTGTCAGGGGATGTGGATGGAAAGGGAACAGGCCATGCCCAGAAGACAATGTCTAATTACCCTGGGGCCTTGGGAAGCAATTTTCTCTGGCTGGGGAAATTGTTTTTTGTACTTCAAGCTCATGTACACAGCCAAATGATATGCAGGTCAAGGAGGCATAATTATATGGAAATGGTTTTATGTTTGGGAACTTCTAAAAACCCATGTCTGCACACTGGGAGGTGGCAGAAAGAGTAGCTTCCCCTCTGCTCAAGCTGAGTACAGTGGGTGAAAGATGCCTTGCTTTCTCATGACTTTGGAGGGGTCTGTTTCTTTTCTGGCTTTGGGACCCAAACCTGAATGTCATAGAGAAAAGGAAGCAGTGTCTTCCTGATATGCTGGTGATGAGCCTGGGCACTGGATACAGATCTGACATGTTCTTGCTGTGTGACCTTAGGCAAGTTACCTAACTTCTCTGTTCCTACATTTGCTCATCTGCAAAATGGATCTGATTGCGAGGACTAAGTAAGTTATTGCATAGAAAGTGCTTAGGGGAGTGTAGGCTGCCTAGTAGTCACCACTGGAATTGGGGCGTCTGCTCCCCTTTCCATCCCATTTCACTCATCATTCCTGCCTACTCTGCCAGCTGAGAGGAACTACTGCACCTGAAGCTCCCCCTAACAAGCCACGTTCTCTCCAGACTTTCACCTTTGCCTATCCAGTTTCCCTTTTCTATAATACTTCCCCATCCACTTTGTCATGGATGACTCTTCTTCTTGACTCTTCATGAGCCAGCTTGTCCAGCCCCCAGATTGATGCCCCCAATGCTTTGTTGTACCCCTTTCCTATAAGAAAACAAACTGCCTCCCTTTCTCCTTTGAGCAGAAATATCATTTCCAAGAGAGAACAGGGAGAATGTCACTAGGAAAAGCAGGTGGGTTTTTAGAAATAAGAGAAAAAGTAAATAATAACAGTAGTAGTAGTGATGATGATGATAATGATGATGATGATAAATGTGTACCTTTTTCTGCCACAAAGGAAGTGGTCTTACTAATGAAAAATAAGTTCCATTTAGCAGTCCCTTATTATATGTTAGAAACTGTGATAAGTAGTTTGCACTTAGTTACTGACACTCCCCTCATTTTAATGGTGGGTATTATTAGATCCTTTCTATAGAGGAGGGAATTTAGGATTAGGTTTAGAGACTTGTCCAAGGTTACATAGCTAGTAAGTCACACAGTCAGGATATGAACTCAGGTCTGTCTAATTGCAAAGTGTTAACTCCTACACTCTTTAAGAAGGCAGAAGGCCTGGGGGCCATTGCTTCCAATGACACCTAAGTCAGCTGCAGGACAATTTGTGCCCTCTTGGTCTTTTGTTCTACCCTGGCATGGGCACCATAATTGGGTGCTTTCTACTCCAGGATTCTGGGCTTTCCTCACTGCCCTAGGGATAAAAGACCTTTCCCTGCCTGCCCAAGATTTCCCAGAATGAATAGGGCACTCCTTGTTTGAACAAGGAAGGGATGGGATGGACTGCTTTCTTGGCAGAAAGGAACTGTAAGTGCAAATTCAAGGAAGTGTGAAAGCATGCTTTGTTTGCAGCACTGTAAAATGACAGTCTTGGCTGGCATATGGGAAATAGGGGATAAGAGTTCAAGAACCCAGTGTGATAACCTCACTGAAATTGCTCTGCGGACTCCCAAGGTTATTGTGGGGACCAAAGGACACAACGCCTGGGAAGCAGCTTTGCAAACTGGAAAAGCGTTAGACAAATGTTAATTATCACAAATTGTTTCACAGGTAGCCTGATTGGTATCAGGGGTGAGATAGCAGAGAATTAAAATATCTGGTAATTTCTCTTGAATCCACATTCTCAAAAGCATTCATAAATGAAAATTCTAATGGCATTGCTCTCATCTCCTTTTTTCAGATAAATAGATTGTAAAATATTTCAGAAGCTAAAAAAAATTCAGTCAATTTCTTTGTTATTATCTATTATACTGGCAGGTTTTGAAACTTGCAGTAATTTTTTTGTTGCCCGTCTATAAAACCATATCAGTTAATTCTTGGTCCAAATACCTTTTAGAAGCACCTTGTCTTTTCTCTTTCCTTGGTCACCCTGATGCTGGGAGCTCTGGGAAGGCAGGTATGTGTCTGTCTCACTTTGGGCCACATTCTCAGTCACTAGTACAGTAGTTGATACATGGTACATGCTACGTACTTGATAAGTGTTTAGTGCAGCATAGAGCCCACATGTTATATTACACCTGTGTTACTGCAGTAACTTACTTCTGTTCCCAAAGCAATCTGCATTTGATCCAAAACTCAATCCATTCTCCTCATTCTGATAAAATATTATTGACAAAACAGTTTAACTGATATTAAAGCTGTTAACAAAGAATCCAAATCTACAGTGTAGCCAAAATAATAAGTGGAAAACTACAGTAAGGAGGATAACTGTGTACTATTTAAGAAGGCATCATCATCATTATTTACTGATAGTATAATGGTATGCTTAGAGAATTCAGGAGAATTAACTGAAATGTTATTAGAACCAGCAAGAGAATCCTCAAGAGAACCAAAGCCCCAAAGTAATAACAATAGTTGATGACACAATGGAGTGGGAAGAAGATTCCATTCACAAGCCTCTAAGTGCCAACACCCTCAGAGGTTATACTCCCAGCAGAGGTGAAGAGAATGGGTTCCATTTCAACCTTGGGTTGCACTGTCTCCTGGATCCCCAACCAGTCCTGCTTGAGTCCAAAGTCGTTGAGAGTCTCTCACAAGACTGTTCTATTGGCTCTGTTTCTTACCAGTGTAAAAAATAAGGCTTAAACCCAGTTGGCCTGATGGAGGAGTTAGATGCCACACCCACTATCTTGCCCATATCTCCTCAGGGAAGATTTTCTACCCGATTCCTACCTTATTTTACCTCCAATATGGACAGCCTTTAAAATTCTATACCCCAGAAGTTGAGGTGCCTCAACCCCCCATCTCCATTTCAGTGGAAGAGATCATGACTTTAATGAAAGTCCCACTTGAATGATCCTGGAACCAAAGAACTATTCTGACCAAAAGCACAATTAGTGCTTCAGCTGATCAGGTGACTACACAGGCTCTCATTCCTGATGTCTGGGTTAGAAGTCTGGCTTTGTCTAGCACTAACTGCATGACTTTGATCCCCTTCACAACTTACCATGTGCCTCAGTTTCTTGTACCCTGTCTGTAGAATGGGGTAATAATAGCACCTACCTCATGAGTTAGAAGGATAAATTAGTTCATGGGAAGTGCTTGAGACAGTGCCCAACAGTTAGTAGGCATTCCATTCATGTTAGTTATGATTATGGTAAATAGCTGTTAGTTTAATTTCTATCATTAATTCTTCAGTAATTGTGCTCTTCAGGCTTCAGCCATGGATACTGCTACAATGGAGGATGTGGTGGTAGATGCATGAATATGGTATCAGATCACTGGTTTGGGGCTTCCACATCATCCTGAGCTTTTTTTCTGAACAGCACATTATTACAGTATAAGGTGTATGTTTTAAAAGATAAAAAATGAACATGTACATTTTAAAAGGTAAAAAATGGCCAATGCTGGTAATTTCATACAGTATAGCCTTATAATTTTCAATTTACTTGTTTTCCCAACTGGACAGTACACATCTTAAAAGTATGGGGAGAGTTCGTTCATCTCTCTCATTCCCAGTTCTTATCAAAGGTTCTCATGTGAAGGAGATAGATGCTCCAAACATGTGTATGATGAAGAAACAGATTTGTTGTCAGAATCCACACTGCATATTGGGTCCCAGATAGGAGGAAGATGAGTTACAGATAGTGCTGCATTCCCAGCACTGCCCCCCAGCCCAAGACTAGGGTTGATTCCTTCTTCTTTGTCCCATGGTACATGGGCTTCCCTCTTGCACATCTCTTACCAATTTTCATGCTAATGTAGGTTGCTTCTTCATCTCTCCAGCTAGACAAAGTCCTCCCTGAGAGCAGGAACCCAGATATATTTGTCTTTGGGTCACTAATAGCACATAATTTGCAAATGCCCTAATGAATAATGAAAAGTTCATGGCACGATTCATGGGGGAGGCTCCATTTTGGGGATCATTCCTACCTTTGACAGCTTTGTATAGGATGTAACTTTACTTTTCAGCCTGGCCTACCAGTAGTAACTTGAGAAAGCTATTTAACTCCTCCAAGCTTCAGTTTCATAATGGATGAGAAAGCCCTTGGTAAATTTTAATTCACTTTGCATATTGGCCAGCACTATATTAACATTAATGGCTATTATTGAGCCTGGCACATAATAGGTCGTCAATAAACATTAACCACATTAACTGGATTTGAAATTTTGAGCACTTGACTTAAACTAACTAAGCCCATTTATGGCTGATAACAGAAATCTTGGAAGGATTTGGAAGACCAGAGTTTTCATGGAAATTGTTTCATACAGTATGCTACTTAAAAAAAAAAGGCAACTCAATTTCCATTTTGTAGGTTAGGTGTGAGGTAGAGAGGGAATTCACCTGCCTGTCCTTGCTCAAAAATAATTTCAAGTAATTAAACCATCTGCTTGGGGAGAGGGCAGTGGGGACACTGGGAGAGTCTTCAATCACGAAGGAGGACATAGTCCCTTAAAATGCCTGCAAAGACCAGTGTGGGAGGGTGAACCAAGCCAGAGGTCTGTAGACATAGCATTTGTCTTTTCTGCTGCTCTGAATACCAATGTTTGCAGTAGGCCCAGCAGCAGGCATGGAGTACAAGCAGTGATACGCAGGTCTACTCTGTCTTAGCTCTGCTTCTCAGAAACTGAGGGCAGGTTATTTTACTTCTCAGAGCCTCAGTTCCCCCAGTTGCCAAGTGGGGATGAGAGAAGTACCACCTCACAGGCATTACTGTGGGTTTAATGAGGCCATGTGGAATAACGTGTTCGATTCAGTACTTGGCTTGGATTAAGTGCTTGATAAATGGTGGTGGTGGTGATGATAGTTGTGACCAAGGTGTTTTCTTCAGTCTTGTCAAGGTTAATATGGACATGACATTAATGGGATAAAGAAGGCAGTCACTTATTCATCTGATGCATCCATCCACCCACCTATCCACTTGTTTATCAGTATTTGCTAAGCCCCCTACCATGTGCCAAGGACCCCCAGAGGGCACTGGCATCGTGGAGATGACTCAGATCCCCTGTCTACTGTCAGCATTTTTTGATGCCTCTGGGCGAAGATAAGTTTGAGGTCCCACAGGAATTTAAATGCTTCACCCTCACCCCTGTTATAGAACTTGTCATATCATGTTATGATTATTGACTTGCTTTTTTACCCATCTAGAGTGTGAGTTCTTTAAGGGCAGGAGCCATGTCATGTTTATCTTTGTCTTTTGTTCATCTTTATCCCCTAGAACTCCTGGCACAAAGTATGAAATGAAATGAAATCCGGCCTCACGAAATGGAGCCAGATCTTTAACAAAACCTAAGGAGTCCAGGTGGGGATCTAATAGGAAATCCTTGCTTAAGAAAAAAACCTCCTGTATTAAAAACCCACCATGTGCCAGGTATATTGTCTTGTGTATTCTCAGCAAGGGGTGCTTCCTTGTTATTTATCCTCATTTTGCAGATATGGAGATAGACATTCAGGAAGGTTAACTGCACACAGCTGGAAAGTCCAGTGGATCTCAAACCCAGATTTTCACCAATTTCCCTTCTTGCGGGAAAGCATTTAGTGTGGTTGGAAAGAGTAGATGAGGCTAAAAGTGTGATGGTATAAATGGATATGGGGTATGTGTATGTGTGTGTTAAATTCGAGGAAGGCAGTAAATTTAAAATCCTATAGGATTAAGGCAGGGAAAAGAAGTGAGAGAAACAGGCCGGGGTGTGTGTGTGTGTGTGTGTGTGTGTGTGTGTGTGTGTGTGTGTATAAATACACATTATTTATATATACACACACACACACACACAATCTTTATGCTAGGGGCCCCATAGGGAAAGGGGTGTGTGTGTGTGTGTGTGTGTGTGTGTGTGTGTGTGTGTGTGTGTGTAAATACACATTATTTATATATATATACACACACACACACAATCTTTATGCTAGGGGCCCCATAGGGAAAGGTGGGACTCTGATGAACTGGATAGCACAAGCGCCATCTAAAGGAGGCTGTGGCTGCTTGGTTCTAGGCACTTAGTGATAGGGGAAGCTCAGTTTTTCCAGCCTTTGAAATTTTCCAACACTCATGAGAAATCTGAATTTTTATGAGATTGCCCCTGAATGTTATTAAACAAGGTACTGCTTTTTAAGAAAACCTTCCATAGGCTTCTTTCACAGTCCAAGGGGTCTGAGTTTCTGGTTAGTTGTTGGCTGCTATGACTCCCAGTTTAGGCCTCTTCAGGAGGTTATATGAGGGTGGTTGAAAAGGGTATTAACCAGCATGTATCTGAATAGCATTTTGAGGAAATTACTCAGTACCAATAGTGATTAAGGAGGAAAAAGTCCTTTTATTTCTCAGAGCCATTCTCTTTTGGCCAGATGGTCTAACGCCCAGAAGATTCAAGAAGCAAACTACCATTTTCTTTCCTTTTTCATGAACACTCTCTGTCCATTTTCAGGATGTCCTTGGAGTCTCCCCCTCAATCTTGGGGGCATTGCTCCCTTCTTCCTATCATATCTTAGGTCATTAGACCTGAATGTAGTCACGGTGACAATGTCTCTCTACCATGCCAGCCAGAACTCAGTCCTGTTTATTTGTCAAATGACAGTGCTGAAGGTGACCCTTTTCTTCTTGTCCAGACACTTGCTTTCTCTCTGTTCAGGACTCTCGCAACTGACAGTTGGATCATTAGCAGGACTTGCCCACTGCCACAACCAAGATGATAGCTCTCTGTTGTGCTGTGGGCACTTTGCCACGGTGCCCGGAGAGCCAAGCACAGATGTCCTTGATGTCTGAGGACATTGTTAGTTTGCTCACTTCACGTGTCTGATGCTGTTTTCACTTGGGAGACTGAGGTGATGGTGGATGGATTGGGAGTAGGATTGGAGAGGCTGTAAACATGACCCTGACCCATACTCCTACTATGTGCCAGGCACTGTGTTGGGCACTCTACAGGTATTGCTCGCTCCCTTCTACTGGAAACCAGAGATCGTTCACACTGCAATAGCTTCCTCTTCTTGCAGTTTCCCTCCTAAACCACCTTCCACTTGCTTTTTTCACAACAGCCAGAGAGACCTTTGAAAAACTCACATTAGGTCATGTCCCCTGCTTAAAAGGCTCCTATGTCTTCATGCAAATCCAGATCCCTCATTGTGTATCAAAAGGCCCTCACAATCCAGCCAGCGTCTACCTCTTATCCTGGTCTCCTGCCACTCTCCCTCTTCCTCACTGAGTTCCAGCCATATAAGTCTGCCTTGACTCCACCTCCTTCCCACCTCTGAGCCTCGACCCCGTGGGGTCCTTCTGCTGGCATGCCCTTCTCCTGTGCTTCCTGTGGCTGACTCCTTCTCATCATTCCAGTCTCAGTCGGGACAGCAGCTCTTTGGAGAGCCCCTTCCTGAACACCCTATCTAATATAGCTCCCTATTGCCTTACCATGTTGTTTTCCTAATAGCATGTATCAGTATTTCAAAGAGTGTTGCGTATGCATTTGTTTACTTGTTTACCACTTGTCTCCCTGGTAGAATGTCCACCTGTGCAGACTTTCTTCCTTGTTTTTCCTCCATTGCCTACATAGGTGCCTGGCATGTGAAAGGAATGCCACATATATATGCTAAGTAAATAAAGTTTTTATCACCCCCATTCTCAGATGAGGAAACTGAGGCTCCAAGAAGGGTAAATTACCTGCCCAAGACCTCACAGCTAGCAAAGTTGCAGTGCTGGGATTCAAACCCCCAGGTATGCCTAATTCCTAAGCCAGTGTTAACTTTTCTAATGCCTTCTAGCCATGACAGGTGGTGTTCTGGAAGGGTCCTGGGTTGGAGGGCAGATATGATGTGGGAGACAGGCTCTGTGAGGGTCAAGAGTGTGGGCCTGTGATTCCTTTAAGGAATGTCCATCTCTTCTCTCTTCATAGCACCAGCTCCTCTTGAGTTCTCTCTCCAATCACTGCTCCATTCTGATACCTCCCAGGGAAGCCACTGCTTTTCGTTCAAGAGGCAGATGATGGTTCTTGTCAGCAGCTCTATGGAGCTGAACCACAGTGGTGAGTCCCAGAATGCTAAAAGCAAAAGGCGGCTATAGCAAGGACAGAATCACCAGACCATTCTGTACGTTTGACTGTGGGAGGTGTGTGTGTGTGTGCACGTGTCTCTGTGGGTGTAAGTCTGTGTGCTTGCATGTCTGTGCATCGTGTGTCTATGTGGTGTCTCTGTGTGCGCATGTGTATGTGTGTGCCCACATCTGTGTGTGTGTGCGCGTGCATGCATCTCTGTTTGTATGTGTTTGCACTTCTCTCTGTGTAGGTCTGTGGCTAGTCCCTCCTGTGGAGTGATGTGGTGGATAGTTTTTGTGGCACTTAGCTGAAAATGGTAAGAAATGTCTGTGGTGGAAAAGCAATTGCCCCAGGTCCCCAGCTGCCAAATATTCTGGTAAACGAGGTGGGGAAAGAAAGGAAGTCACTGGTTAATACCAGAAGTTGAAAGGAGTCAACACTGTAGAATATGTTCTCCCAATTCAAGGTCATTTTGTGTGGTTTCTTTAAAGCTCTGGCTTCTGTTTCCTCTGCTTGCATCTCATGCCCTGTTCTCCTCCCGTCCTCAGACCAACCTTTTGGCACTCCAGAGTTGCCCTCTTTCTGTTCCTATATGCTGCACCAGTCCCCTCTTCCCTAGGAGTCATCGTGAAGCCTGTCCCCCTTGCCTCTTCTTTCCATTCTTTCCTTCCTCAGTCTTCAGGTTCTAGGTCTTCCCCAGTGGGGCAAGTCCCCCCTTGAAAAGCTCTTATCACCCTTTGCCTCTCCTTCATCTTCTTCTCACATGGGACTATTTACAATTATTCAGGTTTCTGGTCATGCTCATTTTCCCCACATGAACACACAGACATCAAGAGGTTCTTTTAGACTTGCCATAATCCTACCACAGTGCCTGGTACTTGGCAGTGCCAGACATATGACTGGATGGGTGGAGGGAGGGAGGGAGGGAGAAAGGAAAGAAGGGAGGGATAAATGAATCACCAAATGCAGATTTGCCTAATTGTGCTTTTGGTTTCTTGTCTCATCCTTCCTTGCCATGGGGCGGACTGAAAACAGATATTTGGGTCAAAAGCCCCAACACTCACTGTAGTTCAGTTGGTCATAACTTTTACTCAAGAGGATCCCAAGTAATTCAGCTTCCACTTGATAGAAAAACAGAGATCCTGGGTAATCTGTACATAGAAGTCCCCTCCAATGGGATCCAGAGTAGCCACATCCTCTCCATGCCCTGACCCTCCTTTGCTTACATTTGTCTTGGTGGGGTACAGATGGCAGGTCTGTCCCTGTTGCACTGGCCAAAGCACACTGGATTCAGAATCTAGAAGATTTGGGGTCAAGATTACACCTGATGAGTTGTGTAACCTCAGGGAAATTTCTTGTCCTCCTCTAGGGCTTCAGTTTTTGTATTAAGAGCATTATACTAGATCAGAGCTCCCCGGATTTTAGTGATTGGCCCACCAGTGTTACAATTTTTCCCATATGCTGGTGTCTTCTGCACTCTTACTAACATTTAGTTTTAAGGTGATTTGTCTTTTTTCTCTCTGGATTTATACAATACTGCTGTCCACTATAAATGTAATGTGAGCCACATATGCAATATTGATTTTTCTAGCAGCCACATTAACAAAATAAGAAGAAACAGGTGAAATTAATTTTAATAATGTATTTTATTTAACTGTTTTCATCCAAAAATGTAATCAATATAAATTATTAATGAGATATTTCGTTTTTTTCATACTAAATTTCCAATGTCTGGCATGTATTTCACATTCTGAGCACATTTCTCTAAGGATGCTAAATTCTTCAGTGGAAATCCTGATCTCTGTTTAGATGTCCTAAAATATATAGTTGAAAAGAGTAGATTCACATGCCTAAGTTGTTCCAATATACAGTTATTTTCCAATAACTGAATCAAGTATCAGGGCTTAATTGTAAATGAATCAAAATGAAATTGAATGAAAAAATTAGTTCTTCAGTTGTGCTAGTCAAATGTCAAGTGCTCAATAGCCACATGAGGCTGATGGTTACTATATTGGACAGCATGGATATTTAGCAACCCTGGATCCCAACCACACCTCTCTGTTGTAAGCAGAAGATAGCCTTAAACATAAATATAATGACAATATAATGATGACATTAAATTTTTGCTAGATACTGCTCCTTGCCAAGGCCGAGCTCTAGGCCTGCTCTGTGTCTGCTAAAAATGGAGCTTTAGCACATATGAAAAGGTGTTAAAGACACACTAGCATCAAGATGAGACTTTCCCTTTCAGAGAATCAGAAGGGTTGAGAAAAATGAAAAGGGACTAAATAATGATGCAGCCTTGTGCCACCTAAAATAATCCTACATCAAACATCAGTAACAACAACAAAATGGTCCCAAATCTAGATGATTACTCTGAGTTCTAAAATTCCACAGCCTGTTTCTCCTTTACTCCTATCATTTTACTTCCTCAAGAGATCATTAGCAGTGTGATTTTTTATAAAAAGGAACTAAGAGTTGGGAAAGTAAGTTCTGGTTTAGATTCTGCCATTCCTAGCGCTGCAACATTGGCTGAGGTCTCAGTTTCCTCATGTTATAAAATGATAGTGCTTGCACTCAGTAAAAAACTGCAACCAAGGAGTGGCAGACACTGGGGCCCCTGCTAGCCATGAAATGCTTCATTTTGTCGGTACTTACACCCTGTGAAAAAGGTACTGTTATACCATTCTGCAGAGACGAGCATTGATGCTCAGAGAGGTTTAAGCAACTTGCCAGAGCCTCACCACTGGGAAGTCACAAGGCTGGAACTTGAATCCAGGTCAGTTGGGGACCGTGAGCCCACATCCTAATTCACCATGCTGTCAGGTTCTAAGGGCTCTTCCCATTTACCAAAAAAAAAAAAAGAAAAAAAAGTGGATTTGCGTTCCAGGACATAGTCCTCATGAAATTTGTGGTACTGTTTGGAACTCTTTCTTCTCATCATGCCAAACCCCTCGTTTCCTGTGTTGGCATGCTTTATTTATTTATTTATTTATTTATTTATTTATTTATTTGTCATGTATTCCTTTGGGTCTCCCTCTCTTTTATTCCTTACGCCTCCCCCTTGCTTATTGCTTTTATTCTCCACATACTGTGACCCCATTGGCATTTCTTGCTGCCTCTTAAAGCTTTACTCACTCTGGAGTTTGTGAATTGGCAGCCTGGTGGGCTGTATCAAGCCTGAAGATATGTTTGGTTTGGCTTATCGGTGCTTGCTTGCATAGTGTTTTTAAAAAATGTTTTAATTAGTTGCCAACATTGAAACCTTGGGATATTTTGTATAAAAATCTGGATTCGTAGATTTTTGGAAGAATTTGGCAACACTTCATTGTCTGGAGAGCTGACTGGTGGTGGTACTTTCTAAACTCCTCCAGGCCCCACTCCTCCCTATTGTCTATTACCCCCATTCCTCATGGTCTAGCCCAAGTGTCACTTGTCAGCTGTCATTGTGTTGCCATTTTCTTATAATAAAGCTAGGCAGCAGTAACAAATATCACTATGTTAATTTCTAACTATGTGACCATGGGCATCTCATCATTTTCATCTGAAAAATGGGCATGATAAGTACGCATGCCTCAAAAGGTCACTAGGGGAATTAATGAGCTAGTGCCTGTAAAATGCTTTGAAGAATCCCTAGCACATAGTAAGTGCGACAGATGGGCTAGCAGTTGTTAAGAGGAGAGTGCAGTGGTTTTGGTACATCCATCTCTAACACTGAGGGAAAATTAGACCAAAAGAGCCACATGTTTTCAGAAAAACAGGGAAGCATGATTCTTTGGGTAAGTGAAATACTTCTTAAAACTGGGCCACTTTGTTTATTTATGCCGACTGCCCCTAGTAGGTGTTTGAACTCAAGATACCTGCCCTTCCCTATCCCCAGCATTTCATGGCACACTTTGCAGGGCTGGCATCCTCTATCAGCATTGCCCACACAGTTCAGATCACATGGAAGTTCAGTGGTAGGATCTGTGTTCACCTGCCTCGCTTCTCTTTATGATCCTGGCTGCAGTGTGCAGGGCAATCTTCTGGGGGCCTGTCATTCCCTTTATCAACTTTAGCTGAAGAAGGTTTCAAGTTCTGGACTGATAGTATTTCTGGAGGTTTCACTGACCCACAGGCAACTCTCTGAGAAGTACACATTCCTTAGGCTTATGATGGAATTGATTGTTTAATCCACTGGATAATTCTTTCGTAGTTTGCCAGGGCAAGGAGTTTTATTTCTGGTCGGTACACTTTGAGTGGAATTGTACACTTACGGGAAAGACCTATGTATAAAGCAGTGTATAGCTTCAGGAGATTTACCAGGCTTGTTGACATGTTAGACAGTAAAAACAATGCCAGGTACTCTTTATTGAGCTCCTACAGTGTTCGAGGGATTGTGAGAAGCCTATGCATATTTTATTTTGGATTACCACAACAATATGCAGGGCACAGAAGATTAATAACACTTACTGAACTCTTACTGTACATGAGAGCAAACATGTGCCAAGAATGGTGCCAAGCATTTTTACATTTTCATTTAATCCTTACAACATCCCTATGAGATAGGTATTACTATGGTCCCATCTCATTGATGAGGCTGAGACTCAGAGAGGGTGAGAAATTGGCTCAAGGTCACAGACTAGTAAGAAGGGAAGCTAGGATTCAAACTCAAGCAGTCTGACATCAGAGACCCTCTCCTTAAATGCTGAACTTGGCTGATTATTTTCTTACAAATGAAAACTGGGGCTCAGAGGTAGAGTATTATATCTGAGATCACACAATAAACACGGGTAAGATACAGGATCCAAGTCCACATCCATTCAGTTCCAATGCAGTGCATTTAAATGCAACCTCAAAAGCAGAAATTACTAAAGAAATCATGCAAGGGCAAAGACAGCAAAGCTACTGTTCTGGACCCCAGCCCAAGGCCAGCCTGGCCAGCCTCCCGCATAGCTACTTCATTGGTCAACACTTGTGTCCCATTTATGGACCATCTCTCCACCTGAGCTGTACAAGCAGAGTGCAGCTTTCTCAGGCCTCTGACAGACCCACAGAGTGAGTTATTGCCAGAGCCAAGCCTGGAATCCAGGACTCCTCATGCAGTCCTCTTTCTCCCACTGTTATAACAGGGATCCTAAGGTCAAATGTGCATAAAGAGGAGCCTTACAGTTTACAGAGAACAATTAGGTGCTGAGTGTAGGGACTTTCACATTAGAGTGCCCATATGCTTTTGAAAGGGGCAGCCATTAAATTATGGTACATATATGCAATGGAATACTATGCAGCTTCATAAAAGAATGAAAAAGCTTCAATATACCATGATGAATGATTAATACATTAGTGAAAAAGAGCAAGATAGATGATAGAGTATATAATGTGCTCATTTTGAGGACAGTAAAAAAAAAGGAAGAATTGTGATTCTCTATTCATACTTGCTTATATATAAACTAAAATACTCTGAAAGAACAAATAAGAAACTAAGATACTGGTGAACTCATTACCTGTGTAGTAGTGATGATGGGATGGATTTAGGAATTGATGAGCAGGGGAAATGGATGGATGGGAGGGAGATTTTGCAGTATGTGCTTTTTACATGAGTAGGTTTTTGAATCATATAAAATGTCATTGTCTATTTAATGCACATGTGTGCATGCACATGTACACACACACACACACACACACACACACACACACACACAAACACATACATTCCAAAAAGCAGCTGCATAGGAAAGCAGTTCATTCCTCATCCATAGCCAACCTTCTGGGATTATAAGCCTAATGTTAGTTCCTCTGGGTTTTCAAGGAAACTTGGAAATCTATTTTTTTTTAATTCCAATTTTTAGTTTCAAATTGTTCATTGCTAATATATAGAAGAAATAAAATAGGTTTTTGCATATTAACAATGTGTCCTCAAAATGCTGTGAACTCATTATTAGTTCTTAGGAGCTTTTTTTGTGTGTGTAGTCTTTGTGCTTTTCTATAAAGGCAATTAGATCATCTATGAATAGAAATGGTTTAATTTTTTCTTCTATTATACTTTTTTCTTTTTCTAGTATACCTTTTTTAAAACATTTTTTAAAGTTTATTTATTTATTTTGAGAGAGAGTGCAAGTGGGTGAGAAGCAGAGAGAGAGAGAGAGAGAGAGAGAGAGAGAGAGAGAGAGAGAGAGAGAGAATCCCAAGCAGGTTCTTTACCGTCAGTGCAGAGCCCAACTTGGGGCTTGAACTCATGAACTGTGAGATCATGACCTGAGATGAAATCAAGAACCAGATACTCAATTGACTGAGCCGCCCAGGTGACCCTTTCCAGTATACCTTTTATTTCTTTTTCTTTCCTGGCTAGAACTTCCAGTATGATGTTGAATTAGAGTAGTTAGGATAGATCTCTTTGCCTTGCTCTAGATCTTAGAGGGGAAATATTCTATCTTTTATCATCAAATGTGATGTTAGTTATAGGTTACTTATTGATGCCCTTTATCAGGTTAAAGAAGTTCTCTAGTTTGATGAATTTGTATCATGAATGGATGTTAGATTTTGTCAAATGCTTTTTTTTTTTTTTATATCTACTGAGAAGATCACATGGATTTCCTTTTTTAGGTTTTTTAATACAGTGGATCACACTGAATGATTTTCAAATGTTGAGCCATGCTTTCAATTCCTGGGATAAACCTAACTTTATTTTGGTTTATTATCATTCTTATATATTCCTGAGTTAGATTTGGAATATTTTGTTGAGGATTTTTTGTGTCTATATTCATGGGGAATATTGGTTGGTAGTTTTCTTATAATGTCTTTGTCTGGCTTTGGTATTAGGGTAAAGCTGGTATCATGAAACAAGTGGAGAATTTTTCCTTAATTTTCCTAATTTTTAAATGATGAAAAAAAAGACTTATGGAGTGCTTACTGTGTGGCAGACATTGTGTTAAATGTAGAACCCACTGAATTTTCACAGCAGCTCTATGAGGTATGTGCCATTATTATCATCATCCCATTTTACAAATGGGGGAAACTGAGGCACAGTGGTTAAAGTCACCTTGCCTAAGGTTACACAGCTTATAAATAGCGAAGCCAGGACTCAAACCCCAGAGGTCTATCTCTAGACCTTGTACTTTTAACTTGTTTACTACATTTTCTCAAAAGATGTTTTATGAGTTCTTGAAAGAGAATGCATCTGAGGGCTCAGTCCAGCTTGCTAGTCTGCATTTTCCCACCTCTTGTTAGCAACAACTCTAATTACCGTGTGTCAAAGCATTGTCTGTCTGCCAGGTGACAGACTCATCATCTCCTTCATTGTGCACCGACCCTCACAGGCAAGTATTCGAATCCTCACATGGCAGTTCGAGAAATGCGCCTATCTGCTGAGCTGTGTGTGGTGTCAGGCTATTGTCTTCCTTACCTTGTCTCCTGTTAACATCCCTGGTGCCTTTTAGAAGGTAAAATTTAAAAAATATCTTTCATATCTCAGTTTAATTTCGTGCTGCTCCTTCCTTATCAGCCAGGCTCACCCGTCTTTCCTGCCGCTCTCTTCCCTCAGGCATCAGGCTCATGTCTTCTTCCTGCACTGCCTTCTGCTTTGGACCATCTTGTCTCAGTTGCTCCCATCAGGGCCCCCAGCTATACCTTGTTAGCTTTGCTGGCTTATTGTATGCATTTGGAAACACTAGAAACATCTTGCTTATGTAAAAGGAAGCGAAAAGAGACATAGTTTTAGGAACATCTGGGACACCAGTGTTCTCCACTGAGCACACAGCATGAAGCACTGGGGTTAGTTAAAAGAACTTTCTGGCAATAATGAAGGCACTGTGGTACAATGGAAAGAGCAGGTGTTTATATGCTGGTTTGACTGTGTCACTGTGGACAGAATGCTCCATTTCTCTGAACCTTGGTTTGCTCATCTGTAAAATGGGTTCAGGGACATGTACGGGTCATAGAGATGTGGTGGGGATTAAGTCCAACAATCTAAGCATTTAGCATAGAAAAAGATCCTGTGTGCAGAAGGCACTAATAAGTACTTTCCTCAGTCTAGGCACTGTGCTAAGCCATTTTTATATAGATTTTCTTATTTAATAAACATTATCTGTGTGGGTAGTAGGTACTGCTGTTACCCCCATTTTACAAGTGGGGAAAGTTATGGCACAGAAAGGTTAAGAATTCTTAAGTGGCAGAGCTCTGCTCTTACTTCACATTAGGACCCTCTGGTCCCACTCCAAAGCAGTTAAGTTAGATTGTCTGAGGTGATTCCTAGAGGCAGGGGGACTGGACCACATGGCTTTCCCCAAGCTCTTCTTTCAGTCCAGAGACTAAAGGTGGTAAGAAACATCTGTGCTTTCTCTTAGTTACTAGCTCCCCTGTTGCCAAACAGCCACTCCCCATCCGCCCCAGTTTCAACCCATGTTTCCAATCACCACTGTGAGAATTTGGAAATGGGGGTGAGTCCACTGCCAGGAAAAGTGATTCAATTAAAATCTCAGTTTTCAACAATATTACCAAGCTCTGTGGTCTGTTACTTCACACCCAGTATAGCTGTGCATCCTGGTCAGTAGCAGGGTAATGAGGGTTTGCTAATTGCTGGTGGCTGGGGGTGGGGAGGGGAATACTGTAGCAAGCTCAGCAGGAGGGATAAGGCGCTGAGCTAAGTGCTTTTCTTGTATGCTCCCAGTCCCTTTTCTGGCTCCCATGCCAAGCAGCCCCCCTCCTAACAACCAGATCAGCTTCATGATGACCACAACTGCACTGTCACAGCAGCAATCAGTCTGTTTGTGGTGTGGCAGGCACTGAGCTGAGCACTCAACCTGCACCATCATCTCCATCAACGTCTTTACTTCTTGCCATCATTCCAGGAGGTAGCTGCTGTCCTAATGCCTGTTTTACAGATGTGGAAACTGAGGCACAGAGACACAGAAGGTCCACATGTTAACAACCAGTTCTGCTTCATTCTGTAGTCTGCATTCTTAGTCACTAGGGCATAATTGCCTGCCCTTACGGTTCTAAGAGAATAACTTAAGGATTTCAGCTCTGAACTACCTTGCAAGCAATTAAGAAACCACTTATGAACCCATCATCTTCCTGCAAGCCTGCCCTCTTCAGTCATCCTTTTCCAGAATTCTTGGTCCTTCTGCATCCACCACAAGCTCCACTTGTGAGCTCCTTGAGTCCCTTAGGCACCTCTTTAGCACTTGACACACAGTAGGTAGTCAAAACTTTTAGTCAAGCAGAAGAACCTGTCAGTGCCCTCCAAGTTCTCATCCAATCCCTCTCTGTCTCCTAACCCTGGGCTCAGCCTTGAAGAGCCTATGCCTGGCACTGCCTGGCACACAATGGGTGCCAGTGCTATGGGTCAGGAAGGCCCTACCTGGCATAGGGTTATGCTGGGAAGATGTGAGGTATCTTGTTTTCCACCTTGAGGTGTTTGAAGGTCTGAGCTTTCCCCGGTTCTGCTCATCCTCATGTCCCTGCTCTGGGCCCTTGGAGCTTCCCCGTCTTTATGTCTCTGTCCCTTAAAGCGTTTTCAGAAGGAAAGCCTGAGAGTGGCTTCTTTAGTCAGCAGAAGAGATGGAGGGCTGAAGGTGGAGGGGTCAGACAGATGCTGATGTGAAAGCCTAAGGGAAAAAGGGGCGGCTATCACTTCTCTGGTTCAGTGAGTGTCACCAATAACCAACCTCCTCAAAAACTCACTCTCTAAAAGAGAGCTCTGGGAGAAGCTCAGGAGGGCTGATGGGGAGGTCAGGACTGGACTGAAATCAATTCCTGCTCAAGGTAATTATAGGACACGTGCTGCTGCTCCAGCAAGGCGAATCAGAGGCTGAACGTCTCTCCCAGGGCAGCCAGAACGATTAGTTAGTAATAAAAACCTCATCACTCGCTGGGGGAGAGGCTTGGTGATTGTAAACTTATGCTTTCTTGTTCCTTCCAAAATTTGGGAGGGGGGATTATATAAACAACCTTATCAGGGGCCCTGACCACCAAGTTGAATGTTTTGAAAATGAAATCTCAGCAAGGCTCTCAAAAATCCAGCTCCCAAGTTCCCAGGATCTCAGGATGCAGAATGACAGGGTAGATGATGCTGTGATTGTAGGCTGTACATTGGAGTTTTTTTCTCCGTTTCCTTTTGTCCCTCTCTCATCTGCTTGCAAGTGATCTTTAGGAATCTTTCTGCCATATAGACTGCCTTAAGGACTATCTGGAAGAAGACTACCTCAAGCTGGAGCCCAGGAACCCCCTCCCCCTGTCAAACAGCAAGCAACGCCCCCCCCCCCCCCAGCCCCAGGCGGCTCAGCTCTCTTCAGGAATTCAGCACAAGTCTCCGCCACACTTCAGAGAGGAGGTTAAGATGTGGGACCAGCCAGACATCCGCAGCAGTCATCAGCTGCCCCAGGATGGACGGACAGGGAAGCAAAGCCAGGGGGCAAGGAATGTCCTCAAGGAGACTGTGACCCCCTGAAGTGGCAACCTCTGAAGCCCATGGGTGTCTCTGGAACCTTACCCTGGCCAAGGCATGGTCCCACACCTACCCTGACTCTTTCTAGCCACCCTGGAGACCCTTTCCTCGCGTAGGGGGTCACAGGGGCTCATCCCTTGCTCCATCCCATTAGCCCCAGAGAAAGAGTGCTGGGCATCAGAATCTCTGGCTTCACCTCGAATCAGGGATGACACGCGGTGGAGGAGAGGGGCAGAGGTTTTCTCAGGCTGGATGGATGTGGTGGGGGGTGCACAGGAGAAGTGAAGACCTCACAAAGCTTTCTGTTGGGACATGTAGTCAGGTCACACACACAGCCCCCGCTGGACACCCTCAGAGATGCGGATCCCTTCAGATGCGCATGCAAATACTCGAATCCACGGGCACACTCACACCAGCACATACACCATGCCCATCACCTGCCACGCACACCACACACACACACACACACTCACTCTCTCTCTCTCTCTCTCTCTCTCTCTCTCTCTCTCTCTCTCTCTCTCTCTCTCTCTCTCTCTCTCTCGTCCCCGCCAGGCCACAGCAACTTCCTTTCCCCACAGTCTGGAAATGTCCGCAGTTGCCCTTAAGGCTTAAACTTTTTCAGAGAGGGCGCTAGGGGTCTCACAGCGTGGATGCCTAGGCCTGGGGCTTCTAGGCAGGGTGGTTCTGCACTTGGAGCTCCCGGCTTCCTCCCTCTCCCCCATGCTCCTCACCTGGTAAACCGAGGCACAGCAAGAGGCTGTAGTAGACCACGGGCACAAAGCCCAAGCCGCAGGCCGAGCTGGGGGACCAGGACAGCGAGCTGTTGGCTACAAGGTGGGCGTGCGTGTGCTCCATGAGCTCGCCCCTCACTCCCGTCGTCTCAGCGCCTGGCCTGCCAGCCCCGCTCTGGATGCCGGTTCGGTGGCGGCAGTGTTGGAGGCAGCAGCTGGAGCAGCAGCGCCCCTATTTCTGCAGGACTTGCTTCTACCTTTGGCTGCGGACCCCTTTGCTCCCTCTGCACCTGCCCACCTCGAGTCGTGGCACGCCTGTCGTGTAGGGCACAGGGTGCCGGGCACAGGGATTCGGGAGGGGCTCCCAGAGCTGGTTCGTGCGCCTCCCACCTCGACCCGCTCGGCTCCCGCCTCGGAGACGGGGAGCTGAGACGCTGCTCCTCGCAGCCAATCAGCAGCTGCCTGGACACGGATGGTGGGGCGAGGGGGATGCATGGGAGGAGAGGGTCCCAGCTGCCTCTCACAGCTCCAGTTTGAGAAGAGTGAGACCTGAGAACCCCAGAGGAAGATCAGGGTGGGAACAAGCTACCCCTTCTGCACCAGCTGCCGGAGGGGTGTGGTGTGGGTGGGACCTGCTTCTCCCGCAACGGCTCGGTACTCCTCCAGCGTGTCCTCAGTTTGCCTTGCTCGATTCTCCTCCCAGCCACTTTTTCCCCCCATTACTAGTGCTCCGAGTCCATCTCCATGTAGGGGGTTTCTCCAGCCAGGGCATCGGAGGGCGGGGATGGGGAGTAGGGAGGAGGCTATGGAAGCGAGGATGCTCTAGGTTTGTTGGTTCTCCTGGGCCTGAGGAGCAGCGCTTGAAAGGAAGTGTGCATGCATCTTGGTGCGTGTGTTGATTCTGGGGAAGGCCAGAGGTGGACTGTCCCTAAGCTGAAGTACCTTTGAAGAGGATGCAGGCTGGCTAAGAGAAGCTTGCCACAGAGACCTTCTTTCAGGAGTAAAGATGTTGCAGCCACTCACAGACACACTCACCCACGTTCACACAAAGACACACAATACCCAGTTATGCAGGCACACGCACACATTCTCATGGGCACTCGAAGGCCCTCCCATCCCTCAGCGAGACACGTGAAAACAAAGGAGAACGCTAATCAGCATGCACAAAGATCACACTCACATGCTAATCCAAACACACATAAACCGGCATGGGCATCGTATGGGGGTGGTCTAGTGTTTGAAAGTTGCGGGAAGTATAGGAGAGGTAAGCAGGTGGGACCTCGGCAATCTTGGAAATTTGTAGTGGATAGACACCCCCCCTTTTTTGTTAGTGTAGGAAGGTGGAGAGTTCCCAGTGTAGCTCTTCTAGAGGCCACAACAGATTTGGGTAGGGAGAGAAATCAGGGCTCAAGACAGCGTGCGTGAGAATTAGATTCTGCAGAAATAGGAGGAGAAGCATTTCCAGGAGATCAATGCAAGAGCATGTGATGAACTCAGAGAAGCCTAAGACTTCTCCCTCTGCTTCCCAACCTCTCCCCACCCACATCCTTTCCTGGGGAGAAGGAACTGAAGGGGCTCTCCCCAGCCTCTTTCAGATCTTTCAAGATGGAGGAAACCCCTGCTTCTCATACCCAGCAAGGGGTATGTGTCCAGTGCTCATGATTTTTAGGGACTTACCAAGGCAGGATGTGGGGGCAGGGGGGAGATGGTAGTAAACTACAGTGCATTCAAGGCCAGGCATTCTGCATAAGGGAGGAATCTGCTGGGTCTGGCTAGGTCTGTGGCAAATAAGGGATCTTGTGCCCCCCTTAAGGGACAGAGTATTACAAAGAGTCATATGGGCCCAGTGAGCACAGGTCTGATATCTCAAGCCGCTTAAGCTGGATATTGAAATTTTGTTGTGAACTCTCTCATTTAAATGTGATTGCCCCAAACAAAAACAAAACAAAAATACCACTCTGTTGATAAACAAAGCAGTACCATTACAGAAATTCAGTACATAATGGTTCAAAACCATATGGATTAGATTTGTCTATAGGCAACAAAACTGAAATGAGAAGCTGGGGCTGGGAGGGGGAGTGTATATGGTGTGACTAAATGCCCCAGTCTATTCCGGAATCTCTCAACATTGTGAATCAAGGATAATGCCTCAGGGCTTTGCACTGTCTGTTCCTTCTGTCTGCAGTGTTCTTTCTCCAGAAAGCTGTATTAACCTGCTTCTTCACCTTCTTCAAGTCTTTCCCAATCAGTCCTATTTAAAATTAAAATCTCTACTCCTGCCCTCCCAAATGCTCACTTCCTCTGCCCCTCCCCTGCTTATTTTTTCTCCCAGTCCTCAGCACCATGGTCATACCATATACAGTTTTTTTTTAATTAGTTTCTTTTTTAATCTATTTTCCCTCTTAGAGAGTCAGGGCCTTTTGTCTGTTTTATTCACAGTTGCATCACCAGTTTCTACATAGTACCTGCACATTGCAGATTCTCATTAAACATTGAGAGAATGAAAGGCTCCAGCAATCACTGACCCAGGACATTCAGGGCATGGGGAGATGAGTTTATGTTTGCTTGTCTTTGCAGGCCAGAGTGTCAGAACATGGGATACTGTGAGGGTTGTGGGGCTCAGTCTCAGATTTAGCATGTAATTATCATGTCTGATTAGCTACTCTAAAAATAATTAGTGTGGTTTGGTTTCTGGGGATCTAGTTGGAAACTTTTTATAGAACTAGAAACTTGGCTGGGCAAAGGAACAGCTGCATGAGGAATCTTGATGGACCTTATTTTTTCGGAGCCTCTATTTCCCCACCTGTGAAATGGAATGAAGGAAACCAGGTATGCCTTGTTCCAGGGATGCTGAGCAGGAAGAGAGGGAGTAGAGAGGGGGGAACTGTGCAGACTGTGAACTGGAGAATGGGGAATGCGATGGGGTTGACTTCTGGCTCCATTGAGAACTTTGACAGCCTGTTAAGGTAAAAGTTGCTTAGGAAATGGGTGGGTTAGATGAGAAGACTTTAAGGTCCTAGATCAGGCTTTTTGTACCAGGGAAGGGACAGGATGAGTCAACAACAAAGTTAGTTGATTTTTGCTCAAGGGTTGAGCCACTTGACTGGCTCTATAAGACAATGGCATACTTGAGCATCAACATTGGTTGACTAAATTCATTCATGGATTCATTCTCTCAACAGACATTTACTGAGCTTAATGTGTGTTGATCAGGACTGGCTGCATCATTGCAGGGCCTAATGCAAAAATTAAAATACAAGGCCCCTTGTTCAAAAACTAAGAATTTGAGGGCAGCAACAGCAGAGCTTTAAACCAAGCTGAGAGCCCTTTTAAATATGGGGCCATGTGTGGCTTCACAGGGCACAACACCCATGAAGCTGGTCCTGCTTAAGGTACAGAGGTAGGAAATAAAAGATAACATTTGTTGGGGGTTTATGATGAGACAGCTGTGTCTTAACTCATTACACCCACACAATAACACTATTAGCTCAATTTTACAGGTGAGGAAACCAAGGTATAGAGAAGTTTAGTAAGTTGCTCAAGGCTGCCTGGCTGGGATTAGGTCCAAGGCTGTCTGGGTCCAGAGCCAGTGCTGGAACCACTTCTACTTAGTGGAAGGACAGATAAACAACAGGAAACTGTCACACTGTAATGCAGGCACTGGGACTTGAGGGCAAGGACTTCATTTGCCTTATCCGCTGTATCCCCAGTGCCAAAAACATACCTAGTGCCAGGTGGATGTCCAGAAATAAATCTTAGAAATTTTAATGAGTATTTCTTTATTTTGAGAAAGAGAGAGACAGTATGAGTGGAGGATGGGCAGAGAGAGAGGAGAGAGAGAAAGAGAATCCCAAGCAGCCTCCATATTGCCAACACAGAGCCCAATGTGGGGCTGGAACTCACGAAACCGCAAGATCATGACCTGAGCTGAGATCAAGAGTCAGATATCACAAACAAACAAACAAAAGAAATATATGAATAATGTTAGGGTAAGGTGTAAAAAATTCAAATGCCTATAAGCCTGGACAGGAAATAAATGTAAGTGGGGCAGAACTATTTATCGTACATTCTTTACTTTCATAAAGAAAAATCTGTCTCCCATTTTCCTGGAACTACTTGGCCCTCTTGGTCTAGCTTCCATTTCTTTTCCTTTTGATAGAAGCAGTAGTCTAAAGTAATTATTCTTTTTTCTAGAAAAACACTAGCACAAAGATAACATAAATTGTAACCTACACAACTTAGAGTTGGGAAGGCAACAGGGAGTGGCAGGAACTGTAACAAACTAAGTGTGTACTAGCCACTGTACTGAGTTCTGGGTATGAAGTTGTTTTAAGAAGTTGACATGGTCTCTGATTTCCTGAATCTTATGTACAAGACTGAGGCATGAATTAATTCATTGAATACACACACACACACACACACACACACACACACACACACACTTCTAAACTTGGATAAGTGCTATAAAGAAAAAGTGAAACCAATGAGAGAACATGTATCAGTGAGATCTGATGTGGTCTGGCACTCAGGGAAGACTTCTCTCAGAAAGTGATATTTGAATCTGCGATAAGAAGTAAAGGATGAATAAGGGCTAATTAGGTAAAGGGCTGTGGAGCTGGGAGTGAGAGGAGCGTCTCAAGGAGAGAACAGTGCAAGTGCAAAGGCTTTGGGGTGGGATAGAGAAAGACTCTTTGAAGAACTGAAAGACCACGGAGGCTGGGGTGCAGTGACTAGGGTGGGTGCATGGAGCTGGATGTGGTTAGAGAATGGGAAGGGCCTTGTAGGCTGTGTTGAGGAGTTCGGTTTTTATCCGTGGTTTTAAGCAGAGGAGTACCATGATTAGATTTTCATTTTAAAATACTTGCTTTGTCAGGGAGGTGGACAGTTGATGGAAGGCAGGCAAGAATGGAGGTGGGAAGACAAGTTATGAGGCTGTCAAGTTGGACATCTGAGAAATGATGGTGGCTTAGATTAGGGCGGTATTGATGATGGGGGGGCTGCATTCCAGAAGTGAGGGGAGTGAGTGACTGCATGAAGAGAGGAGGGAGAAAGAAGGGGAGGGAGAGAGAGAGGGAGACAGAGAGATCCAGAGAGAGACAGACAGGAAAAGAAAAAGAGAGAGACAGAGATGTGGAGAGAGGCACAGAGAGTACAGATAGATAGATTGATAGAGAGACACACACATTGATTATGACTGAGATTGTTCTGGATGGGAAGGTTGTTGAGAAGGGCTTGGAGCTCCCTAGGACCACTCTGGTGACCTGCTCTATCTGCTGCCTCCCATAAGAGTGTAACTTGTCCTCTGTTTTCTCATCACTTTACAAGGCTCCTCTTTTTAAAAAATTTTTATTTTAATGTTAATTTGTTTATTTTTGAGAGAGAGAGAGAGAGAGACAGAGACAGAGAGAGAACAAGTGGGGGAAGGACAGAAAGAGAAGGAGACACAGAATCTGAAGCAAGCTCCAGGCTCCAGGTTCCAAGCTGTCAACACAGAGCCTACTGTGGGGCTCAAACCCATGTTGTGTGAGATCATGACCTGAGCTGAAGTTGGATGCTCAACTAAATGAGCCACCCAGGTGCCCCTACAAGGCTCATCTTAAGGGTCGCCTTGTCCTCTAAGCTTTTCAAAGTCCCCTGGCACCTCCCTGATACTGACACCCATCTTTCATACTTGTTACCTGAATTTCCTGTATTCACATCATCTTGTGTGCAGGGTAAGTTTCCATCTTCTTTGAATTTTTAGTGCAAGACTTAACTGTAGCATAACAGTTGAGGCCTTGAACTCAAGACTTGGATGTGAATCTTGTAACTATTTGCCAGGATTCTTTTTATTGAAATGAATGGAAAAACTCAACCTATTTATCTTTTATTTTTTAAAGCTAATTTATTTATTTTTAGAGAGGGGAGGGGAACAAGCAGGGGAGGGGCAGAAAGAGAAGGAGACAGAGGATCCAATGCACACTCTTTTCTGACAGCAGAGAGCCCAATGTGGGGCATGAACTCAGAAACTGTGAGATCATGACCTGAGCCAAAGTCAGATGCTTAACCGACTTAGCCACCCAAGTGCACCAAACTATTCAGTTTTTTTAAAGGAAGGTATTAACTCATAACTGAGAAATATAGAAGTTTGCTGGTCTTTAGGCCTGGCTGGATCCAGGAGCATAAATTACCTGTCTCTTTCTACCTGTGGGCTCTGCTTTTCTTTGGATTAGCTGCATTCTTAAGCAGCTTCTTACAACATCATAAAAAAGGATGGACACTAGCACAGCAGCATCCCTGGATTTATCCAATTGGATTAGTAACCTGAGCTGAAAGAGAATTTCAGGGACAGGCCTGGGGAAGGCTCTCAACGGACCAATGGGACCCATGTACCCATCTCAATGCAAGTCACCATCTGAATTGGATTTTGGTAGCCAATCAGCACTGCATTGATTGGCCAAGTGAGGCTCATGGATCCAGTAATGGGGCCAAGAGAAGCAATCATTTCTTCCCAAACCACATGGATTATGAGAGGAGGTAGACCATTTATTCAAAAGAAGCTTGGGATTCTTTAACAGGAGGAATGAGAATAGATGCTGGGCAGGCAAAACCAACACATGTCTGCAAGCTGAGTTCAGCTTGTTTGCTGATCCTCTGTTAGAGATAGGTCATATGTTTAATTTTCAATTATCTGTTTAATTAAAAAATAGATTTTCTTTATAAAAAGAAAGAATAGACTTTTTAGAACATTTTTAATTTTTTTATGTTTATTTATTCTTGAGACAGAGAGAAACAGAGCATAAGTGGGGGAGGGGCAGAGAGAGATGGGGACACAAAATCCAAAGCAGGCGCCAGCCTCTGAGCTGTCAGCACAGAGCCTGACAAGGGGCTTGAACTCATGAACTGTGAGATCGTGACCTGAGCCAAAGTCGGATGCTTAACTGACTGAGCCACCCAGCCGCCCCTAGAGCATTTTTAGATTCATAGCAAAATTGAGCAGGAAGTATGGAGATCCCATAAAACCATTGCCTGCATACATACACAGGCCCCCTCATTATCAGTGTCCCCCAGCAGACTGGTACATGGTCACAATGGATGACACATCATTATCACCCAGAGCCCATCATTCACAGTGGGGTTGCTCTCGGTGTTGTACATTCTATATATATTATGTGGGTTTGGACAAATTTATAAGAACCTGGGTCCTCTATTAACAGCATCATAAAGAGTATTTTCACTGCTATAAAATCCTCTGTGCCTCTCCTTAATCCCTGTGTTTCATTTTTTATGTTAGAAATATCTTCTGCATGTGCCATAAGCAAATACTGAACTCGAGTTAGTGATGTGCATGCTGAAGCTCTGAGGTGACATGATACACTGTGAAGTATATCAAAAAGTCAAATGGATTGATAAGTAGATAACAGAATGGATAGGTATGTGTTACCCAGGGAGATGTTAATAGTAGAATCTAGGTCATGGGTATATGAGTTTTCACTGTAAACTTCTTTCAGTTTTTATGTATCCTTGAAAATTTTCATAGTAAAATATAGGAAAAAATATCTTGTGTACTGTGTCTTGGGCACGTAGGTTATTACAAGTGATTGTCAAAACCAGCACCTTCTGGTGGTATTGCAGTTGTTTACAAATTCAGCCTTGGGGTTGTTGCAGAAGACAATTCCTTCCTGCTATTAGGCTGTCAAAATAGTATCTGACATTTCCCCAATGTTCCTGGTTCTCCACTGACCTTGGCCAGCTTTGCTAGCACTTTTACCAGTTTGTCTTTGTCTGCAGACTCTTGTTTGCTTTCCAATATGAACTGTAGCATTGCATTTCTCTGCTGTGTTTGTTTTACTCCACACACATGGCTGGTGGTTGAGGGCATCTTGGTGAGCTGCTGAGAATCCATCCATTCCAGTGTTTCCTGGAACAGCGATTCACTACAGTTCTTTGAGGGGCATATCACTTCTCATACAATTTGGGTAAAGTCCTTTGTTGCCTGTCACTGACCTGTTGAGGTGGTCAGGGACTGACCCAGATCAGGAAGAGAATATTTCCACAGTTGCATGCCCCTCTCTCCTGCAGCCCAGTGGGGGAAGAAAGCGTCCAAGTTGCCTGTGGGCAAATTTCATCAAGAAGTGAACAATGATGGAGGATGAGGTGAAGGAAAAAGGGCCTCTGCCTAAAAGGAAGAGGGAGGTGAAGGTGAGGCGTGTATCTTTGTATGCATATGTGTCTTACTTATATACACCTGTGTGGCAGATTGAAGGAGGTGTAATTGACCAGGAGGTTGAAACATGAGGAAAGCAGTATTTTCTCTTTGCTTCAGAGACCCTGGAGACTCATGAGTATTACATTACCTGACAGGAGTGAGTTGGGGGAGAGAAAAGAGGAGAGGGATAGAGGAGAAGAGGTGGGGAGAAGGGGTGAAAGAGAAGAGAGAGAGGAGATGGAAGAAAGAAAGAAAACCACTTTCACAAAACTACCTGTCTCCTATCAGGCAGGGAAACATGTAATGGTGAAAAGTTAAAAAAAAAAAATCATATTGGTGGGTGACATACTGTGATTATTTAAGCATTTAAGTAATCTCTGAGTGGTAGTTACTTCATATTCAGGAGCTATGCAGAACCTTATTCCCCTTCCCAGCAGGTTTGATTTCCTTTTGGAGAGCAATCTTCTCTACCTGGTGTGGTCTCAGAAAGAGCAAATTCTGGTACTTGCCACTCATTTACAGAAACAGAAGGGGCCAGAGCCTCTAACTCAGGATTGTCATGGGTGGGAAGGCAGGTGTTCTAAACTTGGCCATTAGAGTCTGTCTCCTGGGGCTCAGAATCTTGAATAAGTGAAACAATGACAGGAGTAGAGTTTGGATTTCATTCGTCTCCACGAGGACTGCCTGGCAGGACTCTACTGCGCTGGAGCCATTCTGTGGTTCTTGTTTCTTGCCCGTTCTCAGATCTATGGTTCCTGGTTTCTCTGTGGGTCCTTGAGTACCTTGTCACTCCCAAGTTCATAGAAGCATTATTCATAATCACCAAGATGTGGCCACAGCATGAATACCCATCCATGGATGAATGGACAAAGAAAATTTGGTATATACATACAGTGGAATATTATTCAACCTTAGAAAAGAAGGGAATTCTGCCAAATGTGACAACATGGATAAGCCTTGAGGACATTATGCTGAGATAAGCCTGTCACAGAAAGAAAGGCAAGTACTACATGATTCTGTTTACATGAAGAATCTAAAATAGCCAAACTCATGGAAGCAGAGTAGAATGGTGATTGCCAGGGGCTGGGGAAGGGGGAATGTAGAGTTGCTACTCAAGGAGCATAAAGCTTCAGTTATGCAAGATGAATAAGTTCTTGAAATCTTACCTTTAACATCATGCCTATAATTAATAGTATTGCATTATACACTTAAAATCTTGTTAAAAGGGTAGATCTTATGTTAAACATTCTTACAACAATTTTTAAAATCCAAAAACCATAAGGATAGTCTAGATAAGGCTCTGTAGAGAAGTGAGGAGTACTTCTCAATAAAACCCCTCCCATTTATTTAAGTCAGAGGATTCTGTTCCTAGCAACTCAAGGACGTTCATCCATCCACCAGTGATCTTCGTTGCCATTACAGTAACACTTCAATACTGATGGAACTTTACTTTTGACAAATAAAGCCATGTACACCATTTTACTTTAGTATTCATCATTATCTGTGTAGAGTGGTCAGAGCTTAATTAGCTCATTTTACACATGGGAAATCCATGGCCTGGAGACAGCAAACAAAGTACTCACATGATTTTCTAGTGTTTGAGAATTGTGATACCCACAGAGATGATTCTCTCCAATTCCTGTATTTTACAGATGAGAGTATTGAGGTCCAAGGAAGTTAAGTGAGATGCCGTGGTCACACACTGCACTGATACCACAACTTGAATATAAAGACAATTTTGATAACGCTTAGTCTCATGCCACTCCCTGCATAATTGACAACTGGCTTCAGAAGAGGTATGACCAGTAATTTGTTGACATCCTGTGTATGGATTGTATGAGTTTCCTCTGATTTGTATAATTTCACAGGTCAAGAATTCTCATATACTGTTGTTTAACATCTAGAATAGGTGGGTAAGTTGTTTTGAATATTCTTTCTAGCTAGGTTATCACAAGAACATTCCCCCATCCTGGAACCTTTTCTTCCCCCAACCACTGCACTCTAACTGCTGAAAAGTTCAATTTTCTTTAAGAGCCTCAGAAATAGTCCTAACAGGGAAGCATGGGGTATTAAGAGCAATGAGAGTGAAGGTACTTACCAGAATCTTCCCCACGAGGATAAAACATTGAAATGTACAGAAAGCATGACTCATCAATGTACAGATAAGGTGGATTCTGCCAAGCAGCAACGAAGACAGAAGCAGAGCAGCTAGAAAGGCCAGCAGGTAAGCAATCTAGTGGCTGGGCCAGGCTAGAGAGGAGCAGAGGAATAAACTGTCCTGATCAGGAAAGTTTCAGAATGTCCTGAATACCTCAGCATCAAATGCTGTCTTCCCTGGAACAGCATTGTCATCCCGGGGACTCCCCATTGCTGACCTCAGAGACTAATTAACGGTGTAACATTGGATTCTAGTACCACTCTGCCTCTCTATAGCTGATGCTGTGGGAGGAGAAGATGCAGGAGATTTGGAGAGAGAATTTAGTGCTTGCCCAAGCGTTTGCAGGTGAGGGTTAGCCATACACCTGGAAGCTAATTTCTAAAGCCAGCAGTCACTGGAACTTTTTATTTTTTTAATTTTAATTTTTAAATTTTTAATTTTTTTTATAAATGTTTGTTTATTTTTTGAGAGAGAGAGAGAGAGAGAGAACGAGCGAGCGTGGGAGGGGCAGAGAGAGAGAGAGAGAGAAGGAGACACACAATCCGAAGCAGGCTCCAGCCTCTGAACTGTCAGCGCAGAGCCTGACATGGGGCTTGAACTCACAAACTGTGAGATCATGACTGGAGCCCAAGTCGAATGCTTAACCGACTGAGCCACTCAGGAACCCCTATTTTTATTTTTATTTTTTTGAGAGATAGAGAGTGTATGCCTGCATGTGCAGGGGAGGGCAGAGGGAAAAGTGGAGAGAGAATCTTAAGCTCAGTGCGGAGCTCCATGCGGGGCTTGATATCACAACTGTGAGATTCTGACCTGAGCTGACTGAGCCACCCAAGTGCCACTGGAATCTTCTTAAGAGATGCATCAGAGGCTTTCCTAATTTGACAACTCCTGATTTGGATAACAAGCACCATGATCAGTCAGCCTGGTGAGATTTCAAGTTTCACAACTAGGTAGAATTGGGTTGAAAAGGCCTATCTGACTTTGGCTGCCTTATTTTTCCTATCTGCGTCACAGATTCCAATATGTATACTAGAGGTAAAAATGGCGTCTACCTCACAGGGTTGCTATTAGGATAAAAGAAGTAACTCAGCACTTACTGAAATTTAGCCATTTGAGTACATGTGTATGGTTTTTGCCACATGTACTATATTATTAACATGATATTGCTCTTTAAGTGGATATTTAAAATTTATTTTAAAATTAATTTTTATCGTGTGTAGGCAGGGTAGTTTCTCTTGTTCTTTAAAAAAGGAAATCATTTAAAGAATCATGGGGTAAAAAACAACAATGTCATTAAAATTCTAGTTAGTACTGTAGCCTGCCAAGGCTCTGAGTCTAAGGCTTGTTCATTCTTTATTGAAAGGAGAGATTAGCAAGTTGTAGAGAAGCGTTAAAGACATGCTAGCACCCACTTGAGACTTTCCCTTGATGTCATTAGAAAGATGGGCAAGGGATGGGCTGCTCAACATGTGATTCAATGTTATTTAATACTGGGTCTAGGAACCCTTAAAATTATATTCTCCATGGTCTCTTGTCCTAGTCTGTTCAGGCTGCTATAACAGAACACCTCAGAGTGGGTAGCTTAAAAACCACACACATTTATTTCTATAGTTCTGGAGGCTGGGAAGTCTAAGATGGCAGAGCCAGCAGATTCATTATAGTGGCTGCTGAGGGGTTACTTCCTGGTTCATGGCCAGAGCTTTCTCATGGAGTCCTCACATGCTGGAAGGGGCTAGGATGCTGTGTGAGGTCTCTTTTATCAGGGCACGAATCCCATACATGAGGCACCACTCTCATGACCTCATCACCTCCCAAAGGCCCCACCTCCTAACACTATCTTCTTTGGGGGTTAGGATTTCACCAAATGAATTTGGTGTGTGGGGGGAGTGCGAGGGGGTAGGGGTGCACAGCATTCAGACACAGCATCTCCTATGACTATACTTGGGGAAACACTGCAATGATGTATATGCCTTACACAGTGCTTGGTCCATAGCATACCTGAAATACATTTATTCTTTTCCCCTTATTCTTTGTCATGACTGTTTTATAAGTGAGGGAGGTTTAAACATGGTGGCAACATTTCCAATGGTGAATACACTTTTTTTTTTTTTTTAATCAATTGACAGGGCTGGCTTGCATTTTGGAGGGTGGATGGGAATTTTGTTCTCAGTTTAAGATGCAGGTAAGAATCCATATGCTCTGGGGTATTTTCTGGTCTAAATGTAACATTGAGGTCAAAATATGTTATAGCAGAAAGGGAAATAACTAAAACTTTTAAAAACAGTTTGTTATATTTCTTTTTTCCTTTTTTCTATTTTTTTAAATTTTAACTTTTTATTTTAATTCTAGTTGGTTAACATAGTGTTATATTAGTTTCAGGTGTACGATATTATGATTCAGCACTTCCATACCTCACCCTGTGCCCATCACAAGTACCCTCCTTAATTTCTATCACTTAATTACCCAATTCCCAGCCCCCACCAGTCTCCCCTCTGATAACCATCAGATTGTTCTCTATAATTAAAGAGTCTCAGTCTCTTTCTCTCTCTCTCTCTCTTTCTCTCCCCCCTTTGTTTATTTTGTTTTTTAAATTCCACATATAAATGAAATCACCTGGTATTTGTCTTTCTCTGACTATTTCACTTAGCATTATACTCTAGTTCCATCTACATTGTTGCAGGTGGCAAGATTTCATTCTTTTTTTATGACTGAATAATATTTCATTGTATTTTCTTTATCCATTCATCACTAGATGGGCACTTGGGCTGCTTCCATATTTTTGCTACTATAAATAATGGTGCTATAAATATAGGAGTGCATGTATTCTTTGAGTTAGTGTTCTTGTATTGTTTGGATAAATACCCAGTAGTGTGATTGTTGGGTCATAAGATAGTTCTATTTTTTTTCTTTTTTTTTTTTAAGATAGTTCTATATTTAACTTTTTGAGGAACCTCCATACTGTTTTCCCTAGTGGCTGCACCAGTTTGCATTCCCACCAACACTGCAAGAGGATTTTCCTTTCTTCATATCCTCACCAAAACCAGTTGCTGCTTGTATTGTTAATTTTAGCCATTCTGACAGGTGTGAGGTGATGTCTTATCGTAGTTTTGATTTGCATTTCCCTAATGATAAGTGTTGAGTATCTTGTGTCTGTTGGCCATCTGTATGTCTTTTTTGGAGAAATGTCTGTTCATGCCTTCTGCTTATTTTAAAATTGGATAATTTGGGATTTTGGGGGGTGTTGAGTTTTATAAATTCTTATGTATTTGAAATACTAGCCCTTTATTGGATGTCATTTACAAATATCTTTGTCCATTCTGTAGGTTGCTTTTTAGTTTTATTGATTGTTTCCTTTGCTGTGCAGAAACTGTTTATGTAGATGTAGTCCTAACAGTTTATTTTTGCTTTTGTATCTCTGGCTTTAGGGGAAAGAAATATAGTCAGTGTCATAAAGGTTACTGCCTGTATTCTTTTCTAGGATTTTTGTGGTTTCTGGCTGCACGTTTAGAATCTTTAGTCCAGTTACTCTTTGAGCTTATTTTTGTGTATGGTGTGAAAAAGTGGTCCAGTTTCATTCTTTGTCATGTTGCTGTCCAGTTTTCCCAGCATCATTCGTTGAGGAGACTGTCTTTTTCCCATAGGATATTCTTTCCTGCTTTGCTGAAGATCAGCTGATCATATAATTATGGGTTTATTTCTGGATTTTCAGTTCTTTTCTATTGATCTGTGTGTCTGGTTTTCCATTTCCATTCTGTTTTGATTACTACAGCTTTGTACTGTAACTTGAAGTCTGGAATTGTGATTCCTCCAGCTTTGCTTTTCTTTTTTCAAGATTGCTTTGGCTATTCAGAGTCTTTTGTGGTACCATACAAATTTTAGGATTATTTGTTATAGTTCCATGAAAACTGCTGTTGATATTTTGGTAGGGATTGCATTAAATGTGTAGATTGCTTTGGGTAGTATAGACATTTTAACAATATTTGTTCTTCCAATCCATGAGCATGGAATGTCTTTCCATTTCTCTGTGTCATCTTCATTTTTTTTTCCATTAGTGTTTTATAGTTTTCAGAGTATTGGTCTTTCACCTCTTTGGTTAAGTCTACTCCTGGGTATCTTATGGTTTTTGGTGCAATTATAAATGAGACTGATTCCTTAATTTCTCTTTCTGCTGCTTCATTATTGGTGTATAGAAATGCAGCAGGGGCACTTGAGTGGCTCAATTTGTTGAGTGTCCGACTTCGACTCGCGTCATGATCTCACGGTTCATGGTTTGAGCTCTGTGTCAGGCTCTGTGTTAACAGCTTGCACAGAGCCTGGAGCCTGCTTTGGATCCTGTATCTCCTTCTATCTCTGCCCTTACCTTGCTCATGCTCTGTCTCTGTCTCACAAAAATAAATGTAAAAAAAATTTTTTTAAATTACAATAGATTTCTGTACATTGATTTTTATCTTGCAACTTTATTGAATTTGTTTATCAGTTCTGTCAGGTTTTTGGTGGAGTCGTTTGGGTTATCTATTAAACATTTTTTTAAATTTTTTTTTACTGTTTTTTATTTATTTTTGAGAGAGAGAGAGAGAGAGAGACAGAGTGAGTAGGGGAGGGTCAGAGAGAGAAGGAGACACAGACTCCGAAGACAAGCTTCAGGCTCTGAGCTGTCAGCACAGAGCCCAATGTGGGGCTCGAATCTACCAACCATGAGATCATGACCTGAGCCGAAGTCGGATGCTTACCCGACTGAGGCACCCAGGCGCCCCTAAAATTTTTTTAAAATATTTATTTATTTTTGAAAGAGAAGGACAGAGCATGAGTAGGGGAGGGGCAGAGACAGAGAGGGAGACACAGAATCTGAAACAGGCTTCAGGCTCTGAGCGATCAGCACAGAGCCCAACGTGGGGCCCAAACTTGGGAACAGTGAGATCATGACCTGAGTTGAAGTTGGTTGCTTAACTGACTGAGCCACCCAGGCACCCCTCAGGTTATCTATTAAAAGTATCATGTCATCTGCAAATAGTGTAAGTTTTATTTCTTTCTTACTAACTTGGATTTTTAAAATTTCTTTTTGTTGTCTGATTGATGTGGCTAGGACTCCCAGTACCAAGTTAGATAAAAGTAGTGAGAGCGGGCATCCTTGTCTTGTTTCCAAGCTTTGCCCCTAAGGTCAAGATCAAGACAAGGATGTCCATGCTCACCACTTTTATTACAAATAAAACTTTTAAGGACTTCCTACATTTTCAGTTCTGTGCATACATTGTATAATTGGATAATTATCGGAAATTTTCATTGCCCTCATCTTAGAGGTAATACTAATAGATATCATTTATGGAAATCTTGTTATGTGAATGTGTGTTGATTGTATTTTCTTATTTTGATTATTTTTGATTTGATTATTTGATATTTGATTATTTTTTTATATTTGATTGTATAGTTTTGATGTTCTTGCATTTGGGGCCTGGATTCTAGAGAGACTGTCCCTCCCAGGGCTGATTAATTCTTAGAAACAGCAAAGAACTCTGTTTAGGCACAAACCAACTAATCCAGAGCCCATAACCCCAACCATCTCCTTTATCAAACTCTTTACATACCAAGCCAATGTTCCCACTGCTCTAAATCACCCCAGGGCCAGGTACTAGACAACTAGGGACCACCATTATAGCCTAGAGCCTGTTGAATTACTTAAACTATCCAATCCAAAGTTATTTACTGCACTTACCCTGCCTGACCCATTCCTTCCTGTGAGAATTCCCACATAGTATCTGAGCTCTGCCCACTCCCAACTCTGCCTCCTAATTTATTCTCGTATTTCTCCATGTGGCTCTGCATGCCATGACTTCTGTTTCTAGGGATCTTTTTGGTGACAGTCATTTTAATGTCTGTGTGTTTTACCATACCTGATTAAAACAAATTCTGGCTATGTGTTAGAATAGATAGCACTCAAGAAAGAACTGTTCTGTTTAAAAACCTACACTAATGTCTTTTCTTTTTAAGTTGAGTAAAATCCAAAATGCGAACAAGAGTAAAGAGACTTCCAGGATCCAGCCCTTGACTACCTCTTGCACTGCTCTACCCTTTGCTTAGTATATCCGGACACACTGGCCTTTTATTTTCTTTTACAGTCATGGCAAACTCTGTTTCACCTCAGGGCCTTTGCACTTGCTATTCCCCTTGCAAAATCATTATTCAGCTCTCTGTTCAAACCTCCCCTTCCGTGTCCAAAGCAGTTACAGTTTAATCACTGCTTGATGTTATTTTGTAATTTTAATTATCTGTGTAGCATCTCTTTCCTCCCACTCCAATGCGAGCTCCATGAGAACAGGGATATTGTCTGCCTTGTCACTATCAGAACTGACTAGTATATAGAAAGTCCTCATTGACTATCAATGAGTGTATGACTTTCATAATTTCTTCTCCAGCATTTTAACAGGTAAGCAAAACTATCTTTCCCATTTTACAGATGAGGAAACAGCCTCAGAGAGCTTATACATAATTTATCTGAGGTTACACAGCTAGTAGAGGTTACACAGCCCAAGATTTGAACCTGTGTAGTCTGACTCCAGAACCATTATACTAGCGTCCCAAGAGTTAGGTTAGGCATTGTGCTTAAATCACCTAGATACTAAGATTCCAGGCAAGCTCTGTCTAACCCAAAATTTCCTACTGTAGCTGCTAGTTCATGTTGCTTTTTTGAATAAGGGAGTTTGGGACTTTAGAGTGCTGATTACCCAAATGCTTGAGGTCAATTTATGCCCATGTCAGTTGATGGAGAGGTGACTGAACTGTAACCATCAGCAACATAGATTTTTGATGATAAGAGTATATAATATTTTGATATGAAAGCCAATGTGTGCATTTTTCTTTTTTCTTACATCAGCAAGTGTCCAATACCAGCTGGTGTCCTATAATTCAACTCAATTCTGATGCCATGTGTCTGGAGATAGCATCAGATTCCCAGGTTAAGGGCTCATTCTTACAGAACTGCCCCTCTGCCTGCCCCAATCACTTCAGATGCCAGTCACAAGCCCAGATTGTTATGTGTGCTTTTTACTGACTGGCTATAAATAAGAGATTCCAGAGAACCTTTCCTCGGGTTCAATTAATTTGCTAGAGCAGCACACAAAACTCAGAGAAACATTTCACTTACTAGATTACTGTTTTATTATAAAAGGATATGACTCAGAACAGCCAGATGGAAGGAATACATAGGGCAAGTTATGGAGAAAGGGGCATGGAACTTCCATGCCCTCTATGAGCTCACTAACCCAGAAGATTTCTGAATCCTCCATTCAGATGAGTTTTTATGGAGGCTTTATTTCATAGGCTTGATTGAATAAATCATTGGCTGCTGTTGATTGAACTTATTCTTCAGTCCCTTTGTCTGAAGTAGTGGTAAAAGGAACTGAAAGTTCCAACCCTCCAATCACAGGGATGGTTCTCCTGGCAAACCAGCCCCCATTTGTAGGCTCAGTCCAAAAGCTACCTCATTAACATAACAAAGACATCTCTGTAGCTCTCAATAGTTTTGAAATCTTTAGGGTTTTAGGAGGTCTGTACCAGGGATGGGGCAAAGACCTAACATATATTTCTTATTATAAATCATAGTGCACAAGGCAAATCTAATAATTAAAGAGGCCACCTGGGTTGGTGATCTCATAGGCATCCTTGGAGAATGTGTGCCTAGAGACTGGCTGCACTTCTGTAGACTGAGGGTCACCCATCTGCCAGTGCTCACTTTTCCTCCCCTTCACAGCCTCCCGATTCTCACAGTTCAGCCAACATGTTGCCCATGTTCTTGACAAAGCATAAAGTGCTCTTCACAACCTGGGCTTAATCTGTCCTTCCACCTCTCTGTTCTAGCCCTTGCCCCAAACAGCCCTTGTCACATAACTACACCCAATTCTTTGCTACTAAAAGAAACCTAGTTAGATCTGAATCTCAATACCCTGCTTATTAGCAGTTTAGCATGTGAAAACTGATTTAACCTCTTTAAACCTCAGTTTCATTATTATGTAAAAGGGGGTAGCATTTCCCAACCTTGCAGAACTATGAGGAACATTAAATCATACACACAGTATTTGTTGATTGGATGAACCTCATTTCATCCTAATACCACTTGGAAATAGATGCAATTATATTGTCCATTTTAAGGGTGAAGAAACAAGCTCCAAGAGAACAGTTGGTAAGTAATTGCCCAAGATCACATGGCCAGGAAGTGATAAAATTGGATTTTAACAAAGATGGTCTGACTCAATGGTCTGCACTCTGAGCCATCTCCCCAATGTCCCAAGAGGTTATGTATTGTCAACCTACAAACGGTAGTTTCTTTTACTCCACTCTACTACATATCTGTAAAATAGAGTTAATGATAATATCTACTTTATGGTTTGCAATTTGAAATATTAAATGCAATATCAAATCTAAGAAGTTTAGTACAATATTTCCAATGTTGTCAATGTACAGAGGAATCCTATTCTTATTAATAGTAAAGAAATTATTATGTTTGTATTGACTGCATCAGAGTGCATTTGGCTGCAAGTAACAGAAAGCCTGTTTTAGATGGATGAAACAAAAAGGAGATTTGTTTTCTCACATGAAAAGTAGTCCTGAGAGAGGTGCTCAGGGCTGTTAAATCAGCCATTGGTTGAGTAATGTGATCAAGGGCTCAGATTTATTGCTGTCTTTTACTTTGTTATATTTGATGTTTCTTTTTTCCCCTCCAGTTTGCTCTTCTCATGCTCACAAGATGGTGGCAGCTATTTTGTGCATACCATAAAAAAGAGGGGCCATTTTCCCCCCTGTGAACCTTTTATTTATTTATTATTTTTCAGTGAGGAAAAGCTTTCTTAAAAGTTCTCCTACTACCTGAGACTTCTCAGGTCTTCATGGCCAGAGTTGTGTTGCCATCCCATATTCCAACCAGTCACTAGAATTGAGGAATGAATGGGAGGGCTTCATAATATAAAACTGATAATCCACCTCCACCCTTAACCTGATTGACAGTGGGCAATTTAATTCTCTGTCTCAGATGTTTTCATCTGTGAAATGGAGATACCATTGACTGATTCTCAATATTATAGGGATATTCAGTACTGTTATGTGAAGTACTACACACCTTAGTGGATATTCAATCTTCATCCCTTACTCAGCCTCATATTACAGAATAGTAAAAAGATATTGAATATTCAAAAGTTGAATTTAAGGTTCAGAACCATCATTTATGGGCAGCAAGACTCTGGTTAAATGCGGAATTTTAATTTTTCTTAGAATTTCAGTGATGATAGGTGATGATTATGGTAATAATACTTGTTACCCTTTAGGATATGCTTGCTAAGTGCCAGGTACCATGATAGATTCTTTACCTATATTAGCCAACTTAATTTTCATGACAACCTATATTACCTAGTCATTGACTCCATTTTACAGGTGAGAGGTTAAGTAACTTGACAGGATTAAATAGTAAGTGATGCAGCTAAGAATTGAAGCTGGGTTTGTTTGTATTAAAAGCCCCACACTTTCAATGTCCACATGATAGTACTTCTATTTCCCATATTATAGATACCAGTTTCCTCATTTGTAAATGGGCATATCAAGGTTTTTCCTTGCCCACTTCATAGGGTGTGTGTGGGAGAATCAAATAAGACTGAGTCTGAACAAACCTGACGAAAACTCTAAATTCTAAGATTGCTCTTGCTAATGTGGATACCAATTGGTGGACACAAGAAACATGATCCGGCAACCCCAGGTTAGAGTCACGATGCTAAATTATCACCATCTACCTCCTCCATTAAGGAGTCTGAAACCTTAGTCCCTTCTCCCCTCCTCATGCCCTCAGACTGACGTATTTATATGTCTCATTCTATTTCATATACCCTGGAACCCTAGCTCTTCTTCCAAGTTGACAACCAGATAATATGATAAATTAATTGGTGCCAAGGGGCTAATGGGAAAATGATATAGGAGGTGCTGGAAGTGCTACAATCTCCCTTCTTCCTTCCTTACCTCCCTTATTCCATGTCTTTCTCCTTATCCTCTTTTCTTTCCCCCAACATGTCCACTTTATAATAACTTCTGGGAACATGCCCTCTGTTCTCTCATCTCACATTCCTCAACTTCAGTGGCTCTCAGTCAGGAGCAATTTTGCTTCCCAGGGAAGTCTTGGCAATGTCTGGAGATATTTTTGATTGTTACGGCTGAGAGATGGGCCACTGCTACTGGCATCTAGCGGGTAGAGAGCACCGGGATGCTGCTGAAAATGTACAGGAGAGCCCCTACAGTCTGATCTGGCCCATGTTGTCAGTGGGGCTGAGCCTGAGAAACCCTGCTCTGCTATCATCAGATTACTTAAGGACTTTTAATTAAGGATGATAAAGCCAGTGGGAGGAGAATAGCCAAGTCTTATTTTGGTTTCAGGTTACAGGGTTTGTTTGCTCAGGATACCAGACTCTCTTTTGCTTAGATAGAGGTTTAGGAGATCGGTCAAAGGGGAAAAAAAGACCCACAAATGAACAATCAGAGTCTTTCCCTAGGAGTTTTTTCCCCCCCAAATGGGAGGTAGAGGAGAAAATTTTTTTCTACTCTAGCCCCAAAACTATTAGAATATAAACTCAGAGAAAGCTCAGATAAATGACATTGAAACTGAGGTGCAGAAGGAGGCAGCCAGCATGAGACAGAGATGGAGGGAAGGCTTGATGGCATTGGAGACACTGATACCAGCCATTTCTTAGAACCTGGTTCAAATTCAGTATTTGTCACTTGCAATCAAAGAATTCTAGTTTAGCCATGTTTAAGGAAAGTTCTTAGACAAAGGTGAGTTTTTTGGGTGCTGGGTACATTTTTCCCTACCTGAGAAGGATTTGACAAAGGGGAAGTGATGTATGTCAGATAGATCTTGGAATCTGGACCTTTTTAGAGAACAAGTGAAAAATTAAGTAATAAGGTGTCTGAGCTTCTGGAGATTATTATTTTTTTTAAAGTTTGTTTTTCAGAGACAGAGAGCATGACTGGGGAAAGGGCGCGCACACACACACACACACACACACACACACACACACACACACAGAATCTGTCCGCACAGAGTCCAATGCGGGGCTGAACCCATGAACTGGGAGATCATGACCTGAGCTGAAGTCAGATGTGTAACTGACTGGGTCACCCAGGTGCCCCTGGAAATTCTAAATAATGCACATGTCAAGGAAAAAAGTTTTTATAAAGAAAGGATCGCAAAAATTAAATTCCAAATATTTTTCTTTTCTTACAGTGATAATTTATCTGTTTTTTTCCAGTCAAAAAATTTTTGGAAAACTCAAGAGGAAGAAGAAAGCTTATTGTTTTTACGAATATTTGTTTACTATGTTCTGTCTTCCTTCATGATGTTACAAGCTTCCTTTTTAAAAGTTACTTTCTTTCTGTTTAGAGAGCTTTATATAGCCATTCTTTAGGCTGCTGGTGACAAATTCTCTTAGTTTTCCTTCACCTGAGAACATGTTGATTTCTTCTTTATTCCTAAAGGATGTTTTCACTGTGTATAGGATTCTGGATTGACAGTCCTTTCATTTCTGTACCTGAAAATACGTGCCGTTTCCTCCTGGTGTCCATAGTTTCTGATAATAAATCTCATGTCATTTAAATTATTCTTTCCTGTTGGTAAGGTGTCATAGTTTTTCCTCTGGCTGTTTTTAGCATTTTTATTTGTCTTTAGTTTCCAGTGGTTTAATTATTACATGTGGATCTCTTTGGGTTTAGGAGTTCCGTAGCTTCTTGAACCTGTCTTTTGCCAAATTTAGGAAATTTTCAGCCATTATTTCTTTGAGTACTTTCTCAACATAAGTTGGTCCCGAACTTGCCACCCCACCATGAATAATGAAAACATAATGAAATACAAGAAAAAAGACTATGGGGGTGGGAGTCTGGTGTTAGGTGGCAGAAGAAATTAGAGAAGTAGGAGACGTGGTAGGCTGGAAGTCACCTTGGAGAGGATATCACAAGACCTTGGATCTGGTCCCAGCTGGGTCACCAGGTTGGTTCTGTGATCTCAGACAAGTGACTTCACCACTCGTGGACTTCCCTTCTAGTGAGTGCAGAAGTGTAGGGTAGATGGTACCTAAGGTGCTTTTTACTGCTATAATTTTATAATAAAGTTAAGACATATTAAGTTCCAAGGACATCCTGGATGCAATATATGGGAGAATGAAGATCTATTAAACTCAGAAACAGACACACAGGACATCCATGCAGAACTGGAGAGCTGAAAATACTTTGCCAAAGACCTTGGTCAAATGGAAAAGGGTGATCATCCATGAAGTCCTTTGAATGCTTGAAAGTCATCAAGTAATTCGGGATAAGTCTTCTCTCAGAAAAGATGCCTTTATTATGAGAAAATGAGCTGGGATCTTCCTCTTTCCTGTGACTTGCTAGATGTCTCAGGTGGACTTTAGTTACCTCCCACTTCTGGGGCTCTTATCTCATATCATAACTTATTTATGTCTTTCAAATACACTGAGTTCTTCCAGGACAAGAACTGGTTTTATAATAACAATGCCAGTTGAGTCTGAGCAGTCATGATGTGCTTGATCTTGTGTTCTCACAAATAACTCTGTAAGATATGTATTACATTTACCTCTCCCACCCATTTTATACAGGAGGAAACTGAGGCTCAGAGATGCTCAGGGACATACTTACCCAAGAACATTCAGCATGTGAGTAATAGAGCCCAGTTTGTTAACTTAGTTCTATCTGTTGTTGACCATCATTCTCAACCACTGTACTATGGCATATCCTGTTCCATCTTTGTATACCCTGAACCCAAAGCATTGTTGGGACTAGAGTAGTTTGCCTATGAATGTTTTTTGAAAGTTTGTTTGTTGGAACCAGAGGAGACCCTGAATAACCAAAGCAATCCTGACAAAGAATACCAAAGCTGGAGGCATCATAATTCTGGACTTCAAGATGTATTACCAAGCTGTAATCATCAAAACACTATGGTACTGGCATAAGAACAGACACTCAGATCTATGGAACAGAACTGAAAACCCAGAAATGGACCCACAAATGTATGGCCAACTAATCTTTGACAAAGCAGGAAAGAATATCTAATGGAATAAAGGCAGTCTCTTCAGCACATGGTGTTGGGAAAATTGGAAAGTGATGTGCATAAGAACGAATCTGGACCACTTTCTCACACCATACAGAAAAGTAAACTCAAAATGGATGAAACACATAAACCTAAGACAGGAACCCATCAAAATCCTCAAGGAGAAATCAGGCAAAAACCTCTTTGACCTCGGCTATAGCAGCTTCTTACTCACCCTGTCTCTGGAGACAAGAGAAACAAAAGCTAAAATGAACTATTGGGACCTCATCAAGATAAAAAGCTTCTGCACGGTGAAGGAAACAATCAGCAAAACTAAAAGACAACTGACAGAATGGGAGAGGATATTTGCAAGTCACATATCTGATAAAGGGTTAGGATCCAAAATCTATAAAGAACTTATCAAACTCAACACCCAAAAAACAAATAATTCAACGAAGAAATGGACAAAAGACATGAATAGACACTTTTCTAAAGAGGACATCCAAATGGCTAACAGATCCATGAAAAAATGTTCAACATCACTCATCATCAGGGAAATACAAATAAAAATCACAGTGAGGTACTACCTCACACCAGTCAGAATGGCTAAAATGAACAACTCAGGCAACAACACATGTTAATGAGGATGTGGAGAAAGAGGATCTCATTTGTACTGCTGGTGGGAATGCAAACTGGTACAGCCACTCTGGAAAATACTATGGAGGTTCCTCAAGAAATTAAAAATAGAACTACTGTATGATCCAGCAGTTGCACTATTAGGTATTTATCCAAAGGATGCCAGGTGTGCTGTTTCAAAGGGGCACATGCACCCCAATGTTTATAGCAGTGCTATCAATAATAGCTAAAGTATAGAAAGAGCCTAAAAGTCCATTGACAGATGAATAGATAAAGAAGATGTGGTACACGTACACACACACACACACACACACACACACACACACACACACACATACACACACACTGGAATATTACTCAGTAATCAAAAATAATGAAATCTTGCTATTTACAACAATGTGGATGGAACTAGAATGTATTATACTAAGTGAAATTAGTCAGAGAAAGACAAATATCATGACTTCACTCATATGAGGACTTTAAGATATAAAACAGGAACATAAGAGAAGGGAAGCAAAAATAAAAACAGTGAAGGGAGCAAAACATAAGAGACTCATAAATATGGAGAACAAACAGGGTCGCTGGAGGCATTACAAGTTGGGGGATGGGCTAAATGGGCAAGGGGCATTAAGGAGGACACTGGTTGGGATAAGCACTGGGTGTTATATGTATGGGATGAATCACTGGATTCTACTGAAATCATTATTGCACTATATGCTAACTAACTTGGATGTAAGTTTAAAAAAAAGTTTGTTTAATCTCTACACCCAATGTGGGGCTCAAACTCAAGACCCTCAGATCAAGAATCTCATGCTGTTCTCACTGAGCTAGCTAGGCACCCTCTAGTCAATAAATGTTTGTTGGGGTTCCTGAGCTGCTTGGTCAGTTAAGCATCTAACTCTTGGTTTCAGCTTAGGTCATGATCTCACAGTTCATGAGTTCAAGCCCTGCATTGGGTTCTGCACTGACAGTGTGGAGCCTGCTTGGAATTCTCTCTGTCCCTCTCTCTGTGCCCCTCCACTGCTCATATGTGCACTGTCTCTCTCAAAAATAAATGAGTAAACTTAAAAAAAATGTTGAATGGATGGATTGGAAGAAGAAAGGAAGGAATAACAGAAGGAAAGATGAGGGAAGGGTAGATTGGTAAAAGGATGGGTAAAAGAAAGAATGTAGTGTTGATGCACTGATTGATAGATGAAGAATGGGTGGCTATATGGATAGATGGATGGAACACCCTGAAATATGTCATGGGGGCATAAGATGTGTTAGGGAACCCAAGCTACACTTAACAGAGAACTCATGATCTCTAGTAAGTCCCATCTCTATTTCCTTCCACCATATATGCAGCTAGAAAGCAGCAGAGCATTGGAGCCTGGTCTGCATGATGCAGAAACCTTGTTTCTGGTCTCTCTCATATTACTCTGAAGAGTATCTCCTTTATTTAATGGGCCTCCTCTAGGGGGTGGAACCCCATTTTTGGAATGTCTGAGCAATGGTGTTCTTGTAGTCAGATGGTGGGGGTCATGCTTTGGGATTCATTCAGCTTGTGACAGATACAAAGGCTGGGTTCGGTGTTCAGAGAAGGAAGGTAGCAAGCATGAATAACCCAGACATGATAAATTTAGTCTTTAATATTAAGTAGATGGCTGACCTTAGGCAAATCATTTAATCTTACTGAGCCTCTGTTTCAAAATAAGGGTATTATTTCACCCATTTTACAAAGTTATTTCAAAAATTAAATGAAATAGTATGTGTATAAAAATGCTTGATATGGATTCTCAATGATAGCTGGTATTATTATTTTTGTTTCTATTGTTATTACTACTGAAAAGTCTTTGGATTCAGAAGAACTGCCTTTGAGTCTCAAATCAGAGAGCTTTTAATAGATACGTGGCTATGGACAGGTCCCTTTACTTTGTTTTTTTCCCTCATTCATATGTACTTCAAAGTATGAGGGATTGTGCTAGCTGGGGAGAGTGCTACGGGTATATGCCTGGTCTTTGCTGAGGAGCTCCTAGGGGAGGCAGACATAATGCATAACAAATACAGTGTAAGAACTAATGGTATAATAGCAAACTGGTTAATATCTTGGAGTCAAACAGAGGGGGGCTCATTTCCTATCTTACTGACTCATGGGCCAGAGCAAGTCACTTGATCCTTTTAGCCTTTGAGTTCTCATTATTATAATAGGCACAATAATAATAGAAATAGCCTGAGAGAGTGTTTTTGAGGTTTGAATGAAATAATGCATGTCCAGTCCTTAGCACAGTGCCTGGCACATAGAGAGTGAAAGTCTGCACCCTCTTTGCATCTGCATAATGGGGACATTAATCCCTATCCCACCCATATCTTATATGAGTGTTTGAGTATTAAATAAAATAACATAGGTGAATGGGGTTTCTAAGATGTGACATAAAATATTAGTTGTTATTATTCTAAGTTTCTGGAAGCAAAGGTATGCACAGAAATTGCTCAGCATCCACTGTTGTCTAAACTGTTCGTGCAGTGTTTGGTGATGCACGATCATGAAGGTAGATTCTGTCTTGTTCTTCCTCTTATCCAATGGAGCTCTGTTTCCAAAGCATTCTGCCACCAAGAGAAAAGGGAACAGAAGTAGGGGTTGGGAGAGCAGATTCCAGATGAGATGAGAATTGGAATAGCAGGTGATTGCATATAATTTTTTTTCCAAGCAACTGCTTGAACTTCATGGTTACCTCCTTATATCAATTCCACAGGCCATCTCCTGGTGTCCTCAGCACAGGTCCTGAGAATGTCCTGAGAATGAAGGTAGCAGATGAAATCTATGGCCAACTGGGGAGGATCTCCAGAGGAAAAGCTCTGTTTCAAAGACTAGGGGCTGGTGAATGGCAGGGCTGGTGCTGGAAGTAATGAGGGTGGAGGTGTAGAATTATTCTGCATAGCTCTGTTTGTGGCTTGCATGGATTCTTCTTGGTCCTATAATTCCTTCAGTCAGCAAACATTTTTTGAGGCTCCACTATCGGTCCAGTGCCATGCTAGGGTACTGCAGATAAAGGAGTGAGCAAGACGTCATCTGTCTTCCCAGAGTTCTTGCAGGGATCCCAAGTTCAGATGCCTATGGAAGCTGTGTTAGGGTAACATTAGCTACTATAAAAAATAAAACCCAACATTTCACTGGCTTTCACACAGTAAGAATGTTTTACTCTCTAATGTAACAGTCCATTGTTGTTGTTCCTGGTGGGCGGAGAGTAGGTGAGGAAATCTCTGTGTAATCATTCAGGAACCTAGACTGATGGTGGCTTTTGTGTATTTGGGAAGAAAGAGAGGACCATTCATGGAATATTTTTATGGGCTAGGACTGGAAGTGGCTCTCATTACTCCTTGGCTAGAACTTAATCACATGGCTATGCTTAGTAGCAAGGTAGATTGCAGAAAGTAATCTAGCTGTGAACTCAGGAAAAGGAGGAAGGTTTGGTAATTGCATATTAGTCTCTGCCATAGGAGTCCAGTGGAAGTGAGTGATATGTGTCAGATCACCACTGTGGTGGGCAGGACAACTGAGCTCTTTGAAAAGAGCAGATGTGTCTCAGTTGAGAGGATCGCTGCCATGTGGGAAGTGTTGCCAAATCTCTGGCTTTTCCAAGAGAATCTGAAAATCTGGATTTTTAAGTGTAACTTCTCAGTTCTTAAATATTGGCAGTTAATTAAAAAATTTAAAGGCATGTTGAGGATGCCATTTTTTGGCCTCAGTCTCATGGTCCAGCTGGAGAGACCTAAATAAGTAATTACAAGTGAGTGTGATCAGAGCTGTCACTCCACATGTGTGGTTATTCATTTAGTCACTTGATATTTATTGAACATCTACTGTATGCTGGGTTCCCTTCCAGATGCTGGAGAGAAAGGTATGAACAAGACAGATGCATTTTCTACCTTTGAGGATCTTACAGTCTATTGGGAAGGCAGATAGTAAATAAGAAAATATAAAAGAGAGTAATAAATATGATGGGTACGCATGATAAAAGAACCTAAGTTGGCCAGGGGAATTAAGGAAGGCTTTCTAGTAAATGAGAAGTTGAAGGGAAGATATGAGGTATGAGGAAGAATTATTCAGGTAAAAGGTGCTGAGGGGAAGTATGACCCAGGTAAAGGAGTAGCATGTGCAAAGGCCCTAAGGTAAGAAAGTGGAAAGTGCAAGGAATTCCAGTGAGATTGGAAGAATAGTCCAGATACCAACCTATTCAGAGCTTGAGGGTACAAATTGAGAGCCACATCCTTTATGTCTATTATCTGTTACATGTAGAAAGTAAAATTTAAATGATAATGAATGTCAAAATCTAAATCCAAATTATTTGAATAAAATTGAGATTTATTTCAGCTCTAAGAACTTAAATTCAGACTCGTTAAATAATTTTAGCTTTCAAAGTTCAGCTAGTTGTCAATGTAAAGAATAGATACCATGCTTCATGCTTGTCATGAATGGAATCTAGACCTACATACATACAAACTTCAGAGTAATATAAATTAATATTGCAAAATATTTCTCAGCTGCCGTGTTAGATCCATCATGAATACTGTGCTAATTTGTGAGTACCTCTGGATTCAGGCATTGCAACATGAAGGGAAGTATGAAAATGGTTGCTTGTTATTACTAGGAAAGAATGCTTCATTTTGTAGGAATATTTTGCATTCGTGTTATCTGAGAGGAAGGATGTGGCACATTAATTAATTCGTATTTTCTCCTACCTAAGTGTTTTCAATGCTAAAATCCCTGCTTTCCAAGGTAGTTTTTGTTTCCAAGATCAGCAGGGGTACTGTAGGCAAACCTTCATGGCATTTGAATGCAGTTGCCTTTTGTTTTAAAGATAGAGAGCAAAGGATGCAGAGAAGCATTTCCTTGTGGCTTGAATCATGTTAGTCTTGAGGGTTATTATTTAGGGGATAGGGCCCACTGTGCAGCTGATACTAATGCCAGATCTCCAGTTTTCTTAAGAGTTGCCCTAGTGTTTATTTTTCTGTGTGTTTGTGGTATGTGGGTGGTCTAAGCATGGGGACCCTTCTTTTTCAGATCTAAGGGTGACACTGACTTACAAAGTAAGGATGAAAGAGACATCAGAGAGTTTGCAAGAAGTAGGCAGGGACCCAATCATGTAAAACCTCACAGTCCACATGAAGGGGTTTGGATTTTATCCTATCTGCAATGAGAAGCCCTTAAAAGGTTCTAAGCAGGAAAATGACATTCAGATTTGGATTCTAAAATATCACTCTGAAAGTTGTGCAGAAGAGAGATTTGAATGAGGCAATAGTGGATGTGAGTTCTCATTCACTAGGAATTGAATGGGCAATTAGGAGGTCATCTCCATAGTTTTGTACATCCAAGATTCTGTATTTCTGTAGATGCATCAGCCTTGATTTGGGTTCCTTACTTGAGGACATGTTAGCATTCATTCTGGATTTGTTTTCAGTTAGGAATTAGGTTTAAATACTTACGTGCTTAGGGAAAAGCCCTTCTTTATTATTTAAATATTTGGTTCGAAGGATTCTCTATCTTTGGAGGAGGTAGAGTGTTGAGGTGGGAGAAATTGGCCTCCATTCCCTCATTATATAAGATGAATGGCCAATTTCAAGAGGGGATAGAAGGAGAGGCAGTGAAATGAGAGGAGGAAAGTGTGTGCGTAGATGTCAGGTGAGCATCAGCATCATTTGGGGGCATCCCTGTCCTCTCCAGTGGATGGGGGATGTTACAGGCTTCCACAGGCACTCTTCCCCCATGCATCAGGGCTATTTCATTTGGAGGTTGTTGCCTCTGGTCTCACTTATTACCCTTCTGGAAATTACTGCAAACATTAAGGAGAAGGACTTAGAAGAACAGGATGCCGCATGATGGAACAGGTCAATATCTTTCTCGAACATTTAGAAATTAACTGCTAAATATTTTATTATTTAGATAGGGATAATGAATGTTTTGATCATGCTTAACAGTGGTCAGCTTTAAATTTCAGAATGACCTTTAACATTATCTTTGCCTTTCTCACTTAAATAATAACCAATGCTGGCAGATTATTCTTTTGTGGAATTTCTTCCATTTATTTCCTCTTTCTTATTACTTATGCCACTATCTTAGTTCAAGACTTTATCATCTTGTGTGTCATAGTATGAAAAGGGCTTGGGTCCTGCTGTCATACCATATTAGTTACAGTTTTTTGGGGGGGCAAATGACATCATCTCTACAAACCACAGTTTACTTATCTGCATAGGTGAGAAAACAATAGAGCCTATCTGTGGAAGATATCAGTTCATGTGGCTCAAGTACCCAGCATGGTAAGATCCCTTCCTTGCTGTGCTACTTTAAGGACTAGTAGTATGTTAAAAAAAGCATTTGGGTGTCCTGGCACTCGTAGAGGACTCATTCCCTGCTTTAGATTTTCCCTTCTCTCAGGCTGTGACTGCTCTCTCTTGAGAGACTTGTCTCTAGTTTCTTGAGCCTTAGGGCTCTATGGAAGAATTCCACTCTTCTCGTCCAGACATGCCTGACACTGTTGGTCTCTCTACTAGAGCCATCCTGCCCTCTTCCTTGACAATAAAGCCTGTGGCCATGTGCTTTGGGATGAATCACAATTGGCCCAGCTCTGTAGCTTACTAGATGAATGACCTAATGCAAGTTGCTTTACTTCTCTGAATTTCAGTGCTAACATGTGTAAAGTGGGGAAATGGACAGAAGAGAAGATACATGGAAAGTCCTTGACATGTCAGGGGCACTTGATCAATGGTAGCCATCCTGACTCTTTCATGGACTTATGACTGCTTTCCCTTTAGTTACAATCAGAGGGATGGATTTCTAAGTACATGGGTTCAGAAGCTGTGATTATCTTCAAACAGCACTTCTTACACAAATGTGTGCAGGAATCACTTGGGGATTTTGTTAAAATGCAGATTCTGATTTTGCAAGTCTGGGATGGGGCCTAAGATTTTGCTTTTCTAACAGGCTTCTGGGTACTCCTGCCAGTGCTGGTCCATGGATGATGCTTTGAGTAGCCTGGTCAAAGTCTGTAAGGATCCAGTAAGTGCAGCCCCATTGATGGAAGAGGGAGGAAATCCGAGACTTAGTTTGGCTTCTCTTAGAATTTTGCTTCTCATTCAGGCTTCTCTGGGGTCTGTGTTGAATAAGAGAAATTGTCCTCAGACTCTGAGTTTTGGAGGGCTCACATTTCAAGGTCATCCAATATAGGTGGAGCAACACAGGAGCTATGGGTGATGGCCTGATTCTTCAAGTCCAGTCAGTACATTTCTGAGTGATGGTTCCTTATGAGCAGCAAATTATTATCTGAATTTGGGTTTCCGCTCAACTGCTTCAGGCAAACCTAACCTTTTTTCTTTCTTTCTTTCTTTCTTTCTTTTTTTTAATGTTTTTTATTTTATTTTTCAGAGACAGCACAAGCAGGGGAGGGTCCAAGAGAGGGAGACACAGAACGAAATAGGCTCCAGGCTCTGAGCTAGCTGTCAGCACAGAGCCCGATGCAGGGCTCAAACGCACAAACCATGAGATCATGACCTGAGCAGAAGCCGGATGCTCAACTGACCGAACCACCCAGGCACCCCCAAACCTAACCTTTCAAACACGAGTAGTGTTTGTCTGGGTGTGCTGAGGCACTTAGGCCACCAGGAGGTTACTCCAATTAAGGGAACTGCATTTAAGATGCAGCTTTGCGTTAGTCCCTGCTAATAGTATCTCTGCCAAAATGGATGTGTCTGGAAGACGTGGCTGGAAATTCAATCTTGTAGTGATTTGAGTGAGGCGTGTGCCATTCACTGTCCCTAAGTGAAGTCACCTGGGCTGTAATCTCAGATATTCTGGAAAGTGGCTGTAGGGGTTTGGGCTGCTAGGCCTTATGTTGGCAAGTGCTGCTTCTTTTGTGCATCTGCCTAGGGGCTCTCCTCTCCTTGGTGTCTACACATGGCCTGGGAGAGAGTAGGCTTCAAGGTTTTATGTCTGTGCCTCTTGATGTTTTGGTCCTCACGACCCAGTTTGGGGAATATTTTCTCTACTGACTTCAGTGTTCCTCCCTGTTTTCAAAACCCATTTTAGAAGTCCCTTCTTCCTGAAAGCTCCTCCTCTTCCTCCTTCTCCACTTCTCCCTTGTTCTCTTTCATCAGTGGTATCATCAGTTTCATTATTATAGCTGCCATTCGAGTTATTGTTGCTGTCATTATGTTTATTAACATTTACTGACATTTTACCATCCTCGAGCATTGAGATGGGGACTGTATGCCTATTATTTCATTCTCTTCCTCCACAACTTCTTGTCATTTCCAGCTTACTGTGTCTCAGAAAGGCCAAGTCACTTGCCTGAAATCACAGAATTAGAAGGCACTGGGGCTAGAATTTAGGTTAATGTTCTCTCCCCCAGCTTCATGTTTCTAGTTTCCTAACCTTAAAGAAAAGTGAGGCCCTGTTGTGACAGCTCCCAGGATTCCTCTTTCACCCTACATCCCATCCACACACTGAATAATATACTACTTTAAAAACCTGGCCTGTAAAGCCAGGCATCTTGAGTTTAGATGTCACCTCTGCCCCTTTCTAGATATGTAACTGGGAGCAAATGTCTGAATCTTTCTGGCCTCGGTCTGCTCATGTGTAAAATGAGGACAAAGCATCTTCTTAGGATTGTGTGGGGATTAGATGAGTTGGGAAATTCTAAAAGGGTTTTGGCACCTTTCAGCTATTATTTTTACCTAGTTTTGTTTTTCAGTTGCTTTTGTTGAGAAATTACCCATTTTGTTCATTCAGTCATCAATTCAACAAATACGTGTTAAACACCTATTCCTTGCCAGATATTATAGTTGGTGCTACGAGTGTTCTTTCATCAGTCCTAACTGTGGCCACAACCAAATTGTGCCAGCCTTATTGCCTCAGTTTCCTCCTTTGTCAAGTGGAATTAATGAAAACTGCCTTATAGGATGGCTTGCAGCATTTGGTGCTTGATGAATGCTTGCTAGAGAGAATACGAAAGTCCCTAACAAGCTCTTATAATCTTGTGAATGACATTCAGATTCAAGAATTATATCATTTTTTTCTGAAACAAATTAAATTGATTTCTGGGGTTCATCTACTCGATGAGATTCCGTTCTACTTTCTGGAATCTTATAAGGACCTCATGATCTCAAGAAAACTGGGGAAGGATTCATCCTGGGTCCTCAGTTCTCCAACCTTGTAGTTGCTTTTTGTGGGTACCCCAGCTGATCTTTTGTCCCCCACTCTCTGGGGGGGGTGCTCCTATTCTTTCTAGGACTCCCTCAGCCTGCCTAGGTTTGCCCAAAGAAATGGACCCCTGAAATTGTGTTTTTGCTAAGTTGGATCTTGACTCCTTGCACCTGAATGGCAACAGGGTCCAGGGTTCTTTTCCTCATGGAACTGGCTCCCTGTCTCAGGGTACCTCTCTCTCTGCTTCTGCTACTCTATTTTCTCTTTCTCCACCTTCTCCAAGGTAACTTAGCTTGATTCCTTAATAGGGCTACTTTTTTTTGCAACAAGGGTCCTTTATACCAGCATCAGTGAGGGTAGGGAAATTGCCTGCCTGCCTGCCTGCCTGCCTGCCTTCCTTCCTTCCTTTTTTCCTCCCTCCCTCCCTTCCTCCCTCCCTTCCTCCCTCCCTTCCTTTCTTTCCTACAACATTGTGAAGACCTTGACAAATCAACATGTGAATCCTCAGCTCACTGAAAACATAACACAAATGGTAAATGGCATCTCTGTGTATTTTCTTTTCTCTCCCAAAAAATCAGCTACTACCAGTAGAAGAAGGGTCTACATTGTTCCTAATTAGGTACTAGATATTTTGCAGTCATTAGCTCCCTGAATCCTCAAAATGATGCTGTCAGATTGGGACAACTTTAATTCAGCTGATGAGGTTAGGTAACCTGTCAAGGTCACACAGCCAGAAAGTGGCAGACCTGGGCTTTAAATCCAGGGCTGTCTGTTCCTTGTCCACACACTAGTCACTACATTTCCTGATCTTTTAAGTCTTTTGGTTTTTGTTTGCTTGTTTATTTGGTTTTTGTGAACCCTATAGTAACAAATACAGTAGATTATACTAAATGCTGATGGAAAGAAGTACTTCATAAGCAGAGGAAGTTCCAAACTGACCGGTGGTGAAGGCTTGCATTCTTTAAAGCAAATAGGCTATGAAACAACCTCTTTTCTAGACCCTTTGAACATAGCTCATGCATTCTTCACCATTCTCTCTTCAGTAACTTAGCACCTGATGTGTATGAGGGGTATTTTGAATTAGGGAACAATATTGAAATTTGAAATCTATTAAAAAATTATTTGTTACTATTTGGAAGCCCATCATCTGGGACTCCTAGACTCATTGCTAAAAGTCTTTGTGTCTTCACAAACCGTTTTTTTCTGGGAAGCAGGTGCTATTATTCTCAGTGTAGAGATTGAAACTTAAACTCAGAGAAGTTAAAAAAATATGCTCAGGGTCACTCAGCTAGAAAGTGACAGTGATATGATGTATACCCAGGTCTATCTGAGCTACAGGCTGAGTTCTTAATCACTTTATTATATCCACCCTCAAGGCTAGACTAACAGGAATTTTATGATCCCTTCTAGCTTGAGAAACATCTACCTCACCTCTAATTTCTAATATTCAGTGGCTCAGCCTAGGATTCCCTCCACTAACTTCATATTCAAATATGAGGAAGTCAGAAAGTTTTGAACTTAGAGGATATTTTTTTATAGAAACTCCATTATAAAATGTGTAATATAAGATTTCAGGCTATTAGACCATTGCTGGACACTTGGAATATAGTGGAAATGGCTACTGTGATGGTTAATTTTATGTGTCAACTTGACTGGGCCTGGGATACCCAGATGTTTGGTTAAACATTTCAGAGTGTTTTAGTGTCGGTGTTCTGGATTAGATTAACATTTGAAACCATACACTGAGTAAAGCAGAATGGCCTCCCTGATGTGGGTGGGTCTTAACCGATCTGCTGAAGGCATGAATATAATCAAAAGTAGAGTGAGAAAACCTTTTCTTCCTACCTGACTGTTTTTGAGGAACATCCATCTTTTCCTGCCTCTGAACTCAGACTCAGACTGAAACTATACCATCAGCCCAAAGACTTGTACAGGAACTTCTACCATTCACTCTTCTGGATCTCCAGCTTGCCAACTACAGATCTTGAGCTTTTTAGTTTCTATTATCATGTGGGTCAGTTTCTTAAAGTAAATATCTATATCTGCTTCTAGATCTGTGTCTATATATATATATCTCCTATTGGTTTTGTTTCTATGAGAATACAGACTAATGCAGCTACCTTCATGTTTACAATAATGCACTTAACTTCCTGGCACTGCTCATACATTTAAGGAAACATCCCAGCTTATTACAAGTTATTTGGAAAAACTTGGCTATGGTGTCTGTTTGCAGTTAATACTGGGAAAATGGAAAATGGCTTGGTTCTAAGTGGCTTCTAATCAGTGGCAACAGATGTTCACAGAAGGCAGGATATTCTTTGAATCAGTGTTTTGATAATAACATTAAACAAATCCTAAGGTAGAAAGAAGAGCTTTAGTTTGGGCCATATGTGCTTTTGCTAGAGATTCTGGGTGAGTGATGGAACTTTCTACAGTATCTCAAGAATTAGAACTGGCTACCCTGAGGTCACTGAAGTTGTCCTTGCTTCTCCCGTAGCTCTGGGGATTAGAGGAAGGATGTCTTCTGAGATTATAAGAGCCCTAGACTTTTAGTTAATAAAATTGAAAACACAAAAGAGATAAAAGAAATTCTTTTCCTCTTATAAATACCTCCTCTCTGCAAGGATTCTTCTCTTTTTCTTCCTTTGGAGAATGCAGTATTGTGCTGAAGCCAGCTCCCACTGGCTAATGCAAACAGATTCTTAAATAGTCAGGAATTTTGGAGGCAGTTGTTTAACTGTTGGTGGTTTAAAATTAGTCATGGTGGGATTATTTACATCAATGACATCTTCAAATGTTACTAACCAAGGTTTTTTGTTTTCTTGAGAGCCAGTTTACCTGTATAACAATAGTGATAAACATTATAGTTAATATTTGTGTGTTTTGCCTGTCCATCATCCTTTTCTTTGCCTACTCTGGTAACAGCAAATTTCCTTCAAGGAAACAGTTTACACTCATCTCTGGCAGGTGGTTTGGGTGGGATTGGCCATATCCCCCAGGTTCAAGAGTGAGCATGTGACCAAACTTTGTCCAGTCAGAGTATTCCATTCCCTGACCACAATGGTTGAGTTATAGATGGGCATGTGACCCTTTTAAAAACCAACCAGAGAAAATTATGGAACTTTTTGTGATACCTCCAGGGAAGAGAACTTTGCTGCTTCATATGAAGGGTAGATATTGTGGGAGATTAGAGTGCAAGAGAAGAAAAAGCCTGGAGAGAATTCAGGAGAACAAGATGGAAAGAGGTGGATAGATACCAGGTCCTGATGGTATGGGTTGAGCCCCTGAAAGCTGTGCCAGAAGCCAAATATCCCTGAACTTTGAAATTGCTGAGCCAATAAATCTGACTCCATCCCAATCTTTGTTTGGCTTAAACTGAGTATACTGGGTTTTCTGTCCCTTGTAAGTTACATATTGTAACTGAAAGAAGTTCCATTTGTTTCAAGATTCTTATAGCTTTCATGCTGTGGATCAAATTCCAAGAGCCAACAAGATAATCTAATGGAGTCTTTGGTAGAGAGAAAGAAGGAAGAGCTTTTGTCTCCAGTTCTATCTTTACTTAAGGAAACATGCCATAGTTTTCAGCCCTTTCCCTCCACATCTACACAAATCTTTGTGAAATACCAGTTTTACCATTTTCCAACTGTGTACACTCAGGCAACTACTAAATATCTCTGAACCTCAGGTCCTTAATCTGAAAAGACAATATGTTAACGTCTAACTCTCATGGTTGATATGAAAATTAGGTGAGGCAATGCACAGTGTTTTGTACAGAATAAATATTACTATAATTATCAATTAAAAATGGATGTACAGAGGTAGTCTGGGACCTTACATTACATGTTTTATAATAGAGTTTCTGTGGAAAGCTATCTTTCATGTTTCAAGACCCTGACTTCCTCATGTTTGGACCCCAAGTGGAGGAATCCTAGACTGTACAACTAAAAATTGGAAATTTGAAGTGATGTGGACGTTTTAGGGATCATAAATTTCTTCTTGGTCTATCCCTGAGGGTAGGTTCTATGCCCTTTTATTCATGTTTATATCCCCAGGGCCAGTTGCATTGTGGTATTGGAGAACAGTTTGTTAAATGAACAACTCTTCTCATTTTATCACTGGGGAAACAGACTAAGAGGAGATGAACTTCTGAGCTATAGTGTGTTTACCCTATGGTGTATGGAGGAATAGATATTTAACATCATCTTAAAACCTGGCACTGGAATTTCTTCTGAGGAAACAACTGCCATGGGTGAGGTCAGTGGTTTAGACAAATGCTGTCCAATAGTAATACATTGTGACCTACATATGAAATTTATATTTTTTGAGGAACCACATTAAAAGTTAAAAAGAAACAATGAGAGTATTTAATATATTTAAATATTATCATATTAGAATTATTGGTGAGATATTTGGCATTCTGTTTTTGTGCTAAGTTTTCAAAATTCAATGTATATTTTATGGTTATAGTGGATCTCCATTTGGACTAGCCACATTTCAAGTGCTTAGTACCCCCATGTGGCTCTGGGCTACTATATTGATTTAGAGAGTGAAACCTCAAGGATTGCTAAGCTGTTTTGCAGGAGATATGGAGGGGGAATGGTAGAAGCATCTAAATGGAATGTTCTAACAAAATAGGAGAAGAATATGTTTCTGTTAAGTATCTTGAGATACTGTTCTGGGAACCTCCAAACATTATAGGAAACTCAGACAATCCCCTCTGTATTGGTAAGAGTGGTTTTTAATGTGAAAGCTGGAGAAGGGCTAGAGTTTCCCATTAGGCATAATGTGGTCAGCCAGAGGAGACTGTGAAGTTCCTCTATTGCTCTGCAATCACAGTCTTTGGGAGAACTTTGGACAGGAGTGGAGTTCATTGGAAAATGATGGCTCAGTACAGTTTTACTTAGCTCTCACAGCTGGTAATGGGGCCACACAAATAATGAAGTGTATTAAATGATAAATGGTATTTAGGTTAAGTCCTAGAGAACAGAGAGTAAAGAGGAGAGGCAGCTCTTCCCAGAAGAGGTAGGGGACAATATGTGTGAAGGACAGAAGCCAGAGACAGCAGGAAGCATTCTAGTAATTTAAGGACTTCCCCCTGATGGGAATGTGAATATGAATGGGGTGATGGCCAGAGAGGAGGTTAGGAGAGCAGAGGGCACATCCTGAATGGCTGTTTGGATCATGGTGAAGAGTTCAGATTCTATCTTAAGGCTATGGAATAGAATCTGTATGTGTAAGAGATCACTCAGGCTGTAGGGGATGGTCAGAGGGCCAGGATGGAGGCAAAGTGGTCATTCGGGAGTTTTGAAGTCATCCAGTTGAGAAGTAATGGTGGCCCCACCTACTGTATAGGGAGAGAAGATGGGTAAATAAGGTTGTAGAAATGTTTTAGAGGGAAAATGGATGAAACAGATTTGTAAATGCATATGCCTGAGTGTGCAGGTGTATGGGATATAGAGAGGCATAAGAGACAGGGAGGAACCTGGGATAATTTCCAAATTTCTAGATTGGCCAATTGTGTGGTAATGCCATTTAGCCAGTTAAGCAAATAACTAACCTAGAGTGAGCTCTGCAAGATACCAATAATGAAGGCATTTTTCCAGACCTTTAAATCAGGACACTCAGATTTCTGAGGAGGGGAAAGAATAACTTAAATCAGGTTTCTCCTAGAAGTTCCAGAGAGGCCATTGACTCACAGGGTTGAGAAATTGCATTTTCTCTTTCGGCCTCAATTTTTTTTCCATTTGCAAAATGAAAATAATAACTCTTACTTTTATAAGGGCGCTGACAGAATAAAATGCAATGACAGATGTAAAGGCACTTTGAAAGTAAAGCACTCAATTATTATTATTGTTATGCTTATCGGGAAGTGTTTGGAAAGTCCTCATCATTATTATCGAAAATCAAGCTTGAGGCCTTGGGCTAGTGGGTTATGTGGATAATTATTTCAAGAGAAATTTACATCAGAGACAAAGAAAAACAGAAAACAAAACTTGAGTTCTGGAAGCTCAAAAACAGTCCCAGATAGCCAAACCATTCATTCATACATTTGTTCATTCACTCAGTTGTTTAACATTTATTGGGCACCTACAATGTGCCAGTCACCGTGTTGGGTACTGGGGGGCTAAAGGAGCAAAATCTGTTTCCTGTTAACAAGACTATAAGGGACATGTCCCCAAATAACTGTAATTATACACATTTTAAAGGTTTATTACCCTCTATAGAATATTTTTATGTACCATTCAGTGCTTTAAAAAAAAAAATTCCCATGGTGAGCATCATTATTTTCATGTTGTTGACATAAAGACTGAGGCATAGAAAGATGAGTTGCCCTGGCCAACGTTGCCTATCCAGGGAGACCTAGGACTCAAACCAGGGACTTCTTCATCCCCGTTCAGTGCTAAAGGTGGGGGACTTGCAGTCATAACACCAGCTAGGATTTGTTGACTGTTTCTTTGTATAGGTTCTGTGTTGACTGGAAATAGGTTATTTTAGTCAATTCTCCTGACACCAGAGGAGTTAATAGTATCTATAGAGGATAGGCAGACAGACAGAAAGTATGTGTATGTACATACATACGTGTATACGCCCAATTGATTTGGCACTTACTATATGATAAGCATTTCACATATATTGTATTGTTTAATTTTCATAACCACCCAAGGAAGTTAGCACTGTTACTGTCTCTACTGTGGGTAGAAGCATCAATGCCCAGAGACATTAAGTAACTTGCTTGGCTTCACACAGTGAGAGGTACAAATAAAATGCCCTGAGAATTCAAAAGAGAACCATTTAATGGTTGGTGTGGAAAGGTAAGTGGAAAGCTTCCAAACCCACAGACATGAATATGCCTCTGGTGGATACTGGTAATAGACAAATAAAATATCTACATAAAAAATGTGACACTTGGTAGAGCTGACCTGGGGTAAATGTATCAATGTCTGGGCATTGGTCTTTTCTTACAATCTGGAAATGACAGCATTGTCATATCCCCACATCCCCTGGAATTTTTCTGTTCCCTCTTGGCTCCCAGATACCCCAGGGCAGGACCCTTGTGGCTCCTGATACAATGGAACCGTCAGTCTCTCATGCCATAATAGTCAGTTCTCTGTTGTGAAATGAGAAAATGTGACTTAATTTCAATTATCCTCAGTCACTCCATGGTCAAATAGGCTTAATAATATTTATTGCCTGTAATTGTGAGGAATATATGAGATCAAGTATGTGTAGTACTTGAAACAGTGCCTGGCAAACTCCGAGAAGTGATGGATCTTATTATGGGTAGTACCTTCTAGATTAATTCCCCATGAGCTATTCTTTTATGACAGTTTTGAAGTCAAAAGCATCCATAATTGCAAATGGAATATATGCATCTCATATCTCTGGGAGACCCAATCCATTTGGTCCTCTTTGCAGTGGAGATTTGGAGTGAGATTCTCCAGATGCTGACTGTAATGCCACCTGCTAAAACAAACCAATCTATAGTTCCAGTAGTGCAAATACTATAAAGCTATTTCACATTCATGTACTGGTTCATTGTGGTTGTTCCTGGTCACTGGGGTAGTTGTCCATAAGATGGTTCCAGAACCAGGTTTTTTCCATCTTGTGGCTGTGCTGCCTGCTCTGGGACCTTGAAATCTATATCCAACCAGAGGATGAGGGAGAGAACATGAAGGTTCAGTGAGGGCTTCAAGGATGAGGCAAGGAAGCAGATCCCATCACTTCTGTCCACATCCTTTGCCTGGAATTCAGTCACATGGCCACGCATAACTGTAAAAGATGCTGGGCATTTTGGTTTAGCCATACGCCCAAGAAGAAGAGGGAACATATTTGGTGACCAACTAGCCTGTCTTTGCCTCAGTGTTCATCTCAAGGAGACTTCAAATCTGGCCAAGAAGCCCAAGGTATTTATCATTCCTTTTCTGATTAGCCTGGGAAGACTTTCTGGAGAATGAGAGATTTTAGGAACTACTAGAAAGAGTGGAATTCATCTTGTTGGGGACCTACTGTGTGCAGAGCTTGCCTGTTACTCCTATAACCTTGTTTAATCCTCACAGAAACAACCTGAAGGCAGTTTAACTGTCTCCATGGAGTAAACCCTGGTAAATGTCTAGGTACCATTTATTGAGGGCCTACTAAGTGCTAGGTCCCTTACTTTACATGTATTATCTTGCTTTAACCTCACAAAACCCTGTCAGGAAGGCATCAGTATCCACCATTTTACAATGAAGTAATCGAGGCCCAGATACATAAAATTGTTTACCCAAGGACATGCAACTAGTTAGTATGTGGCTGAACAGGGATTAGAATGGACCCTGGAGTCCTGGTTCTTATCACTAAGATTTAGAAATAAGCTCCTATCTAAGATTCCTTTATTTTAATTTTTTTTGTAGGATTCCTTTAAACACAGGCTTGATTTAATCTCTGGCTCCCCATTCCCTGCCTGTGCTCCCCTGAAGTTGGGGCACCACTGGAGCAACCAGGGATTCCCAGTAGCCAGGGAGAGATGGAATGGTTGAGGTCTTTCCCGACAAGGCTCTGCTTCTGAATTCAGTTCCTTCCCTAATCTAACCTCTGCTGCATGCCAACAGTAACTAAGTCATTGACTCACTTCTTTGATGGCCTGAGGAATCCAGCTCAGATGAAATGTTCAGTGCCTGGAAGTCAGCCACCTGCCAGAATCTAGGCCTGATGCTGGGAATACACATTTGGGTATTTGAGATGGGGATACCCAGAAGCACCATTTGGGATGATTTTCCATGCCTTACACAATCAGTGCTTGTCTATGTCCTTTGCAGGCCATTGCACCAGCAGATTTATTTATCTTATTTCAAACCTCTGTTTAGTTTCTGAACAAATACTTTAGATAACAGAGATTCTTATAATTTTTTTGCAGTTTTTACTCAGCTTTAATACTACTAATTCTAACAATAGCTTTAATACCACTATAGCCAATGTTTTATTATGTACTTGTGTGTCAGGTTTTTATATGGTTGTGCTAGTCATTAACCTCTTTCAGCAACTCTTGGAGGTGTGTACTAATATTATCGCTGTTTTATTTTTAGTTTTTAAAAGTTATTTATTTTGAGAGAGAGAGAGAGAGAGAGAGAGAGAGAGAAAGAGAAAGTGAAAGTAAGTGTGTACATGAGCAGAGGAGGGGCAAAGAGAAGGAGGGAGATAATCCCAAGCAGGCTCCATGCTGTCAGCACAGGGCCCAACATGGGGCTCAATCCCACACACTGTGAAATTATGTCCTAAGTGGAAATCAAGAGTTGGATGCTTAACTAACTGAACCACCCAGGTACCTTTATTATCCTCATTTTAAAGAATAGGAAAATGAGCCTCAGAGAATTTAAACAATGAGTCCACGTGATGCTTGAAGTTGCAGTTGCTTCCATGTTCACTCAGGTGGTTGTTGGTGGCTTCAGTTCCTGGCTGGCTGTTGACTAGAGGCCTCATTTCCTTGTCATGTGGGCTTCTCCATTGTGTACCTGAGTGTCCTCTGGCACCTGGACTCCCCCAGAGTAAATCATCTAAGTAAACCCAGACCAAAGCCATAGTACCTTTTATCACATAATCTTGGAGATGTTTTATCATTACTCCTGCCACATCCTATTGGTCACACAGACCAAGGCTGATACATTATGAGAGGGTATGAAGACCAGGAGGCAGGACTTTTTGAAGGACTCTTTGGAGGCTAGCTAGCATCCGAGGAAGTGGATTCCTACCGTGTGCCAGAGTACTTTACCATATGCACTATTCTTGAAGGTCAGAGAAAAATGGTTTATGTTCTGACTCTCTCACTCTGAATGAGTCATAGCCCTTTTGGGCTCTCCACCTAAGCAGTATAGTGAAGATGCTAGGACCCCGGGTGCTGGAACTCACCTGGGTGCAAATCTTGATTCTACCCCTAAATAGTCCTGGGAACTTGGGAAATTAATTATTAATCCTCTAAGGTTAAGTTTCTCTTTTGTTAAAACAGGGTTATATTACTTCTGGAGTGTTGTGGGGATCAAATGAGATGATGGAAAAAATAGTGGATGTAAAGAACATGTTTGTAACAGAGCTTAACACAAGCAGGTGTTCCAGAATAAGTTTGAGCTATTACCTTTTAAATGAGAAAATTGGACTCTATTCTCTCTGGTCAAAACCTGAATCTCATGGTCACCCAGAACTGCTCCATCACTGAAATCCTAAATGTAAACACTTCATACTCAGGTCACACTCTCCTGTCCTTCAAACTTTTCATTCAGTTACCACCACCCACCCCCCAGAGCTGGCTACTGCACCTTCAGTTTTCTTTATTTCTGTCAGCTCCCACTTGTCTTCACTCCTTTCCTTGTCAAGTGTAGGAATCATAGTCCAACATTTGAACTACCTGCTTAGCAATGTCTTTAACTGCCTTGCTCTGCTCTTCCTCTCTTATACCACTGGTGAATCCCCCATCCTGGACCCATCCATCTTTCTGACTATCTGCACCTACATTTGTTCTGGTGAGCTCTCCTGGACTAAGTCCTAGAGTATTCTGTATTGGCACCAGTGCAATTCAAGGGATCTATTCCCAGCGTAGCCTAAATTCCTCTCATGTTACCATATTCAGCTGCCTTTCTTTCCCAATTTTCTTAACTTGTCCTAAATCTCTACAATCTTTTCTTTCTTTTTTTCCTGCTGTCCTTCTTCCTCTTGCCATTGATCACCTAGCACTGGCATGTGTATTGCTAGGCACTAGAGAATCAGCAGTGAGCAAAAAGATAGGGTTATGACTCCTGCATTTGGAAGTTTCAAAAAGGAAATATAAGCTAACAAGTAGGCATTATCTTTACTTCCTGTTTTATCAGGAAGTAGTGGTTGTACCCATCTTGAGATTTATCATCCTCTCCATTTTTTTCATTCTCCTTCTCTACATCATCAAAACACCACCACAATTTTTTACATCATATCAACTATATACTAGGTCCTTCTTTTTAAGTTTATTTATTTATTTTGAGAGAGCACGCACACATGAGCGAGCATGCATGCACTCTCAAGTGGGGGAGGGGCAGAGAGAGAGGGAGAGAGACTCACACTTTTAGTGCAGAGCCTGATGCGGGGTTTGAACCTACAAACCATGAGATCAAGATGTGAGCCAAAACCAAGAGTTGGTCACTTAACCAACTGAGCCACCCAGATGTTCTTGCTAGGGACTTTTCCAAGCAATTTATATACATTAACCCATTTAATACATTGCATGTATTAATTCACCAAAAGTCTAGGAGGTAGGTATTCTTATAATCTTTTTCCCCCTACATGCAAGGAAATGAAGCTCAGATAGGTTAAGTATCTTGCACAAGTCACACCACCATTCATTTTTTTATTCTTAAAATGGAAGGGGTATTCTGTCCCCTGCTGAAGGTTAATCTGTCCATATTTGTTTTGGATCTAAGGTTGCCAGATTTAGCAAAGAACTATAGAAATCCAGTTATGTTTGGATTTTAGATAAACAATGAGTAATTTTTAACATAAGTATGTCCCATGCAACATTTGGAACATACTTACACTAAAAATTATGTATATTATAGCGTTCTGTAGTATTGTCTAGTAACCCTGTCTGGATGCCACACTCTCCTCAGGGACTTCATTAATTACTTTGTATCTGTGCCTCCTGGGAATGTTATGGTCCCTGCACTCTAGTGCAAACTGGGTGACAGTGCTTTGGGAGTGACATAATCTATTCTGGAGAAAGCATCCTGAGGCTACCCTTTGGGATAGGTGCCACTGATGGGAAGAGTATTTGGAGGATCAGGTATGGTAATGATCTGCAAATGTGGTGATTCTATTTTACAGAATCAAGGTTTCTGTACCCAGCAGGATTCCTAGAGATGGAGGAGAGGGGAGCCTGAAGCCTTCCTCATCAGGAAGGTGCAAACAAGGGCTTCCATCTCCTCTCTTGATGTTTCTGGGCAGAGAGCTGCACCTCCAATGAGAAATGAGGTCAGCTGGGTGGAGGGAAACACTCCCTGATTCTTTATTGAATCCAATCATTTACATCTCATTGAACCCAATCAAATTAGCCACTTATCACATTAAAATGGCAAAAGAGAGATTGTGTCAAGCAGTGCTAATTCAATAAGAAAGAGGAGCTGACTGAGAGTGCTGTGTCATAGGATTCTGACACCCACTTTCAAGAAGTCTAATGTCCCCACAGTGGTCATAATGACCTTCCTCAGACACTTGCTGGATTCATGAGGCTAGCAAGGAAGCGAAAACAGAAGTCCTGAGCTCTGTAGCAGCATAGCCTGGTGAGAGTGGGACAAAAGAGGAATGGGGTGACATGTTACCTGCAGGGAGAAGTAATTTTAAGGCAGGGTATTACCTGGGATTTGGAGTCAGACTCTGAAGCTTTCCAGCTGTGTGACTTTGGGCAAGTTACTTGATTTCTCTGATACTTAGTTTCCTCATCCATTAAATAGAGAATGGTAATTTTTGCCCCATCAGTGTTTCCCACAGATGGTATTCCAGAGAAAGCCATTCCTTTCCCAGTTTCCTGTTAATCCTTTTTAGTAGGTTAAAGAGAAAGACTCATTTTTGTACTAGACTATTTTTAATCTTGAAAAACTCTGATCCTTCCCTGGGTGCTAGGGTGTTAGGGTATGGTTGAGAGCTGGAATCATTCAGGCTTGCATTTGAATGCATTTGAATCCCCCTGCCATCCTTAACTAGCTGTGTGATCTTGGATAAAGTGGTTTAACAACTCCATACATCAGTTGCCTCATATGTAAAAAGAGCGTAATAATAGCACTCACCTTGTAGGTTTGTTAAGTGTAAATGAATTCATGAATGTAAACTGCTTAGTACAGAGCCTAGCTCATAGTAAATAGCAAATGCTACTGATTCTTCTCACCCTCTTCTTCCCCCTTCTCTTTTTTCCTCCTTCTTGTTCTTTAAAAAAAAATGATTATTTATTTTTGAGAGGGGGAAGGGAGAGCAAGCCAGCAAGCAAGCAAGCATGAACAGGGGAGGGTTAGAGAGAGAGAGAGAATCCCAAGCAGACTTTGCTGTCAGTGCAGAGCCTGATGCAAGGCTCAATCTGACTAGCCATGAGATCATGGCCTGAGGTGAAATCAAGAGTTGGACACTTAACTGACTGAGCCACCCAGCTGCCCCTCCTTCTTGTTCTTAATCAGAGTCTTTGCCATTTCCTCTCCTAGACCCTCATGTCCTCTGCACTCCACCCAGTAGAACAACTTGTACTTCCTGACTGTGCCATGCTTTCCCCTACCTCATTGCCTTTGCACCTGCTGGAACATTCTTCTTTCACACTCTTTCCTGGCCAGCTCTTACTCACCTTCTAGCCTTAAGCTGATAAATTTCTTCTTCCAGACACCTTCACTGACCTACATTCTCCATTTCCTGTGGTTCTTTGCAATTGCAATGTCTTACAATTTTTCTCCCCTCCCCTGAGAAGCCTGAGAGCTTTGTGAGTACTGAGTTCAAGACCTGATCTACCTTGTTTCTTCTTGTACTCTCAACACCCAGCACAGAATCTGACACCCAGTAATTGATTCACGAGAGCCCCGCAGGGGCCTAATACAATTCTACATATTTTATATATACTGACTTGCTAAATCCACACAACTTTCTGAGATAAGTTCTATTTTATTAACAACTTTATTGAAATATAATTGACATACAATAAAGTACACATATATAAAGTATACAATTTGATACATTTTGACATACATACACTGAGGGTAAAAACATAATCAAGATGATGAACATATCCATCAACCCCAACCACTCCCTGTGTCCCCTTATAAATCTTTCTATCCCTGTTCTCCTGCTAACCCCTCCCCAAGTAACCACTGCTATACTCTTTACCTCTATGGAGATATTTGCATTTTCTAAAATTTTAGATAAGTGGAATCTCGCAATATGAACTCTTTTTTGTCTGGCTAATCCACAGAGCATAATTATTTTGAGATTCATCCATTTTGTTGCATGTATAAATGTTCATTCCTTTTTATTGCTGAGTAGTATTCCATAATAGGGACATAGCACAATTTATTTATCCACTTCCCTGTTGATGGACATTTGATTGTTTCTAGTTTGGGGATATTACAAAGAAAGCTGCTATGGATATAGCTTTTTAAATTTTTTTTTCTCATTTTGAAAGTAAAGAAACCAAGGTAGGGAATATATCAGTTGCTTATTGCCACAGAGCTAATTAATGGGGGAGAGCCATATGTAGACTGAGCTACTTAGATCCAGAGACCAGGCTTTTCCCTCTTTCCTCTATGTAAGAGAAGTCTCAAATGTAAACAAAAGTAGAGAGAGAATAGTGCAGGCTCATGGATCCATCACTCAGCTCCAGGATTAAGTCATGACCATATTATTGAATCCTTTCTACATTTTAAACGTTTCTCCTAGAATATTTAAATTTTTTAAATGTTTATTTTTGAGAGAGAGAGAGAGAAGAGACAGAGTGCAAATGGGGGTAGAGGCAGAAAGAGGGGGACACGGAATCTGAAGTGGGCTCCAGGCTCTTAGCTGTCAGCACAGAACCTGACGTGGAGCTCGAATCCATGAACCACAAGATCATGGCCTCAGCTGAAGTAGGACACTCAACAGAGCCACCCAGGCACCTCATCTCTTAGAACATTTAAAAGTGAATCCCAGATATGATGTATTTCACTTACAAATATACCAGTTTATATTTCTGACTTATATGAACATTAAAAAAAAACTTTATTGTGGAAATTTCAAACCTAAGCAAAAGTAGAGACAATAGTGTAATAATGTCCCTTGTATGCATCATCAGCTTTGACACATCAATTCTGGGGTGGTCTTGCCACTTTAGACTCTCGTCTATATTCCACTTTGCCATCCCTGCCAATTATTTTGAAGCAAGTCTCAGGCATTTTTATCATGTTATCCGTAAATATTTCAGCATGTATCTATGAAAGATGAGGACATAGAAAAATAGCTATGATACTGTTATCACTTCTAAACATCTTACAGTAATTTTCTTTATATCATCAAATATTCAGTTGGCATTCATAGTTCTCTGATTCTCTCATATTGTTTTATTGCTATGGCTTCTCTTTCCCTTTCTCCCTCCATCTCTTTCCTCTTTTTTTTTTATTGTATGTTTGAATCAGCATACAAACAAGGTCCATATGTTGCAACTGGTTGAAATATCTCTAAAGTCTGTTTTAATCTGTAGATTCTTCCTCTCTCTTTTTTTCCTTTGCATTTTTTTGTTAGAGAAACAAGGCCACCAAGGCCATATTTTATGTGTTTTCCATGCCATTAGCACTCTCAGAAAATTAACAGTAATCCTTAATATCATCTAGTATCCATCTGTGTTTATATTTCCCGTCTCAAACATGTCTTCTGGTTTTTCCAAATCAGGATCCATGAGACTCTCATATTGCATTCGGTGGTGATGGTTCTGAGACCTCTTCTGCTCCATGACAGACCAACTCTCTTCCCCACTTGTCGATCTGTGTCCTTGCTCCAGAGCCAGGGTCCTAAAGACTGCTGTGGGCCACAGAGCTGTTCTCCCTTTCCTTTATAGCGTCAGATATTCAGTTGACACACAGTTCTCTGATTCCTTCCTACCGTTTTATTGCTTTTTCTTTTCTCTCTCTCCTCCCTCCATCTCTTTCCTTTCCTGATTAGCTACTCTATGAATAATTGTTGAATTAATGAAAGAAATTAATGAATGAGTATCTAGCAAGGGGCAGCTAAGAGAACAAGGGGTCCTAACACTCCTGGGACACTGTCTAAAGTAGTTTCTTTTGTTTGAGTCTAGATCAGTAATTTCTGTGCGTGTGTGTGCATCACACATGGCAAAATGAGGTATTACACGAAACCTGCACAAATAATGAGGTCGAAGGCAGTGTTTAAGAGCCTGAGTGCCAATCACACACTGCCTGGTCAGAGTACTGGCCTTGCTCTTACAAGCTGAGTGAATGTAGACCTGTTACCTAACTTCTCTGGGCTGTGGTTGCCTTTTATGTGAAAGGGGATTTGTAATAGAACCTACCTCTGGGAGCTGTTGTAAGGATGTAACGTGTTGACCTGTGCAAACTGATTAGAAGTACGCCTGGAATATTGTGAGTTTTCGATAAATGTTGGCTCCTATCATGATAATTAAAGTTATGAAAGGGGAGGGCAGGGGCAGCATGATGAGGTTTATGGATCCCCTTCCAGAGCTCTGCAGAGCCCAGTTCAACAACCTCTGGCCACATTGACACCCAAAGGTTTCTTTCTCCCTTAGCTATCACTTTATTTGAGACTCCTTGCAGCCATCAGATCCCTCTATCCTCCATCCTGCAGTCTGTGTCAAGGAGGTCACTAGGTCTGCTGGAAGCCAAGAGTTCAGGGCCTTTGGCCTGTCCTAATTAAGCCAGAAAATACCATTTCCCACTCCTGCCCCCAGCCCTGCTCATATCACTTCCAGGGATTGTCTTGCAAACATGAAACAACCCAGTGCCAATGTCATGTTTTGAAACCTAAACCCTGAAAGTGATCTCCTGCAACTTGGCTGGCAAACCCAAGTACATCTGCTTTACAGCAATTAAGGAATTGCAGCCTGACAAAGGAAAACATGCTGTTGAAATAGGTTTCTGTGTCCCATTAAATATTCACAGCCCACTGATGGGTGTCACAACAGACTCAGGGGGAATCTAAGGCAGTGAATTTGGAGATGCAGAGCAAAACCAACCACTGACACTCTGAAGTCTTTTTATTAATAGTGAAATCACTATAACCAACATGTTTTGAGGTCTTACTCTGTGCCAGGCTTTGTGCTAAGCTGAAGTTTATGCTTTCTCTGATTTGATCTTCCTAGCTCCTTCAGGAGGCAGATAGAATGATTCCCATTCTACAGATAAGAGAAAATGAAATTTTGAGAGGTTAAGTCATTTATGCAAGATTTCAACAGGGGCAGAGCTGGGATTTGAACCTAATTTTGTTCAGAGATTTCAGCCACACCACTAAGCTTCCTCCTGGCCAGGAAATATGTCAGTTCATAGGATACCTTATAGATCAAGCTCAGAATTCTTGGTCATCTGTGATTAGAAACCACTCTCTTTTTTTGTTTGTTTGTTTGTTTTTTCTGTAAGAGGACATACCTGAATCTTTCCAAATGCTTTAGTCCCAAGAAAAATTCAAAATGGTACAAAACAGCATTGTAGATACATTAGAGGAAAAATCTATTCCAGGTTGATGGGGAATGAGTTGATATCTAAGGATGTATTCTTAGAGACAAGTGTTCAGTGTGTGTGTGTGTGCATGTGTGTGTGTGTATGTGTGTATAAGCAGACTTGAAATAGATGTTTTTGTTTATAGTTCTTCTTTTTCAGTATCCAGCAGCTGGTTGATTTATGATGCTAAATCCCTAGGTCTAAACCTCCTCACCCTATATGTGCTTTCCTTTCCCATTTCTGTTTCTTTCTTACTCCAGTTTTCCCTGCATTTCCGCATGCTCTGGAAAAAAAGTATGTATTAAAGACACACAGACACACATATCCTCCTCTACTCCCAGCTTGTAGTATGAGTTTACACATCCTTGACTCATTGGCTGACAGTAGTTCAGCAGTGTGTTGGAATTTTGCCTGGGACAGTAAGCCATAAAAATATGTTTTTACTTAAACTTGGCTCTCAGGAAAATAATGTCCTGTATATCTGGGGCAGAAGCTGGGCAGGCAGAGAGAAGATGTTACTAGTAGCCTGTGGTCTGAAAATATAGTGGCCATCTTTTAGGGGGAGGGAGGCATTTTTTTCTTACCTGCAGAGATCCTATGGTGTTTTTAAATTACAAACAAATAGGTTTCAAGATGCCTTGTTAGGGGAAAAGAAATACAGTAGGAAAGAAAAAAGTTATCTTCAGTATGCTAGCATGGTCAACTTGGAGGTCACTTGGGTGGCATTCTTTCTCATCCGGGTATTCTAAAAGTTGGAGAACTTGCTCAGGCCACACCTTGAAGTCCCCTGGACTCCTCTCTTTCCCTCACATCCCCCATAAATCTTATCACTTACACCTTTGTGAGAAAGGAAAATCAATATATCCACCTCTATTACCACCACCCGGGCTCAAACCATATCAGCTTGTACTCGAATTATTGCAGCAGCCTCTCAGCCTTCCCAGTTTCCTCACTGGGGTGTCTGTTTGATGCACGATAGCCAGAGTGATGCTGAGAAGACATAAGTCAGATCATGTTGCTCTTCTACTGGCTCCCATCTCACCTAGAGTAAAAACCACAAAGTCTTCACCTTGACTTTTAAGTCCCTGTAGGACTGTTTCTGTGCTCTCTCCCCTCTACTACTCTGCTTCTCCTTTATCCCACCTCCCACCACACTGGCCTTTTCACTGTTCTTTGAATACACCTGCAATCAAGCTCTACCACCGGGCCTTTGCACATGCTATTCCTGCCTGGAATGTTGTTTCCTCAGATAGCTACACACTACTTTGCTTTCTTTTGTACTTATTCAAATGACTATTCCATGGGCTTCCTTCTGCCCAATGTAAAATTTTATTTTTGCCTTGAACACTTTATATTTATAATCTTCCTTTCCTCCATACTGCTTATTGCGTAACATATCATATACTTCTTGTCTTTATTGATTGCCTGTCTCACTGCCCTACACCACCTCCTGCACTTTATCTGTTCATCTGTTCTGTTAACTACTCTATCCCTAATGTGTAAAATAGTGAATTGACAAATATTTCTTGCATAATTGAATGAACGTCAGTCCATTTGGCTGCTATTACAGAACACATTAAACTGGGTGGCTTATGGACAACAGAAGTTTATTTCTCATAATTCTGGAAGCTGGGAAGTCCAAGATCAAGGTGCTGGCAGGTTCGTGTCTGATAGGAGCCCACTCCCTGACTCAAAGACAGCTGTCTTCTTGCTGCTTCTCCTATAGCAAAAGGGTAAGGGAGCTCTCTGCAGTCCCTTTTATGAAGGCATTGATCTCATTCATAGGGGCTCTGACCTCATGGCTTAATCATTTCCCAAAGGTTCTACCTCCAAATACTATCACATTGGGGATTAGGTTTCAACATATGAATTTGGGGGAAGGAAGGACACAAAACATTCAATCTGTAGCAGTGAATTTATATTTTTTTGATTGTCCATACAAACTCACATTATCTATGCTAATGGGTATAAGTTTTATAATGAGACTTTGTTTCCTTTTGGTTGTGATAACTAGGCTTCTTTGCATGAGAGCACAGTAGACAGTCTGACTATTGAATTTATTTTATGGTTGCTGTGTGGGCATTAACTTTAAAATTGGGTGGATCCCTAAGATAACTGCAGGAGGAAGACACTTAATAAAACTAAAGAAATAATCACCTTCATGATACCCTATAGTTACAAGACAGGGGAAGACTTGAGAGTCCCCAAAGGCTGGTAAGGCCAATGGTATCCAGGAGAACAGCACAGGCTTTTGCTTCAGACCACCTGAGTTCAAATCCTGGCTTCACCTCTTATGAGTAGGGTGATGAAATCTGAGGGAATTTGTGGCTTCAAACCTGTATCATAAAACATAGGGATGATGACGGTAGTGCCCAGCATGGGAGGCTTTGAAAATTCAGAGAAACAAGGAATGTGCAGTGGGTAACATGTGTGACTGGCACACGTATGAGCTCTGTGAATGCATGCTGTGATTGTTACTGAATAAAGAGGGATCGGTGACTGATGTCACTGAGATAAGGGGCCAGGTAGGACTGTCGGCTTAGGGTGTGGTGCTTGCAACTCGCATATTGGGAACTGCAGAAAGGGGTCCATTAAGTTTGCAGGATGCAAAGCCCATAAAGTTTGAGTCATTATCTAGTTTTCAGTACTGATTTTTGGCACCGGATGTCTTTTTGGGGTGCCTACTCAGGCAGGTCTCTCTTTCTCTTTTTGAGGGGCTTGTTGTTTCTATGTTTTGTGGGGAGCCCCTACAGCAGAGTTTTTATTGTATGACCCTGCCCTTAGGTAGAAGCTAATTGTACATGACCCAGATTGGAACAATGAGACCAAAGCTCCTGAGAATTTAGAGGCAGGACTCAGTTTCTATTGGCACTTGAACTGGGAGGATGTGTGAACCCAGGAGCTGTCAGACAGCCACATTCAGCCAAGTGTACTGAGCAGGTCTCTTTTAGAGAAGGAGAGAGATACGGAGGCATCTATCATTTGAGGGACTCTATGCTGTCTCAGCCCTGTCTCCATGTTTGGGGAGTTTCCTCCTTTGTCAGCTTGGTGGGAAGAAAGAAGCTGGTCCAGAAGTCCAAAAGATGAGATCTTTATTTCCTGGCCCTCCTGGCCACTAGTGCAGGAGCAACTGGTGCTTGGGCAGATGTGTTCAGCAGCTTAGGGAGTGAGTCTGCAGCCCAAGTTGCCAGGAAATTGAGACACACAGGAAAGAGGTAGGGATCCTTGGAGAAATGACTGACATCTGGTCATGGGCAGGAAATGTACACCATAAACCTAGAATATTCTGTCATAGTAGGAAGCTACTCAAGACCACTGGGGGCTTCCAAAGGACTCAGGAACCAACCTGAAGGGACTACCACTGGCCAAAGATGTAACAATGGAGCATCAAAAGGAATATAATTGTAATGAGCTGAAATGGTGTGGAAAAAGTTCCTGATAGGTTTTAATTCTTGAGTTCAAGATTATAGTGACACCAGTAAAATCACAGGTTCTCTTTGGAGAATGCTAGTTTATCACTGCATGATTTTGAAAACTGGCAAGTAAAGGGAACAGATCAAGCATTCTACTTTCCCTTTATAAACTGTTTGTTAAGGTAACCAAACAATGAGAAGTCAAGTTTCCAGCTAATTAGTAAAGAGGGAGTGATAGAAATTCATCAGTTTTAATACCTACAAAATAAAGGATTTAGGAAGTGATTGCCAATGGCTGTTACTACCCAAGAAAAGAGGCAAACTGGCATCATGATCTTCTGATAGAAGATGTGCTTTGTAACCATGAAACTGTAATAGAACCTGAGTCAGATCAAACCTCTAGATTTAATTACTAATTTTCAGGAAATCCAGGGAATTGTTAATTGTTAAATTCAACCAAGGTATATAATCAATAAAATTCAGAGTGTGGGAAACTCTAAAGGACCTGATGTCTCAAGAAAAATAAGTTGCATGGGGAAAAAAAGAGAAGGGAGAAAGTGAAGCTTATTATAAGAGGCTTATGAGACCTGTTTACCAATTGCAAGGTATAGGTCTTTTTCCAATAAAAAAGAAATACTGTCAAAATATTTTTGAGACAGGTAAATTTAAACTCTGATTTGAGTTTAATTTAAAGGTTTAAAGTGTGATGATAGTTTGGTAGATATATGTGTGTGTGTGTGTGTGTGTGTGTGTGTGTGTGAGAGAGAGAGAGAGAGAGAGAGAGAGAGAGAGAGAGAAAGAGAAAAGAAACAAGGGCAGTTTTGCTCCCTAGGAGACCTTTGGCAATGTCTAGAAACACATTTGTTTGTCATAACTGGGAGTCAGGAAAACTACCAGCATCTAGTATAGGGAGACCAGGGATACTGCTACACATCCTATTATGCTCAGCATAATAATGGAAATAATGGAAATAATTCCTTCCCTCAGCAAGAATGGTGTGGCCCAAGATGTCAGGAATGTCAACATTGTGACACCCTGTTCTGGAAATACATGTTGAAGTAGCTATGGAAAAATGATAGAACATAGATACTTGCTTTGGAGCACCTGGGTGGCTCAGTCGGTTGAGTGCCTGACTCTTGATTTTGGCTCAGGTCATGTTCCCAGGGACGTGGGATTGAGCTTCATGTCAAGTTCTGCACTGAGCGTGGAATCTGCTTGGGATTCTCTCTCTCCCTCTTTCCCTCCATCTCTCTCTGCCCCTCCCTTGCTTGTACACATGTGTGTGCATGTGTGTGCGTGCTCTCTCTCAAAGTAAATAAACATTAAAAAAAAGGTATTTACTTCAAAATATTATGGGAGATGTGGGGATGGTCCATGAGTTGAGAATTATTTAAGCCAGTGATGAGAGTTCCTTATATTATTCTCTCTACTTGGGTATATGTATGTGTATGTATCTATCCGTATGTGTATATAGTATATATATATGTATGTGTGTATATATGTGTTTATATATGTATATTATATGCAATAATACATTTCCCTAATAAGAGCTTATAAGCTTGATACAGGCGAAGTAGAGGCTGCTTCTGGCAGCAGTGACACAGCAGCACGTGGTACCTGGTGCCAGCAGTTGGGGAGGGTGTACAGATTGAGATGTTTGGTTTTCAAAAAGTAGTCAGCAGCAGTGGCATCCTTACCAGTCTCAGTCTGTAGTATAGTTTGGGCTGTGTCTCGATGTTGGGCCTCTTGTTATCCTCCCCCCACCTTTTTTTGTCTTGTTCTTTGGGCTTCCTAATATCCTTTCAAAAAATTCCTTTTCTGTTTGAATCACCCAGAATCAGTTTCTGATTCTGAGAAGCCAAGAATTCTGACTAATACAAGAAAAGAATGAAGGAGATATATAGAGAAAAGCTGATATGACAGACCACGGGAGGGGAGGGAGGGAGAGAAAAAGAGAGAGAGAGAGAGGAGGTGAGAGAGAATTAGGATAATCCATATATAAAAATATATATGTAATTTATATATATAGATATAAAATTTATAGTATATTTGAGAGAAAGAGGATTCCATGATTTGTGTTTTTCCTGTCTTTAATTTCTATCCCTCCTGAGACCAAAGTTTAATTCCTGTCCATAGATTCTGTGAGACACCCCTGTATGTTTTTATGTAATAAACTTTCTGCTTAAACAAATACAAGTGTGATCTATAGCCCAAATAATCTCAGCGTAGATTAGCTGATAACATGCTCACCTAACTACCTTTTTGCTATGCCTACTTTTTGCTCACCCCTGTGCAGATGTTCCACAAATATTTGCTTAATGGATAAATGATTGCAATTTGGCTCCAGACAAGGAAGAATGTGCTGTTCATGCCAGCAGAGGCATTCTGGTATTTTTGGCACTTCAAATAATCATTGTAAGTGAACACATTTACTGTGAGTTTGTTCTGGTATATGTGCCAGTCTCTTGTGAGTTTTGCCAGCATGGCTCAGTCTTCTGAACACCACTGACTGTAGGATCCTCAGTCCTTAGGTATGTGAGGCACAAGGAATGGTTGAATCCAGCAGGGACCATTGAAAGGCAGCTGTGATCCCCTTCTGGAGAGTTCTATACTCCTGGGCACAACCCATTCAAACTTTATTGATTAAGCTGGCATATAGGAAGAATTTACAGACAGGGTAGCCTAGGTTTTCAGAGAACATGCTTTGAGCCAAATAGCCTTAGATTATAACCCTAACTCTACCATGTGCTACTGAGTTTTCTCAGACAAGTTTTTTTAATTTCTCTATGCCTCAAGTTTTTTCACCTGTAAAATGGACTCTTCGGGTTAAATGAAAAAATATGTGTACACACACACATACAAAGAGAAGATGGCATGTGGGAAGCACTCTATAAATGGTATTTTTATTATTAACAAACATTTTGGTTAATACTATCGTAGGGAAGTTCTTCTCATATAAAGACTACCAAGCAGGAGATGCTCAAAGTAGAAGATGGTAAACCTTTTGGCCCATTTCAAGGCCCTTTGGTTCCCATTGCATGCTTGGTTGACCCCATCTGGCCACCACATTAATAATGCAACATTGGTAACTCCCAAGAGTCTGGTCTGGTGGGGAGGGTTTGTGTGTTTGGGCTCTTGGGGCCTACCAACCTGGACTCCACTACCTTTCTACCTGTGTGACTCAGGGCCTTATCACCCTGAGGGGCAATTTGCTCACCTGTGACGGGAAAGTAATTCTGCCTTTCCCATGAAGTTTTGGGTGAGAATTAGATGCAATGATAGATGTAAAATGCCTGGCATTTTGGGAGATATGATGGGAGAAATATTTTACTTTGTTCCATTTATTTTTTCTCCCAGCTCTCAGAACAACCTGTTTCTACAAAAGAGGTCTTTTGTCTAATTCCCATTGTTTCCTATGTTGGAGAGGGGTACTCAAAAGTACTCAAAAGTTGCGGGGTCATCCACAAGAGCACATGAGTGTGGGAGGGGCAGAGAGAGAGGGAGAATCCCTCTCAGCCCCAAAAGTAGGCTCCATGCTCTTAGTGCAGAGTTGAATGTGGGACTCAATCTCACAAACTCTGAGATTGTGACCTGAGCTAAGATCAAGATTTGGATGGATGCTTAACCAACTGAACTACCCAGGTGTCCTTTACACAGTGTTTTTAAAATTGGGAAATTTCACACTTCACTTGAACTGAGTTTTGGGTAATTCCTCCAGACAGGGCAAAAGGCTTTAATCCCCCACAGTCTCCACCACTCTCTTAAATTAATCTCTCATCCACATCCATTTCACTTAGTTCTTATACCTGGTCCCTGTAGGCATCTGAGATAATGTCTGTGGAGGTTTTAAAACATGGCCTCAAATCCTTTAACACTACTCCCTTCAAGAAGTAAGGTCTGTGTCCCTTCCTCTTGCACCTGGGTAGGCTTGTGGCTGCTTTAACGAATAAAACATGGAGAGGTGACCCTCTGACTTTTGAGCCCTTAGGTTAATAAAAGTCAGAGCTTCTACCTTGTCATCTTGAGGCACTTGCTTTGGGGGAAGCCAGTTAATATGTGAGAAGTCTAACTACACTGAGACTGCCCTGCATGAGAGGCCATGGAGAGTATGCCTGGGGACAGCCCCAGCTGAGCTCCCAGCCGACAGCCAGCGTCAACTGCCAGCCATGTGTGAACTCCATCTTGAAACTGTCTCTGGCCTTAATTGAGCCTTTGGATGATTGCAGCTCAGCAATTCATTCATCCAACAAATAATTGAGCATCTACTATGTGCTAAGCATTTCAGAAGTGTTGGCATTTTTGCAATAAAACAAAATAGGCCAAGATCTTTGCCCGTAAGAAGCTTACATTCCTAATGAGAGAAATAGATAGTTACAAACAAGGAAATATATATTGTCTATCAGGAGCTGATAGGGGTTAGGGAGAGAAATGAAGCAGGGGAGGGAATTAAGAGTGCCAAGGCATGGAGGAGGGTGCTAGGACTCGTATAGGTGGCTATGGAAGTATTTTAAGTATATTCAAGTGAAGTAACAGCAATAAGAACAACAACAATAGCCATTTGTTGAGTGCATACTACATAGTGGCTTTTGGATGTATACCTCCATTTAAATTTCCAAGAATCTTGAGTAGTAGGCATGGTTTTACCCATTTTGTAGATGAGGAAACTGGGGCTTAGAAAGGTTAAGCAACTCACCAGAAGACATGTCACTGGAAAGTGTCAGCAACCAAGACTGCGGACTCCCACACTCAGGTTTCCCCTGAACTACTCTCTCTCTTAGAGCTTGGTTGTCAGTGTGGTAAATCAGAAATCCAAATGATGATCTTTCACTCCTCTGTGCAATATCAAGTGGAAAAAAAATGGAGAAAGAAAAGAGAAAATGATTCCCTTTGGAGAAGAAACAGTCAGGAAATGAAGGGACACACTTGAAAGATTATGTATTTAATGTTTACGTGTCTTTCTCTTCTCCCTCAAGTTCAGTTTAGCATCCAACTGTCGAAGCTGACAATTTATGAGAATCTTGGGCGAGTAAACTGCTTGAAACCTCCCTGTGGCTCTAGCCGTGGCAGGCAATTCATCCAAAAGTCTCTGAGGCTTTTAGAGTAAAATACTTTTCTAATATTTTTCCCCTTCTGCTCATGCTTTTCCCAAAGGGCAACAAATGGTAGTGGTTTGCCAAGAAAGTGCTGTATATGGTCTTGAATGAGAGTGTCCTTACACTTCAAGTTATTCTCTAAGAGAAAAGGAAGTGATCAATCCTCTTGTCCCCCATCCCCAAGCTTGAATCTGAGTCTTTCCAACTTCAGTGGCTGTTCCAAAGTTGTCTCTTCCTTGGGTTATCCATCTCTCCCTCTCTTTTCTCTCTCAGCCATAGGAGGAAAAGAATACCTTTTTTTTTTTTTTCAGAGTTAGGTTTTCTGGAGGGAAAAAGCCTTACGTAGAGGACAGAATAGTGAGATAAACTTCCTTGGAAAAGTATAAAATTGACTAAGGTGCTATTGGCAAGGAGGATTCTGAACCAAGGATTAGACCTTCTCCCCAGCACAGCCAAGTGGAGTAACTAATGGCTTCCACTTCTGGCTATTTTGCATATCTTGTCTTCCTTAATTGCCCACCACTTGTGAGGGAGGCATAATTATGCGTTCCAGTGTAATGATGGGTCAGCTGAATCTCAGAGGTGAGGTGACTTGCTGAAGGCCATGCTGTTAGGCTAGTAAGTTGAGGAAAAGACATTGCAGGAGTAGGAAAGGCATGAGTAAAAGGGAAGTGAGCACCAGCTATGATGCTGTGGGTAATTGGGCTTGGCTGGGGAGCCAAGTGTGGGGTAAGTGAATGGCAGAGGATGAGTTTAGGAAGGACATTGGATGTCCTGACCCAAAAAACAGTGAGAGCCCCTGGGGGATTTTAAAGTTGGGAGTGACATCATCTAATGTACACATTTTCAGAGCTTTCCCGAGGATAGGCTGGGGGAGGACTCAAGTGAAGACAAAGTGACCACAGAGGAGGAGGATCTTGTCTCAGGGACCATGGCAGGCAATGTAGGGGGTTTGAAGCAGAACGTGGTAAGGTCTGGGTCCTCAAGGAAGCCACAACTCACTGGGGAAGAGGGGGTCTGCATGGGTGGAAAGGGCTGCGGTACAGTGCCAAGCTTTAAACACATAGAGCATCGAGTCTGGAACATCTGGTCACCCAGGTATACAGTGCTGAGTCACATATGCATGGATCAAAAATTTTTCAATTTTTGAAAAAATGTTTATTTCTTTTTTGAGAGGGGACAAAGGGGCAGAGAGAGAGAGAGGCAGACATGGAATCTAAAGCAAGCCCCAGGCTCTGAGCTGTTAGCACAGAGCCTGATGCAGAGTCAAACTTCTGAACCGTGAGATCATGACCTGAGCCAAAATTGGACGCTTAACTGACTGAGCCGCCCAGGTACCCCATGGATCAGTGTATTCAGATCAGATTAATAGATTGTTCTACTTCTGCCTTGGTCAATAGAATCATATGAGTTAGCTTCCTAAACTTCCGCTTTCTTATCACTGCTCTCTCTTTCCAAGGAGCGTGTATGTGTTGGAACAAGGAACCAACATCTTTAAGTCATTGAAACAAGAGAGAAACCTGATTTTTATTTGTGAGATGCTACCTGCCTCCTATTCCAACCAAATTCCATCAGCCTTCAAAAATCATTTCAGCAGTTTTTGTCCTTAGGCAGATCTGAATTGAAGTCCACATGTGCCACTTCACTGTATGAACTTGAGTAAATTACCTCATTTCTCTGTCCTCAGTTTCCTTATATGGTAAAATGGGGATTATTATGCTGTCTTCTTCCTAGGGTTGTTGTAAAGAGGAGATAATGCATATTTATACACTTATCTCAGAATATAGCCTGAAGTAAGTGCAAAATGAACATTTACCATTATTTCTTGCCTTGTCGTTTGTGGGCTTATTCCCAGGTATGATAGTTTTGGTTCATATCTTGATGTAATCCCCAAGTTTTGAGAGCCATTTTGTTTTCTGTATAGATCTCAGTGAATACAACAAAGCCCAAACACATAACCAGACAGACTTGAGCTGTCCTCGGTGGTCCGGAGCATCCAATTCCCAGTAATGGTTCAAGGATCCCCAGGGGGCGGGGGGACAGCCCACATGCAACTAGCTCAGGAGCATTCTGGGACTCCGTGCCTCATGACTCTCCTTATTTTGAGAAGGCGGCAGATGAATTTCCCAGCAGGGATCATTAATCACACCAGCCACTGATACCACAAACAACGGAGGAGAGGCTATTTGCCGGGCATCTATGACAGATATGGTTCTTGCTTTATTATCCTTGGTTCCAATCCACTAGGGAGAGAAGAAGATGCAAACTCCTATTTTTTCACGGAGGAGATTGTTGTTAGATGCAGACCATGGATTAGCTTCAAACTTCACTTAACTCAGAAGCCCACTCTTGTTTCCTTCTACCCTGTATGTCCAACAAATAGCAGCAAATACTGACCTGCTGGGATATGTCTGATGGGGTTGAGGAGGAAGACAGGGAAAAGGGAAACAAGTATGTATCCCACATCTTCTCACATGTTTGCCATATATCAATTCCAGGTTTTCCCAAACATTCACAACCATCCTATGTGGTAGGTACTATCATTTCCATTCCCACTTTAATTTTAATTGAAGAAGCTAAAACTCAGAGAGGGCAGGTTAAGTGTCCCAAGACACATGGCTAATAAGAGACTCAGTGGTACCACATTGTACTTGTTCCTATTGGTTCTCACAATTGTTTGACTCTTCCATTTTAACAGATGGAGAAATGGAGGCTAGATGGTATTAGATAATTTACCCAAGGACCCACAGCAAAAATGTGGTAGAGATGGGTTTTGAATTTAGGTCTGTGATCCTAAAACCTTGGCTACCTCCACTACATAAACAGCATCTTTGTTACTCAGAGGGTGATCTTTGAACCAGCAGCATCAGCAATCACCTGAAACATGTTAAAATGTGACTTCCTAGGATCACTTAGATTTACTGAATCAGAGCTGCATTTTAATACAATCTCCAGGGGATTGTGGATACACTGACGTTTGAGAAGCAGTGGTCTGTATAGTTCATTCTGGCTGTGAAAGACACTTGCAAAGTACAGAGGCACTGTAGCAGCTAGTCTCCAAAGATGGCCCCACCAACCTTCCCATCCCCCTGTGCACATGCCACTTCTCATATCAAGGTGTGGAACTTGTGTCTCTTGAATCCATACTGTTCCATGACTGGCTTTAGACACTAGAATGCACCAAAACAATGTTCTGGGATTTCTGAGCAGTTTCCAATTCATGCCTCTTAGAACCCAGTGCCGTGCTGCATGGAGAAGACAAATGGACAGGAATTGAGGCACTCTGGTTGACAGTCCCACCTGAGCATAGCATCCATTTGACCCCAGCTGCCAGCCAGGTGAGTAAACCATCTTGGATGTTCCATCCCAGTTGAGCCCCCAGATAACTGTATCTCTAGCCAACACAATACAGAGCAGAAGAATCACCCAGATGAACTCAGTCAATCCACAAAATCAGGAGAGATAGTCAAATGGTTGTTGATTGAAGTCATTAAGTCTTGGGTGGTTTGTTATGCATCAATACATAACTGAAGGAGACATTGGTACTTAAATGTAGGGTGCTAAAGACATAAATATAAAACATGTGCCAGTAGTCTTGGAACCAGGCCACAGCTAGAGGCCTGATGAAGCACCTCAGGGAGACTGTAAACAGGCTGGAAAGGTGGTGAGAAAACTGCTAATGGAGGCAGGAGAAAATGGGACTTAAATAATGAACTGCCAGAACAATTAGCAGAATGTCCCCTGCAGTCACATGGAGGTAGAAACAGAACCTAATAAACCTGTCAATCTGGTGAAGGAAATTTCCAGGTAGAATGTTGAAAGTAGCAACTACTTTTATTAGCTCAGCACTAATTATTTTTATTAATCAAAATTTAATAAAATCAAAAATCCATTTCCTCAATTGCTCTAGCCGTATTATGAGTACTTAACAAGCCATATATGACTACCCTGCTGGAGAATGCAGACTATTATAGAGCATTTCCACCACCACAGAAACTTCTATTGGACTTCCCTCCATAAGTATTAGTAGGCAGGAAGTAGACAACACGCTCAAAGAGTGTTGAGTAACCAAGGGACTGTTACCCTAAGTGTGGTATCTCCTGAGAGGTCCTGTGAGAGAAAACTTCTCAAGCCCCACCCAGACCCATTGAATCAGAATCTCAGGTTGGGGGTGAGGGTTGGGAGCTGGGGGGTGAGCAAAAATCAGTAGTTTAACAAGCCTTTCAGGTGATTCTCATGCACATGAAACTTTAGGAACTGCTAAGGAGAGTTTAATAAAGGGACTGCTGTGGAGTTGAGGGCTGGGTTAAGAGAAGCAGCAAAGGAACTAGCAGAGAGGAAACCAGAGAGCGTTAGTGGGATGCTAGGACAGCTGGAGCCCTGGAAGGCAGCTGAGGGACACGGTGGGTCCAGAGCAGGGATAAAGCAAGAAGGTTAGGGGGAGTTGGGAAAATACTCTCCCCTGTCTCTTCTGCCCTCTGATTTTTCACTGGACTCCCTGTTGACCCCAACCAGCCAAAAGCTACAGAATAAAGAAGCCTCTTCTATACAGAGCAGGGCAGAGGGGAGGGGAGAATGGATCTGGAGGGACAAATGAGATTGAGCCAGCACACATGGTTTTGATGTGTTAGCCGTATTTTAAAAAATACACATTTGGCTCATTGTATAACTACTAACATTAAAAAGATGTTGCTACCTTTCAAAATCACCTTAGTTGCATCATCTCGGGGAGCCGTGTTGACAATGAGGTCTGTCCATATAATTTTAAAAAGGGAAATAACAACCATTAATATTTCTTTCTAGTTTGTTTTTCCGTCCCCTCCCTTCCCCATTTCCATTCCCTTCCTCTCTCCCAACCTGTCCCTTTCTTCCCTCTCTCCTCTCTCTATCCATCTTTATATTACATAACAATTTTATAGTAAATAAAGTCTTGTGCTGTATCTTTTTCATTTAAAGTTATGTTTTGAACATTTCCTTGTGCCATTAAGGATTCTCTGAAAACATGTTTTTCAGCGGCTGTGCAGATGGTTTAAAGATGATTGTTATTGTAAGCTGTCTCAAATCCTTTTGGGAAGTAGGTGGTGTATAATGCATAAATTATAAATGAAAAGCAAGTTGTTCTTAATTTTACTCTCAACCTCTAAAGTGCAGTAGTTCTTTGTGAATCTGTTTCTCTAAAGTCACAGAGAAAGAAGGGATAGTGACAGTGATCATAAAGGAGCCACATGGTGGGAAAGTGTTGAACTGGGGGTTCATGCTTTGGAGGCTCTGTCCAGCTTCTGCTCCTGTGACTTCAGATATGGGTGCTTAGACCAGCTGAAGGTCAAGGTCTCTTTTAGTTCCACCTCTGATTTCTAATACAAACCTAATGCCTTCTTAGACATTAAAAAAAGCCTTAGATTTCAGGGACTGCCCACCTCCTCCATGACACCCTGGTCCCAGGCACCATCATCCCTCACTTGGACAACACCAGTCCCCTCCCCTTAATGGTCTCCTCCTCCCATTCTTGCCCTCCATCTATTCTCTACAAGGCAGCTAGAGTGATCTGTAAAAGTGTCACTCAACTTATTATTCTTTGTCATGGCAAATGAGACTCCACACAATCAGGTGCCCCACCACCTCTCTGACCTCATCTTCTACTTCTCTCTTGAGTACTCCACCCCAGCTAAATCCATTCATCATTCTCTCACTCAAGAACCTTCATACCTGCTGTTCCCTTTGCTTGGAATGCTTTTCTGTCACATTTCCTCACAGCTCATATTTACCAGAGAGGTCTTTTTTGACCACCGTCAGTAACATAGCCTTAATTCCCATCATTCCCTCTACCTTTCTGCAGTCTTATTTTCTTTCATGGCACTTATCCTGGACATGATATCTGTAGGGGCTTATTTACTTACTATTTGTCTACCTCCACTAGCATATAAGTTCCAGGAGAGCTTGGTCTATTTTATTCATTGCTATATTCACTGTACTTTGAAGTGAAATTAGTAAGTTCTCAGTAAAGTGCACTTAGTGGGAAGTGAATTAAAAAAGCTTTCTGAGGAAAGTCAGTTTTCAGAAGGAAAAGATGCACAAACATCTCAGCTGCATGGTTGGCATAGATAGATTGATTCTCAGTCCCTGCTTAGGGCTCTTTCCATTCCCTCGGGCCACCTCCTAACAGCTCCACCTGGCATCCCCTCCAGCTCTTTGCCCCAGTTATAACCTTTTTTTCACCCCCACCCTGCCCAGGGGTCTGTGGTCCCCTCTACACATCACAGACTATGGCAACAACCATTTTTCTTGTTTTCATGGCACTTCATGGCTTATCATACCCTCTACTGCATGTGATTTCCTTTACTGCTGCAGCAGTTCTTGGAGGTAGGAGCCAGTGTCTTCATTTTAGTCACTTGTTCAGGCCGCACAATTTATTGGGCACCTATTCCTGTGGGGGCTTGAGGACAGTGATGAATAGGCAGAGATTGTTCCTGCTCTCATTGAGGTCAAAATCTGGCAGAGGTGACAGATATGAAACACATAATGGGATAAATATTTCCTAATATTACAGTTACCGTAAGTTCTGTGGAGGGGACATGGGTACCACGTATTGACTGTCTCCCCATCTCATGTAGTTAGTGTCATTTTATCCTCACCTCAACCCTCCGATGTGAGCCTAATATGAGACCTATTTTACAAATGAGGAGATCTAATCTCAGAGGATACTTTTCTCAAGGTCAAATGTATACACATATGTATGTATATATGTGTCTATATAATATTTATATATTTGTATAAATATATTTTCATTTTATGTGTATTTATTTAATGCATATATAATGTATATAAATACATTTAATGTATATGATACAAATATGTAAATATTTATAGCATACATTATATAATATATGTTGCTTTGTATATATACACTATTTGTATATGTATTTTTATTATTTATGTATTTATATATTGATGAGGATGAGAAAGCTGTGCTCTAGGAAAATGAAGTGATTTTCCCAAGACCTATAGTTCAGACATAAACAAATGTGGGATTAGAGTCCAGGTTTCTGACTCCAAAGCTGGTGCTCCTTTTGCTCTACTGCAGCTACCTCCAGCTTGGACACCCTACCCTCACATCCAGAAGATTAGAAAATCCTTTCCAAGATAAATGAGAGAAGGGCACTGCCTCTCACCTGGCACCAAAGTGCACATTCTGTCCTGTGTTACAAGCATTAATTCATTAATTGAGAAAGATTTGACCCCAGAGCACCTGGCGATCCCATTGGCATTATTGCGCCCATTATTCAACACCCCATTCAGCATCTGCCTCCTCCCAGATCCAGGGGGGAGGAGGGAACTATGGCTGCCCAGGCTGTGCAAAGCACGACTATTATCTGTGTCTAGCCGGGTCCATGTTCAACCCTGTTGTCTTTCACACACACTCTGAGCTGAGCACGCAGGTGTCTTAAGTCATGTCTACCTGATTGGAACTGCTGGCAGAGTCTATAATCATGAACTCCACAGAGCCTCTGTCCAAAGGCTGTACAGCATTGAAGGTGGAATGTGCTCTAATGAGAACATTGCTCAGAACTCGCCTGCCAGACTGAGGAATCAGAGGAAGCAGGGCTGGTGTCTTGAGAGTCTACTGTGAATTCGGAAGTAGAGAAGGAGCTCTGAGCCTAATAAGTCAAGGTGGTAGATAACATAATTTGATTTTCACACATTTTTCCAAGCACCTAGACATTGGATGGGAGATTATATGATTTTATTTTATTTTATATTATATACATATGTTATATTTTTCTTTTATATACTTTTTTTACTTTAACACACACACAGATATTTACATATACCTTTTCTTCTGGGGGTGAAGAAGTTATATGAATGGAAAATAATGAAAATGGATAAAGAGTAGGAGGATTTAGAATTTGAAGACCAGCCAGAACCCTGGCTCTGCCACCTACTCTCTTCAGTCAAGCCCTTTAAATCCCTGGGGACTCTGCTTTCCCATCCACAAAGCGAGGATTGTACAAGCTGTTCTCTGAGTATATGCAAAGTTTTCTGAGTAACTAGATGCTCTCACTTATCTCTATTTTACTGCATGTGATCTGAACAAAGTGTTTCTACATACAATGAACAAGAGCCAAAGGACAATTGGAAGGGAGAGAGGTGGGCAGTGGAGGAGACAGAGGTCACAGAGAACTGCCTGGTTGGGGATTGTGGGCTGGTCTTCCACACTGGGTGCAGGCAGAGCTGGGACAGGGCTGGCTTTGACTTCTGCCTGGTGGCTGGCCATATGGAGGCACAGGGAAAAAAGAAGATGAGAAGGGAATAGGGAACGTCTGTGTCTCTTTCCACTGAGGCTAGAATATAATCCAGTCTACTCTGACAAATAAGAGCCATTATGCATCTTGCAGAGAGAGTAAGAGAACATGGAAAGAAAACAGTGCTAGTAACAGCCTGTTGAGTCTACTGCATAAAACAGAAGAAGACAAGTTTGCCTTTCACTGTAGTGACCTGCAACAACGCTTGGTCCAGTAAATATTAGATTAACAATTTCTCTGCTCCTGGGATTGGATGACATACAAATGATGGGGTACAGAAGGAAAAGAAATCCCTTTTCCCTTGAGGAAGAGTCCAGAAATAAGAGCAGAGAGGGGGAAGAAACACAGTTTTATTTGAAGCATTGTTTGGATTAGTTCTTCTCTATTATTGGATTAAAAGGCTAATAACTCAATGGTCAATTGGAGTCCAGTTCTCCTTCTTGGGGGAGGAGCAGAGGCAGAACTAGGCAATTCTGCTTTAACCACATCCTTGGGTGTTTTCCCAGAATCAGTTGAATGGGTGGTTCAGCTCTTGCCCACCAGAATTCTCTGAAATGGATCATGACAACTTATTCATTCAGTGAAGCCTTTCTGCATGAAGAGGCTGAAAATTCACTGTCCATTCCAATGTCCACCTCAAATTATACCCAATGATGTTGTCCAACATAGGTTTTTTGTGATTGTACTCTGTCCCAAATGTAAACCATATAACTCCTCCCAAGGAACTCCCTTTCTCCTTATAGAGTTCAAAGAATTTAAAATCTAAAATTCTCCTCTTCCCTTTTAACACTTGCTTTGTCTTAGTCTGGGTAGTTTGATTTGACTGTGTGAATAACAATAGTAATAATTCTAGAAGTATTACTAGTAGTATTACCTCCACCACTACTACTACCACTATTCCTATTAGTAATAATCATTGCTATCACATATTGATCACTTTATATGAGCCAGACTGTTCTAAGAACCCCAAATATTAAGGTATTTAATTTTCACAACCATCCTATGAAGTTGGTGCTCTTATTACCTCATTCCTATTCTCTAGATGAGGACATTGGGGCACAGAAGGATGAAGTGATTTAGCCAAGGGCACCAACAGGTTGTCTCTTGAGTCCACATTATTTTTTAATTTTTTAAAACATTTTATTTATTTTTGAGAGAGAGAGCGCGAGCGCGAGTGAGCATGAACAGGGGAGGGTCAGAGAGAGAGGGAGACACAGAATCGGAAGACAGGCTCCAGGCTCTGGGCTAGCTGTAAGCACAGAGCCTGATGCAGGGCTTGAACCCACAAACCATGAGATCTTGACCAGAGCTGAAGGCGGACGCTCAACTGACTGAGCCACCCAGGTGCTCCTCTTGAGTTCATATTCTTAACCACTAGGCTACATGTCTCTATTGATATGAACCAATTAAAAGACTAAGTGTTATCTGGGGAAGATGGTAACATAGAAAACAGGAAAATAAGACAATCTCCATAGTTTATGCTTTGCTAGAATCCTAAGTTACTTTATACCAGTTGTGTAGAATTTAGGAAACATGAGTTTAGGGGACACCTGGATGACTCAGTTGGTAGAACATCAGATTTTGGCTCAGGTCATAATCTCATGGCTCGTGAGTTTGAGGCCTACATTGAGCTCACTGCTGTCACTGAAGAGCCTGCTTCAGATTTCTGTCCCCTTCTCTCTCTGCCCCTCCCCCACTTGTGCATGCATTCTCTGTCTCTCTCTCTCTCTGTCTGTCTCTCTCTTTCCCTCCCTCCCTCCCTCTCTTTTTCTCTCTGTCTCACTCACTCACTCACTCAAAACTAAATCTAAAAAAAAAACATGAATTTAAACTCAGATGGGGAAAATCTCCCATGTAGAGGTTATGACCCTCTGCACCCCTCATTCTGGGGGAGAGTCCACCTATGTGTTGTTCCCAGGCGTCCCTTTCATAACATGGGATGTGTCTAAGTTATTTATGCTGGTCTTCTTGCCACATTTGTATGTTTTCTGAGGGGGTATCCATTCTTCTGGTCTTGCTTGAGGCTTTCTTCTTCCCTTTATTGCCCTTCCTATTTAAAGCCTTCAATGTCGATTTCCCTTTGGGTCGGTTGAGCACAAATTCTGCCTCCCCCCTTTCTCCTCAGCCACATGTACCTTATATTAGACAACTCTCCAAGCAATGCTTGGTGCCTTATATTCTCCAAGGGTTTTGTTACCTGTGTTTGTTTCTATTTTTCCATCATCAGCTGTATCTTAGGGGTTTAGGGAAATTCAGGGAAACTAGTTGTTGAATGGGAAGTTTAGCAAACCATCTTTTAGGGAATTGGTTGTTGTTAAATTGGTGTTTGGTGTACTGGTTTGTCTGTTGGTCTGGTTCTGTATTTCAAATCTCATCAACTTTTGGTCTTTCTTGGAAGGAAGTAAAGAAGAAAAGAAAAGTGAAGGAAGGGGAAAGAAAGAAATGAAAGAAGGAAAGAAGGAGGGAGACAGGAAGGGCTATCAGTCCTGAGGTTAAAACTAAACTTATTTATTGACTAACTAACAACTGCCTGGCTCCAGTGTAAAAGGAAAAGGGTGTAGTTTGGGGATAGACAGTTCATGAAACATCAAAAATCTCAGATCTTGTATTTGGGGAAATCTTCTCTCCCAGTTCATCCTTCCTTTCTCCTTTGCTCTACCACTCTCCATATCCAACCACAAGACCAAAATCTGCTTCTAAAAATATTCAGTCTCTGAGAAGAACTGGTGATGGACATAGGTTCTTAGAGTTTTTTCTTCACCACAACTCGAGAAACTCAAGGGTCTGTAAAGTGCTTCACAAAGAACTAGACATTATAAGGGCTCAGTGATGATGGTGGTGCTGGTGGTTGTGGTGTTCACATCAAATTATAATAAATATTACTAAAGCTCCAATCATGGACCAGGCTATCTATCCAGCTCTGTGGAAGTAGAATTTTGTGATATTAAATACAATTTATTTATTTATGTTTACTGAGTTATATTTGACATAAAACACTGTGTACATTTGAAGTGACCTGATACATTTATATTGCAATACATTTGCCATTGTAGTGTTAGTTAACACCTTCATCTTGTTACATAATAATTATTTCTTCTAGCGTTGGGAACAATTAAGATCTAGTCTCTTAGCAAGTTTAATGTTTATAAGATAGTTGTTGTCTGTAATCACTGTATTGTGCATTAGATTGCCAGGACTTGTTTATCCTTCATTTGCAAATATGTGCCTTAAATAACAGCTCTCCCATTTCTCTACCCCAGAGCCCCTGGTAACTACCATTTTGCTCTGTTTTTTTATAGTTTTTTTTTTTTTAGATTGCACAGATAAGAGGTACCATACATTTTTTGTTTTTCTCTGTGTGACTTATTTGACTTAGCCTAATGTCTTCAAGTTTTGTCCATGTTGTTGCAAATGGCAGAATTTCCTTCTTTCTCATGACTGAGTGGTATTCCATTGTATCTATCTTTATTCACGCATCCTTTGATGGATACTTTGTTTCCATTTCTTTTTTTTAATGTTTATTTATTTTTGAGAGAGAGAAAAAGACACACAAACACACACACACACAGAGCACAAGAGTGGGGAGCAGCAGAGAGAGAGGGAGACACACAATCCGAAGCAGGCTCCAGGCTCTGAGCTGTCAGCACAGAGCCCAATGTGAGGCTCAAACTCACAAACCATGACATCATGACCTGAGCCAAAGTTGGATACTCAGCCAGCTGAGCCATCCAGGCACCCCAGTTTGTTCCCATTTCTTGGGTATTGTGAGCAATGCTACAACAAATATGGGAAGTATGTATGTCTCTTTGGCCTTTCACTGAGTATTTAGTACAGTTAGGGATGGTTCTGCACACTTTACATAGATTAACTCACTTCATTTCATAAGCATCATATGAGGAGCCACTATGATCATCACTCTAGAGCATGAGGCAAAGAGAAGCCCAGTAGCTGGCAATGGTCACAGAGCTAGGATGTAATAGAACAGCTTTTCAAATCCAGTAGTCAGGCTCCAGAACTGTTTCCTAACTGCTGATCTGTATTGCCCCTACGCAGCTTCTCTAGCACCTGTGGTCTAGCCTGGCTAGGCTGAGTAGTGAGGGATGTGGGGAGACACAACGAAGGGAGAGTGTCTAAATTTTCTTCTCAGAATCACTGTGTCTAAGCAAGTTCTTGAGACATCACTAAACTGAATTGTGTCTCCCCAGATTCCACTTGCTCAGCCTCCATCAATAGTTTTACAATCCAAACAGCCGAGCCATGAAAGGGTGGCTTGTTGCTGCTGGACCATCTGTTTTTCTCCATTAGGCTTAATGTGTCTTCCTGGAAAACTCATGCAGAAGGACTCCGTGCTGCTTGTCCCCCTGCCCACTCTCTGGGCAGTGCTGAAAACGGGGCCCTGGAAACCTGGCCTGATGGTCATGGGTGGCACTGACAGTGTCATCCACATGTCAGGGTCATGCCTCATTCTGCACCACTACCTGCATGTTTGCCAAGATGTTATCTCTTGTGCCTCCCTGTGCCTTCCCCCATCCTTCAGTGCTGAATGCCAAACATTTAGAATCCCAGTCTCCCTTTTTTTTTTAAATAATAGTTTATTGTCAAATTGGTTTCCATATAACACCCAGTGCTTTGCCCCACAAATGCCCCCCCTTCATGACCATCACTCCCTTTCCCCCTCCACCTCCCCCTTCAGCCCTCGGTTGGTTTTCAGTATTCAGTAGTCTCTCATGGTTTGTGTCCCTCTCTCTCCCCAACTCTTCTTTCCCTCTTCCCCTCCCCATGGCCCTCTGCTAGGTTTCTCCTATTAGACCTATGAGTGCAAACATATGGTATCTGTCCTTCTCTGCCTGACTTATTTCACTTAGCATGACACCCTGGAAGTCCTTTAGATGACCCTTGGTGAGAGACCCCACAGGCACTTTGATTCCAGGGTTCTGACAGACCGCCCTCTGTTCATCCTCTCTGACCAGTCCTAATCTTCATCTAGCCTTGACCTGATGCATTGTATATGTACCTCCAGTGGGTGAGGAGATCTGATCATTCTCCTTTCTCCACCCTGCCAAGCCTCCCCAAGAGTCAGGAGAGAGACCTTCCTCTCCTTTCCTCCCTTCTCCTCCCCTCTGCTCCCTTTCCATTCCCTCCCTTCCATTTCCCTCCTCTTCTCTTTCTCTCTCTCAGTTTAAGGCAGCTCCTTCCTTACTGATGTTCAGGCCAAATACCTTGTATTCTCCTCTCACACCTATATTCAATGTCAGCAAATCCTATTGGCTTTCCCTTCAGACAAATCCAGAATCTGACCACTTCTCATCCTCCCTGTCATCATTGCCTGGTTCAAGCCATCGTTACAAGTCTCTGGATTGTTACAGTGGCCTTTTAAAGGGTCTCCCTGCTTCCACTTTCACTTCCTAAAGGTAGAATGACCCTTAAAAATGGCATATCCCATCACTCCTCTGCTTACTGCCCCCAGGCTCCTCACCTGTACAAAAGAAAATCCCAAATGCCCACCTTGACCTACAAGGCTGTACCTCATCTAACTCTGATATCTTCTGACTGCTGCTCCCCTCATGTCCCTCTCACTCCCCTCTCACTCCCCAGATCTTGATGCCTTCTTGTAAGGTCCGTGAATTTCCTAAGAACTCAGATGTCAGATGCTTAACTGACTGAGCTACTCAGGTGCTCCAAGAGGTAGGACCTTTGGGAGGTGATTAGGTCACGAGGGTAGAGCCCTTATGAACGTGATTAGTGTTCTTATTTTTTATTTTAAAAATTTTTAATGCTTTTTTAAAAAATTTATTTTTGAGAGACAGAGAGAGACAGTGCAAGCAGGGGAGGGTCAGAGAGAGAGGGAGATACAGAATCTGAAGCAGGCTCCAGGCTCTGAGCTAGCTGAAGCACAGAGCCCAACACAGGGCTTGAACTCACGAACCATGAGATCATGACCTGAGCTGAAGTCAGATGCTCAACCGACTGAGCCACTGAGGCGCTCCTGTGTGTTCTTATAAAAGAGACTCTAGTGAACTACATAGCCCCTTCCACCATGTGAGGACACTGTGAGAACTCTGTGACTCAGAAGACCACCGTCACTTGACCATGATGGCTCTCTGATTTTGGACATCCAATCTCCAGAACTCTGAGAAACAGATTTCTGTTGTTTATAAGCCAACAAGTTTGTGGTATTTTGTTATAACAGCTTACATGGACAAAGACACCCTCCTGGCAGATTGTACTTCTCAATTATACCATTGTGCAGTAACTCATTATTTACCATGTGTTTAGTTGTTGAGGATGTCTGACATATGGTTCATAAGGACAGCACCCTTCTCTGGGATATCCACCATCCTATATCCCGCATGCCTGGCACAGTGCCTGCTGTAGAGTAGATATTGAATACCTACGTGGTGAGTGGATGTTGAAGGCTGGGCTCAATTATTTCGAAATCTCTTCATTTCCAAACCCCTCTGTTTGGAAACAGTTGGGAAGGAATTCAAACAATCTGACTTAGATGGGGACAGATTGTTGAAAACAGTGGAAATAAGTCACTGACATCACTGGTTTTGGGAGAGTTTTGCCTTCCACCTGGGAATTCTGGGGGATGGGTGACTTTTCCTAAGCTGGTCACATTTGAAACCACTCAATCGCACTAGAAGCCCACTGTCACCTCTTCCTCCACTCTGGCCCTAACAATAACCTCTCTGGGCTCAGGCAGCAGTTAATTTAAGGTAGCAATTAAATGGAACCAAACTGCTCTTTAAATACCATAAACCATTTAACAGAATAGCTTTCATCTGGCAAACAGTATAATCCCCAAAGCTGGAAGAATGTTCTGAGTTCATATATTGTAAGCCTGTGTGCATTTGTTCCCTTCTGGAAATAAATGGAAGGATTTTTTATTTTAACTTTTCCCCCACTTTATGAAGACTTTCCAGCACATTCAATCATAGGGAGAATCATCTTACAACCTCCCATGTAACCAACACCTCGCCCAACAACTATACCCAAGTTGCTAAGCTTGTTCCATCTAAAGCCCCAGATTTTTTTTTTCCTGGCTGGAGTTTGCCAGAGTTAATCCCAGATACCGAATCATTCTACTGCTAACATAAAAGACAAAGACCTTTCTTTCTCTATAGTGCTACAATGCCGTTAGCACACCCAGAAGACCAGCAGTAATTTTTTTCCAGTAGCTTTCAATACTCAGTCCACACTCAGTCCTCTGTAATAGGAAGTTATGAAGGCCTGATGTCGGTTTATGTAGGTACTCTCTGGAGGGAGGGCCAGCCTCTTCCAACTCATCCTCAAAGATGGAGAAGATTTTGCAAAGATGCCTATAGCCCCGTGTGGGAGGGAGAAGCAAATGTTCACTTCACTTGTTAAAAGTACAGGATCAACAGTCAGTCATTCCAGTGGGAGATGCAATTGTTAGAGCACCTTGAGATACCATTGTATCTATCTGCATAGGTCTTTTTGTCTGCCTGACTCATGCATCTGTCACTATTTTTGCTTATCCATCATGCTAATCTATCCAAGTGTCCACCAATTCAGTTAGTGCTTACATTCTCTTAAATCTATGTAAGTGCTGGCTCTAAGCTGCCCATTGGTACATGTAATTAATCCCTTTACCAATAATAACTCAAGACCCATTCATTTTTGCTTTACTAGCCCACCTAGAATCCTGGTCCCATGAAATTCTTCCCATATTCAAACACACTCTACAGTTTACTTACTTGTTCTCTATAGAATGTGAAGTCTACAAGGTCAGTAAGTTTGGTCTATTTTGTTCACTGTTGTATCCCAGAACCTTGTTCAAGGCCTGGAGTATAGTAAGTGCTCACTAGTAACTTGCTAAGGTCATGTATCTAGAAAAGGGAAAAACTGAGCTTTGGAGATAGATGTGTCCAAATCATAAGCCTCATGCTTTTAACAGATTTTCATATTAACTTCAGCAAATTAGTTATTCCAAGGCAAAAGATAGTCTGCTTACATTCTATGTCTCTTCTGGAAGTTTCTGTTATTGTCAAACCTAAAATCCTCTGAGTCTGTTTTTATTCTAGTCACAAAGAAGAAACGATTTGAAAGAAATTTGGATTATTGATACTCCCATTTTTTTTCCTTTTGATTTGTGTATTTTGTATGTTTTGGTTAGAAGCAGGAAAGTTGAGAGATGCCTGGGTGGCTCAGTTGGTTGTATCTGACGGTTGATTTTGGCCCAGATTCATGGTCTCATGTTTGTGGGATCAAGCCCTGCATTGGGCTCTGTGCTGACATTGTGATGCCTGCTTGGGATTCTCTCTCCCTCCTTCTCTCTCTGCCCCTCCTCGCTCATGCGAGCATGTGTGTGCATGTGCTCTCTCTCTCAAAACAAACAAATTTTTAAAAAAGCAGGAAAGGTGATTTGGATATGATATGGACATAGCAAAAGAGACAATGAAAGTATCTAGAACCTTATTTTTATAGGCAAAAGACTTTGGGGATATATATTTTGGAAGTGGGACAGTCCACTTGCCAAAAGTCATGCTCATTTGCTCATTTTAGCAGATGTTTCTTTTTGCTTTAATTATTTTTTTAAATGTTTATTTTTGAGCGAGAGAGAAAGAGAAAGAGAGATAGCATGAGCAGGGGAGGGTCAGAGAGAGAGGGAGACACAGACTCTGAAGCAGGCTCCAGGCTCTGAGCTGGCTGTCAGCACAGAACCCGACGCGGGGCTCGAACCCACAAACCATGAGATCATGACCTGAGCTGAAGCCAGAAGCTCAACTGACTGAACCTCCCAGGCTCCCCTAGCAGATGTTTTTTGAGCACCTCCTGTACCTCAGGTACTCTATTGGCTATTGGAAATGTACCCTGTGGTTGCAAGATGATCTCTAGCAAACTGTTGGGCCACCTTGAGCATGTGTATATGTGAATTATATTTAGTTAAAATGTTTTGCATACTTAACTAATCATTTAAACCAATTATTTAATGAATTTTAATGTAATTAATAATTTGATTATTATTTAAATAAGCTCTAAGTTATTTACCTAGTCGTTTGTGTTTATTAAACTTTTTAAAAATTTGTAAAAGAAATAGTCATCTTTATAGTAACTCTATGTTGAAGAAAAAGTGAGATTATCTAATTTTGAAATTTTACTTTTCGAGCCCTATGTAATTGCCATTTTGTTGGTAAAAATGAAACGTTGGTAATTTAGTATAGTTCAACTTAGTAGTTTTATATGATTGTAAACTAAAATTTTGAACTGTCCTGTTTAACCCTGGGATCTTATATTGGAAATATCATAGTCTAAAGTTGGGACTGTAGTGAAGAATATCTTTAATCTTGATTGTGGTAGGGTTGCCTTTCAGAGATTATTGTGGGGAAGACATATAATCTTGTAAAGAGTCAGAAAGGTGATATGAAAAATCACCTTAAAAAGACTGAATAGGCATCAGTCATGTAGAATGTTAATGTAATCAGATCGAGTATATTAGCAGAGCCAAATAAAGAACATGTCAATCAAAAATAGATGGGTAGGAGACGCATAGCTGTGGAGACAAAAAGTTGGGACCATTGCCATATTCAGCCTAGCACTGCCCAGCAAAAAGGAAATTTTAACCAATAGAAATATCCTTTTTCTTTGAGGTATAATTTATATATGCTAAAATCTTCAGCATTTAATTAAAAAATTTTTTACCATTATACACAACCACCAAAGACAAGATACAGTACATTTCCTTCACCCCAGAAAATTCCCTCAAGTCTCTTTTCAATCAATACCCTCCTTCCTTCCAAGCAACCACCTTCTGATATTTTTCTCTTTGGAATAATTTAGACTGTTCTGGAACTTCACATAAATGGAACCATCTGGTATATATCCTTTTGTGTGAGGCTTCTCTCAATATATAATGTCTTTGAGACTTACCCATGCTGTTGGGCTTATCAGTGGTTTCTTTATATTGCTGGCTAGTATTCCATTGCATGAAGATACTACAACTTGTTTGTCCACTCAACTGTTTATGACCAAATAATGGATTTTTTATTGTAGTAAAATATATATAAGATAAATGTTACCATTTTAATCATTTTCAAGTGTACATTTCAGTGACATTAAGCACATTCACATGATTATGCAGCCATCACCACTATCCACTATCCACTTCCAGAACTTTTTATCAATTTAAACAGACACTCTATACCCTTAAAGAATAACTCCTCATTGTCCTCTCCTTTCAGCCTCTGGGAATCTCCACTTTCTGTCTGTATAAATATGACTACCCTAGGTAATTTCGTGTTGACTGGTTAAATATTACATTTCTGGTGGTTTGAAACTACAATTAGATAGGAATTAAATGAGGTTTAGCACAAGTGACTCTATTTTGGGCCTGTTATCTCCTTTTTAACAATTTCCTCCTTTTGATCAGAGTTTCAGCTTAAACGAGAGATGTGACCCAAATTTAAGGTATTAGCACCACTCTCCACTACTGCTGTGTAGTTCTCAGAGCTTTTGTTGGTCCTTTGTGTGGTCATAGGTCATGACATTTTTGCTCAATCTCTGTGATATTCACATATTATAAATTCAGGTTCATTATTTTTTGAGTTGGTCATTGTTTTCATTCAATTTCTGGTGTTCTAGTGTTAGGAAGATCATTTTCTTGGTGCTTAGTAGCTGTGAACATGCATTTAATGCTTTTGAGAGAATACCATGCACCAGGGAGACTACAATGATTATTATAAATAGGATAATTCCCAGTGTTTGGAGTGCACTTTGGAGCCATGGTCCTCAAGACCCAAACTGATCAAAATCAAATAAGTCAAAGACCCTGCTAAAGGAGTCACCTTGTTAATCCAAGTGGCTTTCTCAGTGGTCTTATGTCACTGAGTTTTAGCTTCCCCAGAAGTGTTAATCCAGATATAGCAGGTGGTGTTGGCTACAGCACAAATACTTCCATGCTCAATTAAAAGATAGTCAAGAGCTGTCCTATTATCAAGAACAACTTGGGGTACCTTGGTGGTTTAGTCAGTTAAGCATCTGGCTCAGGTCATGATCCCAGGGCTGTGAGATTGAGCCCACGTTGGGCTCTGTGCTGAGTTTGGAGTCTACTTAAGAGTCTCTCTCTCTGTCTCTCTCTTTCTCCCCTCTGCCTCTCCCCTTCTTACACTTGCACGCTCGTGCTCGCTCTCTCTCTCTCTCTCTCTCTCTCTCTCAAAAAAGTACATCTTTGGCCAGAGAGTCTAAGGATCTTTGTGGGGCAGCTATTGTCTTAACAGATTCTGCAATATCTTCAAGAATTAAGAAGAGGTTTCTGATCATAACCTCATACATTTACTCCTGACTAGAGAAGTATGGCCCTGTCAAAGGAAGTGAATTCTGAGTCATGAATGCCTAGTGGTTAATTCCTTTCTGACTCAATGATATAAATCCAGGGGAGTCAACCAATGAGATGTCTTTGTTTATGAAAAGTTAAGGACACAGGTAACCTAAGAGACATTGCCTGGCTGGACACTAGCCACCTAGGTATTCATGAGCCTAAGGAGAATGATAACCACCACAGACAAAGACAAACCCTATTGGAGCACAAATAATTCCCATTAAGGTGTTACTGTTAATGGATTCATTCACAGGGATTACTTTGTTTATCCATTTAAGCCAGAGGTCAGTTAGGTTTTCAGGGCATTTGTGAAGAAAATCTATCCTGAAATGAAGAGTCATTCTGAATACCTTGAAACAATGGGTGATCATGGCAAGGGTTTTTACTGAGTGGGGGCATACTGATCTAGATAATCATAGGAATGTGGGGGTGTAAGTGTACAAGATTTACGTAGGTATTTGTGTCTAATTGGGTATGTACAATTATAATTAAGGAAAGAGAAGAAACAAGGCACTGGATGTTCTGGCCATAAGAGTTGAACTCTTTAAGAGACTTTTAAGTGTATGTGTGGGGGTGTCCATTGTGCTTTGCAAATGACACTGGGAATAGGAGATAAATTGGTCACAGGGAGAACTTGGGAGTCCCTAACATCATGCATAGATCGAAATCTTTTTTTCAAATCTTATTATTTTATTTTTAGAGAGAGAGTACACTTGAGCAAGGGAAACAGGCAGATGAAGAGAGAGATAGAGAGAATCCTAAACAGGCTCCATGTCAACATAGAGCCTGACAGGGTGCTCCATCCCATGACCCTGGAATCATGACCTGAGCCCAAATCAAGAGTCAGATCCTTGGGGCACCTGGGTGGCTCAGTTGGTTAAGTGTCTGATTTTGGCTTAGGTCATGCATGATCTTGTGATTCATGAGTTTGAACCCCACAGCAAGCTCAGAGCCTGGAGCCTGCTTCAGATTCTGTCTCCCTCTCTGTCTATCCCTCTGACCCTCCCCAGTTCATTCTCTCTCTCTCAAAAATAAATAAACATAATTTTTTTATAAAGAGTCAGATGCTTAACTGACTGAGCTGTCCAGGCACCCCTACATAGATTGGAATCTTTGATGACAAATCCAGCAGCCTAAGAAATTATCCATCTTAGCAAGGGCCTGAGACTATGGAGGAGGGCATTATCTTTCCAGGCCAATGCCAGAGTAAAGGAAAGAAAGAGAAGAAAAAAGGTTTCATACTTGGTCAGAGTATGAAGTCTTGATATAGAGTTTTGGGCAGGAGCAGTCATCTACTTCTTTTCCTCCTCAGTCTTATTTGGAGGTCTCCAGTATCCATATAGGACCAGATGTCAGGTGTAGCCTTCTTTAGCTGTGAGATGTGTGCCCAACGTGCAGTGCCTTCTTGTTTTACAGCAGTGCTAGTGGTCAGGACCACTTGGGGGAAGTCCTTTCCAACAGGGTCCAAGGGCTGTTTTCCTCTGATGCTGTTTCTAGAATACCCAATCACCAGGCACCACACTATGACCAACAGAATCCTTTGCATTAGAACTTGGGAAAGCTTTTTTTTTTTTAAACTATTGATGATAGGCTTTAGCATAACACATTAAAGATTTAGAGTAGCTGGTAATACTAACATGGAATAATAAGGGATCAGCAGAAAATTGTATATTGATGCACTCTGGTTTACCAGTGACAATTTCATGTGGAGTGAGTTTATGTTTCCCACAGGGGGAACTGTGAATCGTCAGCAAGGCCAGAGGCAGCAGCTTTGGCCAAGGGGGTCCAGTAGTTTTCAGCAAGTTTAGAGATTTTAAGTTCGAGGGTCCCATTAGTTCTCTCAACCTTGGCCTGAGAATGGTGATAGGGGCAGTGATCATTGCCAGGCTTTCATTAAGACTTGTATGGTTTGCCCAGTGAAGCCAGTGCTTCAGTCACTGGAGATTATGGAAGGTATACACCAAGTGGGAAATGTATTTTCTAACATTTTCTTTGCCACTGTAAAGGCATTAGCCTTGTGGCAGGGAAAGGCTTCAACTCATGCAGAAAGTGCACATATAATGACAAGAACATATTGATAACCCATATTAAGTGGCAATTGAATGAAGTCCTGTGGCAGGTGTTCAAAGGGTCCTGAGAGGGAAGGCTTGTGGCCTCTGGACAAAAATAGTCTTTCAAGGATTATGGACCTGATAAGACAGACATTGACGGTAGATTGTATTTGCAGTTTTGTAGAAGTCTCCTCACCAATGTTTATTTGTGATTCGAGTCATCTTAAATGCACCATGAAGGAATGCAAAAACTTAAAAATGGGGTTCGCCAGGGAGCGTGGAAGAACCAAGTGCTGTCTTGATTCTTCCATAACCCTATTTACTGAAAATACAACCATTGTGTGTCCATCTTAATTTCTCTGATTTGGGAGCAGACTGTTGCCCTTTTGGCAAGGATATCAGGATGCCAAAAGACTGGCAATAAGAGGTCAGTTTTTGCAGAAACAGAATGGATTTCGTTCATGTGTGCCACAATCTTTATAGATTCTGCTGCCGCTGACTGCATGAAAGTCAACTAGGGAATTTCCCTGATACTCAGGGTAATGCTTTTTACTGTGAGCCTCAGTTTTGATGACAGCCATTTTAGAAAGTAAAGATTGGCAGTAAGAAGTTTGTTTACTTGTCCATTTTTTATTGGGGTTCTGGTGGACCCCAAGGGCATATGGGCTATCAGTATGAATTCTGGGGTGCCTGGATGGTTCAGGCAGTTAAGCATTGGATTCTTGATTGCAGCTCAGGTCATGATCCCAGGGTTGTGGGATGGAGCCCCATGTTGGGCTCTGTGCTGACAGCATGGAGCCTGCTTAGGATTCTCTTTCTCCCTCTGCCCCTCTCCCCTGCTTACATGTTCTCTCTCTCTCTCTCCCTCTCTCTCTGTCTCTCTCTGAAATAAAATTTTAAAATATATAAATGTTAACAATTTGTCTCTTTGATACCTGGTGTGCTCTGATGAGGGCACGGAGTCTGCCTTTTGGGCTGATTCAGCTTTGGGAGGCTCCCTCTCTGGAGTAGTTTGTACTGGGTAGTAGCAGCATAACTAGCTTGGAAGTTTCCTTTCATAGTTTTACAGCACAACCCATCAACAGACAAAATTAGATTAGGGTTTTAGTCAAAGGGTGTCTCATAAATCAGGACACAATGTCACGAAATGGGATGTTATAACCTGTCAGTCATGGGGGTCACTTTGTCAGGCATTGGTAGTAACCAGGAAGATTTAAGAATGTTGCAGCATTTAAAATGCAGGTTAGATGGTGAGAAAGAAGAATTCCATGGGAGGTTAGACTGTTGGCAGAGAAATGGTGAGTTGGTTCAAAATTAAGAAGTCTGAACAAACTTGTGGAGTTTGTAAATAAATGTCATTTTCTAAGATTGAATCAATCCTTTGAGACTTACTAACTTCACAGCTGCAGCTGTTGCCTTATGGCAGGTGGGGGCCATGAACAACCAAGTTGTTTGCTCTAATAGGTAGTGGACTGATGTGTAATGCCATGTTCATCTGTGAGCATTCTTAGGGCTTGGTTATCTCTTTCATGTACAAATAAGGTGAAAGGTTTTGATCAGGTAGCCCTCAGACCGGTAGTTCTTGTACTGGTGGCTTTAGTCTCATAAAAGCCTCTTCATGACTATCTTCCCAAGGAAGAGGTTCATGGAATGAAATTCTAGTAAGTTTATTGAGTGGGGGAGCTGATACAGGAAAAATTAAGAACCCATAGTCTGCAGTAGCCAGCTAGATCTAGAGATTCATGAAGCTGTCACTTAGCTGTGGGCCAAGGAAATTCTTGGATTAGTTTAATCCTTTTTGGAGATAGCTGGGTTCCTTCAGTGCTTGGATAATGCCTTAGGTAATGAACAGTGTCTGGAGATAATTGTAATCTTTCCTTAGAGACTTTACGTCCCTTTTCAGCTAACTGCTGGTGCAGCAAATAAATGGAATCTTTTATAGACGACTTCTTGGTAACTGGACATAGCAAGAAATGGTCTACATATTGTAAAAAGGTCGATATCCTGGGGAACTGGAAGGTACTTAAATTCTGCACTTGGGAGAAATAAGAAGGGGACTCAGTGAACTCTTGAAGCATGACTATCCAGGTATGTTGCTGATCGTTCCAAGTAAAAGCAAATAAATATTGACTGTTGAAATCTATCAGAATGCTGAAAAAAGGCTGAACCAAAGTCTACAACAGCAAACCATTTGGAGTCTGGTGGAACTTGGAACAAAAGGGTGTTTGGGACAACTATCTTGCAAATACCTCTGAAGTCTCAAAGAAATTGCCATTCCCTCTCATTATGTTCCTAGGTCAGCAAGAGCTGTGTGTTTTACAGGGCCTGGCACAGGGAATGATTAGTTCCACCTGATTAGGTCTTTTATTCCTGGTGTGAGGCTTTGTGTGGCCTGAGGCTTTAATGGATATTGAGGCAGTATAGGAAGAGGGTTAGTTATATTCCTCTGAATTTTTATAGGCCCTGTATTATTTTTTTAATTAAAAAATATTTATTCTTGAGAGAGAGAGAGAAAAGAGAGAGAGCATGTGTGCTTGTGCTCACATGTGAGCAGAGGAGAGGGAGAGAGAGAATCCCAAGCAGGCTCTGCACTTCAGAGCCTGACTGGAATCTTGAACTCACGAACCATGAGAGATCATGACCTGAGCCAAAATCAAGAGTCAGACACTTAACCAATTGAGCCACCCAGGTGCCCCTCAGCACTTTACTTTTTATTCTCTCAAGATCAGTATTAGAAAGGAGCCCAGAGATTTTCAAGTGCTTTAATTAAATGATTGAATTTTGGGGGCACCTGGGTGGCTCAGTCGGTTGAGTGTCTGGCTTTGGCTCAGGTCATGATCTCGCGGTTTGTGGGTTGTAGCCCTGTGTCAGCCTCTGTGCTGACAGCTCATAGCCTGGAGCCTGCTTCAGATTCTGTGTCTCCCTCTCTCTCTCTGACCCCCCCCCCCGCCCCATGCTCTCTTGTTCTCACTTGCTCTCAAAAATAAAATTAAAAAAATCATCAGAAAAAAAATTTTTTTAATGAGGGAATTTTTGTTGGAATTCTTCCTCTTCTACATCTAGGAGAGATTGTAAAGAACATCAACGGTCAGGCTCATGTTGGTCAGGAAATTTTAAGGTGAGGTCTTCACTGGAAGGAAAATATATTAGCTCTTTTAATTTAGAAAGGAGATCTCTACCTTATAGATTGACCAAGGCTGTATCACATAGCAAAAAAGAATGCTTTTCAGTAAAAGGTCCCAAAGTTATTTGAACTGGTTAGCATAGGCATATTCTTTGAACTTTATTAGATACCCCCAGTATGGAAACTTTTTGTTTTAATTCTTCACTCCTGAGATATTTGTTGCTCTATGAGAGCAGGATTCAAAATAGTAAGTGTAGCTCTGGTATCTTATCAGAATTTGGCAAGAATTCTCATTAATTTTAATTTCTCATAAATTTAATTTTAGTTTCTCCTTGGCTGTTCAAGGTTATTAGTGGTGGCAGTTTAACATAAGGCCCCAGGAGCCCCATAATTTCTGATAGAGGCCCCGATGTGGGCTCTCCCTTGGGGCACATGCAAGTTGACAGTAAGAGATTTCTGTTGGACCTTTGAGGACAATTTTTTTTCCAGTGCCCCCAGTTGATTACAAATGAGATATCAATCTGGGGCACCACCTGGGTGGCTCAGTCTGTTAAGCGTCCCACTTCAGCTCAGGTCATGATCTCACGGTTCATGGGTTCGAGCTCTGTATCAAGCTCTGTGCTGACAACTGGCTCAGAGCCTGGAGCTTGTCTTTGGATTCTGTGTCTACCTCTCTCTTTGACCCTCCCCTGCTCACACTCTCTTGCTCTCCCTCCCTCTTAAAAATAAATAAAACATTAAAAAAAATGAGATATAAATCCTTAGCCCAGCATTTTAATGATGGACCTCTAGCAAGGTGAAATGGGAAAGGTTCAGGTGTTATTTCTCTGGTCTTGGAGCTGTTGTAGCTGTAAAGCCAGTAGTTTGGCAGATCTTTGTTTATTGATCGTGTTCCAAAGTCCTTTCAAACTGCTCAGCTGTAGTCAAGAGTTCAATTAGATCACTGGTCTTTTATTCCATTTTCTGCCTTTTTTTATTAACCAATTAATCTCTGGAGATTATCTGTTTACAGTTAGAGAAGCTAGAGCATTTACTGTATGGAATCTGGAATGGGTTTTAAAGTCTGCCACAGATTCATCTTTCTTCTGTTTGCCTGAATAATAGAACAAACAGTGTGGGCAGAAAAAACTCTAGGAATGGCTTTTGAAAGATTAGTTGCTATATTGCAAGATTTTTTTCTGGTCCATTAGAGGACCATGTTGGAGATCGAGGATCTTGAATATCATCATTGGGATTATACCATTGTGCTTCTTGCATTTCTTTTTGGGCCTCACTTGGTCCTACCAGCATGTGCACAAACTGGTAAAGATCTAGCAGCCTGGAGTCATAGGTCCTGATAAGGATTCTAACCTCTTCAGAAAAATTTTGGGGATCCTCCCTGGGCCTAGGAAATTCTTTAATTATTGCTCTTAGTTTAGTCTTTGACCAAGGGATAAAAGATAATCTGAGGAGGATTGCCTGCAACCCCGGGTGGTTTTATTTTAAAGTGTAACTGTTTGGGGTGCCTGGGTGGCTCAGTCTGTTTTGAATATCTGACTTCGCCTCAGGTCAGGAACTCATGTTTCCTGAGTTGGAGCCCCGCATCAGGCTCTGTGCTGACAGCTCAGAGCCTGGAGCTGACTTCGGATTCTGTGTCTCCCTCTCTCTCTGCCCTTCCCCTGCTCACATTCTGTGTGTGTGTCTCTCTCTCAAAAATAAATAAACATTAAATATAATTAAAAAATAAAGGGTGACTGACTATTAAAGTCTGTTCAGAGTGGAAAGGCAGTTCAGACAGAATTATTGGGACCTGAGTACTCAGGAGAGAAGGGTAGAAGGGAACAGTAGGAGTCACGCCAGTCCTATCATCATCTGTTGTAAGAACCTCTTGTGTCTTTAATATTTCATTAGCCTTTTGTAACAAGTCTTTTAATGAAGCTATTTTGGAATCTTGAAGCCTTTGGAATCTTCTGCATACTAATTAAAATAGGTATCCCAATCTGTTTGTTTAATTTGGGAACCCTTACTTTCAAGTGCACTTCTCAAATGAACAATCTTGTCTAATTGGAATGTTCCCCATACTGGCTATTGTAATTCTAGGTTGTTTTTAGTAAGGTTTAGCCATTTTTATAGATATTTATAGCTTCCAGGACCGCAGTTTTTAGACCTAAAATAAGCAGGTGTACCGGAAGATGGCATGCTTGATTTTTTTTTAGTTTAAAGATCCATTAGCCAAGGCTTTGGGTTTTTAGTATCTGAAATAATACCTAGAAGGGACGGGTCACTGGGTTGGGGATTGTGCAATGTTCTACAATGTACCTGGGTGCATGGAAACTTTCATGAGGTTGGTTGGTGACCAAACTTTTGTGAGGTTGGTCAATCCAATCTGTTCTGTGACCAATGTATCCCAACACTGGAATCTCTGGGTTTGGTGGTAAGTTGCTCTAACAGTTGTTAAGTGCTTGGCCAATGGCCCCCAACTTTTGCAGCTTTTTGGCCCCTGAGATCCCCTTTAGCAATAGCTTCTATACACACAAACAAGACAAACTAATATGTATACTGTACTATATTAGCAGTAGCCAAGAAATAATCCAACCTGGTCAGGAAAAGGCCTTGTGGGTACCATCAGCAATTCCCACTATGAACTTGGAGATTTGAGAAATAATTGAACCAGCAAACCCTAGGGAATGGGGACTTCAGGCTGATTCAAATAAATGAGGAGCTCTAGTGGCCACCAGCAGTTCCCAACATGGAATCTGGGGGCAGAACCAGGAGCTGGACCTTCCAATCAAATGGGGAATTATGGTCCAAACAAGTAGTGATTTCAGACAAATGGAAAACTAACTGGAAAGCCAATTAGACTCGGAGCGTGACATAGAGAGCAGAGCTCAGAACCAAGTGCGAACCTACCCATAGCCCTTGGAAACAATGAGAAAGATAGTGAACTCAAAGGATTTGTGGGGTATCACACCTGTGTTTCTTCTTGTGCCTAAAGCTCTTGAAAGTCTCCTTTGGTCCCACTGATGCCACCAAATCTGTTAACAAAAATTCAGCTGAGTTAATTTAAAGGTCAGAGTGGCTTTACTCAGTTATTCATGAATCAGGCAGCATCACATCTAGCAAGTAGAAAAGGAGTGCTGCTAAGCTGTAGGAAAGGAAAGTTTTTTAAAGGTGGAAAGGGGGTAAAAAAGGAAATTACTACCAAAGAATGTGTTATTTCAGATGAGGTCACTTTCTTAAGGGGTTAGATTATCTCATCAATGCTGACTAGGTAATTCCATGTTGACTGGTTAAAGGTTACATTCCTGGGGGGTTGAAACTGCAGTTAGGTTAGGTGTTACGTCTTAGTTTACTGATGTGGGGCTTGGCACAAGTGACTCCATTTGGGGCCTTCTGTCTCTTTTTTAACACAATGTATACGTCTTTCACCTTCTTGGTTAAGTTTATTCCTAAATATTTTATTCTTCTTGATATTATTGTAAGTGGTTGTGGAATTGTTTCTGAATTTCCTTTTCAGATTGTTCATTACTAGTGCATAGACATGCAGTGGATTTTTGTGTGTTGATTTTGTATCCTACAACCTTGTTTATTAGCTCAAACAATTTTTTGTGTGTGCTTGAATCTTTAGGGCATTTTACAAATAAGATTATGTCATATGCAAATAAATAATTTTTCTCCTTCCTTTCCAATTTGGATGCCTTTTATTTCTTTTTCTTGCCTAATTGCTCTGGCTAGAATTCCCAATACTATGTTGATTAGAAGTGGTAAAAGTGGGCATTTTGTCTAGTTTCTGATCTTAGGGGAAAAGCTTTTTGTCTTTCATAATTGAGTATCATGTTAGCCATTGCTTTTTCATAAATGGCCTTTATCATGTTGAGGTGACCAGTGGATTTTATATTGATAAGACCATCTCTAATGTGGGATTGGATGTAAAGAGTTACAGCCATTTGAATATTTTGTTCTCATTGGCATAGTAAAGTTCCCAGAGGGTGGAGCATGTTCATTCATGGTGTGTGAGATGACTTGATAACACCGAATCCCATTTTTCCACTGGCATGATTTTATTTCTCTCACAAAATTCTTTTTCAGTTACTCTAATTATATCAATAAATAAGTCTCAGTCTGGTGCTACTACATCTTTAACACTTTTCTAACACTAAGTGATTTTTTTTATGAATAAGGCAAATTTCTGTTTCAGTGCCTTTAGCAAACCATGGTGTCTATTTAGAGTTTAATGGTATTGTCTTATTTGTATTTATTTTGCCTTCTATTTCTGGCAAATGATACAGACTTTCCACTTATTTATATTGGCAAAATAATTAAAGATTAGAGGGATAAAATTTTATTTAAAAAATAAGTGTATTCAAGTAATATACAAGAGAGTTGACCTTTAAAAAATCATGTAAATTTATCAGTTTGATTAAGCACTAACTTTCTAGTACCAACAGATGAGTTGGAAGCAGGTTCTTTTCTAACCAAATGAATGGACTTTGTGTAGGGAATGCAGATGTGTAAGGATTAGATTAAATATGTGTGAACTTTAATGATACCCAAACTTGCCTAAACCCAGTGAGGAAGAAGGGGAAATCCCTAGTCAAAGAGGGGAGTACAAAGCTATAATTTTTTGATCTTCAGACTGACCATTCCAACATCGGGGCACCTGGATGGCTTGGTCAGTTGAGTGTCTGCCTTAGGCTCAGGTCATGCTCTCATGGCTCATGAGTTCAAGTCTTACTTTGGGCTTGCTGCTGTCAGCGCAGAGCTCACTTCAGATCTTCTATCTCCACCCTACCCCCGCCCCTTCTCTTCTTGCACTCACTCTCTCAAAAATAAATAAAATTTTATCTGTGTCCAGTCCATGAAAATGAGAATTTCTACTAGTGGTTCTCATTAGAGAGCCACTATATAGTAATGGAAAGTACTGGGTGAACATCCGTTCTTTTTGGCTGCCTTGGAGTATTGGCCATGTGAGCAGACATAACTTAATTAATGGTATCTAAGGTTCCCAGAATGGGCCTGACCAGGCTTATCAAAACAGCAATCTTTAACATTACATTCTTACATTTTGACATACAGCTGGTATCTCCTCTCAATCGTTGTATGATTAAATATGTTGCAAAGCCAGTTTTATATTTAGAGAGGCTTTGGAGATATTAGGAGCTATCTGGTGACAAAAGAAAAAAAAAACTCTTAACATAAAGATGTGTTAGTTTGGGGGCTCCTAACCCTACCCCACAAAGGGATTTTCCAGGACTCCCTTGTCAAGATAGTAAATAATAGTACCAGTGGGTATAGCACAGTCATATAAGTGTCCCTGAATGAAGTTTAAGAAATATGAGGCTAGACCATCTGTTAGGAGATGGATGCGTCTTATGTTGATGCTGCTGAGCATTTGATTAACCCAGCTCTGAGTATCTAATCATCACATGACCTTTGAGTGTTACTTGGCTGTTGACAGGGAGGGAAAGTGCTGGTCACGTGGAGTTAGAAGAATCCAACCTGTATAAGGAGTCTACACTGAAAACTATTCAATTAACTTTTGGGTTCTAAACATTAATCTTGAGAATTTGAGTAATGTGAATGTGCAGCTGAGAACAGATCCTTTGTTAGTAAAATCAGGGATTCGGTCTGCAGAGCTGGGGTTGATTTGAGGGACTACAGGGCAAGTGTGGAGGTGACCGACTGGCTTTCGCCCGCCTCAACAGGCAGCAGCTGGAATTGAGATGTACTGGCAGGAAAGCTCTTTGAAGGAACACCTGGATCCTGGCCCAATGGCGGGAGTCAGTTTGTGCCATCCAGTGTGTCCTTTAAGTAACTGCTCATGTGTCTTAGTCCCCCTCCTCCAAATAATAAATAAAACTTTGATGTAAAGAATTATGAAATTCAGTGGTTAAGAATAGTTACTTAACTATGAAAAAGTATGATCAGTTCCACTTGGGTAGACATTGATTTATCTGGCTTTCTTCAGTTCTAGATAATTCTTTATTTATAATACAGAGTTTGCAATTAAACAACTTGCAAGGCACTCCTCCCCTCTGCTTTGCCCACTCCAACCCTCCCCTCTTCTCTTTGTCTTTCTCTGATTTCCACACATATTTACTTAATACCTGCTTTGTATTACATCCTCTGCAAGGGGAAAGGATGAACTCTGCAGATAGCCACTTGTCTCTTAGACCTCACAACCCAGTGGGGAGCAGGGAGGGAGATACAAGTTGTCATAGTAATGATTATTAATTTATCGGAAAAATTCTGTGTACCAGGTATATTCTGAGAGCTTCATATGTATTAACTCACTTAGCCCTCACAACAACACTGTGAGAAAGGTATTAGTATTATCCATTGTACAGATGTGGAAACCAAAGTGCAGAGAGGTTAAGTAACTTGCCTGGTGTCACATAGCTGGTAAATGGAGAATCAGGAATTGTAGCTCAAGCAGTCTGGTTCTTGAAATCACACTCTTCAACATGTTAGTATATACAGCATAAGAAGGACTATAAGAGAAAAAAATATGAAGATGCCATGGGATCTTGGAAGAGGAGCGCTGTGTGTTATACTGGAGATGATGATGTTGTGTTTGGAGAAGAGGAAGCCAGATGTCATGGGTAAAGGATACAATATTTACTGAATGAGAAAAATCCCACATGTGATATGTAGCTTCCAAGTTCTCATGAAGGCACCCAGCTACTAATAATACAGCCTGGGAGGAGAGACAATCCCATCTGATCTTCAGAGGGGACTTCCTTTCGTCCCCATCATGGGCATCCTTCTCCCTCTTTGTACTTTGGGAGAAGCTGCCCTCTTTGCCTCCCTGCCCACCACGGGTGAGTCCCTGGTGACACCCAGCACATGCTCATGTGTTCACTGTAGGTTGAAGTGAATTGAAGGGCCGTTTCCCAGGACTGTCCTCCCCCAGCAGGACCAAGCCTCATGCCTGCTTGGAGATTCTTCCTGCAGCCCCCTAATCCAGTCTTCCTGCCTGCTGGAGGGGTTAGGAGAGGGTTCTGGAGAAGGTAACCTCTGAAGGGTGAGCAGGAATTTATATGTGGGATGAGGTGGGGAAGGGAAGAGAGAGTAGGGGACATCCAGGGACTGCAAGTCATTGTGCAGGGATGGGGAACGATGCCAGAAGCAAGAGGCAAGCTGGAGGGATGGATAATCAGAGGTCAAAGTATGATCCTGAGTTTGAGCTGTGTCCAGTGAGCAACTGAGCATTGTAGACAATTTTGAAAAGGCCTTGTGTAATAATGACAACTTAGATTACTAAGCATTTTATGTGTACCAGGGACTGCACTAACTTCATGCATTGGTTTATTTATTCTCCACATTAACCAATAGTATGGCTTCTATCATTCACCCCATTTTACAGATAAGGAAACTGAGGAACAGCAAGATGAAGAAATTGACTCAAGGCTACTTATGTAGCAAGTGGTGGAGCTGGGTTTGAACCTAGGGATTCTAACTCCAGGGTCTGCATGCTTACCTTATCTGCTATGTCTCTGAATTGGTCAGGGTGTACTAGGCTATTGGCAACTAGAAGCCTCTGAATCTAATGGGCAGATTTCTGTGTATTTGTCTGGCTATCCCTCAGAGACCAGAGAGCTGGTTGTGTTGAATCAGCTGAAAAACTGAAAATTTCGTCCTTTGCAATTCAGTTTCAGAGCGTGTATGACTGAGCCGAGATGAATTTGAGTTTAATCTTGCATGCCTAACGAACTCACAGAGGTATCTCAGAAATTCTCCTGCTTCTATTAGTGAGATAGTGTGTGGGGCTTATTTCCACTGACAGGCAGTTTTATCATTATTTTTAAAGCGGGGACTTGTCTCGAATAGTTCAGGCAGTGTCAAAAAGAGAGATAACAAACCTCCTAGAATAAAATGTCAGTGCAGGAAAGGAACTAAAAATCAGCTAGTCCAACCCCTTCAATATACAGAAAGGACAAGAATCGTTCATTCAACTGTACCTTCAGCCATCTGTTGGCAGATTGCCCTTTTGGCTGCCTAGGGAGCAATGTAGCGCAAGAGAAGAGGTGGGGGCTTTGCTATGGGTGGGTGGGCTGAACTGGAATTCTGATTCTTCTAAGGTTTTGTGTGGGATTTTGGGTAAGTCTCAAGCTGATGGGGAGACACAGAGCAAAAGCTTCCAATCAGAGGAATTCTGCAGCAGGCGAGAATGGCTCATATCTGCTACCCACTTCCCCCTGTGCTCAGTCAAGGGCTAGGAGCAGCCTAGGGAGGCATGACCTGGCAGGAATTCTGCAATCGTTATGAAGGTGCTATGGCTGTAGTCTGTAGAGCACTCCTGCTCCCTGCAGTAGGTTCCCTTGAAGGAAGATTTGAGCAGGGCACCTCCGTGGGCACTACAGTAAGCCTTAGCAAATCCTTGTTCAGTACAATTGGATCATCTTTGCAAACTTCAGACCCAACAGTACAATAAGTATTATTGCTCAGGATATGCCAGGCTGTTTGGTAATTAGAAGACCCTATCTATGGACAGAGTTGTGTCCTCTCAAAATTCATATGTTGAAGTCCTAACCCTCAGTATTTCAGGGTGGAGCCATATTTGGAGCTGTGGTCTTAGAAGAGATAAATAAATTGAGGCTGAGTGGGCTGTAATCCAATATGATGGGTCTTTATAAGAATAGGAAATTTGGGCACAGAAAAGATGATGGCCAAGGAACAAGGTCTCAGAAGAAACCAACCTTTGATCTTGGATCTCTAGTCTTCAGAATGATGAGAAGATAAATTTCTATCATTGAAGCTACCCAATCTGTGGTATTTTGTAACAGCAACCTCAGGAAACAAATACAAACATCTTAGCTAGATGCAGAATGTCATTCACAGGGATATAGGACAGGGCCCTTGCTCTTTAATAACTGTAAGAACTATTTACATATAAAAGTCCATTTATTACACCTGAGCCCTTAACTTATATTTATTTCCTAGGGCTGCCAAAATATATTACCACAAGCTAGGTGGTTTAAAAACAACAGAAATTCTCCTCTCATAGTTAGGAAGTCAGAAGTCTGTAATCAAGGTCTGTAACCTCTGAGGAAGAAACCATCCTATGATTGTCTCCCAGCTTGTGGTGGTTACCAGCCATTCTTGGTGCTCCTTGACTTATAGATGCATCACTCCAACATCATCTGCCTTCTTCTTTACATCACTTCTTGGTGTCTCTATGTGTCCTTTTCTGTCATTGTCATTGGGTTTAGCTCTGGCGCCTCTCCCCCCCAACCCAGCATAATCTCATCTTGGTCCTTGTCTTAATTATATCTGCCAAGACCCTATTTCCAAATAAGGTCACATTCTTAAGGTCACATTCCGGTTTCTGGAATGAACTTTTAGAGGGACAGTATTTAACCTCTATACCATATATTATCTTCTTTAATTTTCCAACAGTCCTATGGGGTAAATAGAATTAATACAGATGAAGAAATGAAAGTTCAGAGAGGTTAAGTAATTTGCTTATGGTCATACATCTGGTATGTTATCAAGCTAGGATTTGAGTTGGGCATTCTAGTTCCAAAATCTCCATGCTTATACTGTTATACTGTTGTATACTGCTCTCATACCATAGACTGTTATACTGCTGTATGTCTGTTACACTTCTTCATGAAGAAAGGAATATTAATTTGATTATCTCCTACTCCTACCCAAGCAACCACTGATCTGATTTCTATCACCACAGCTTAGTTTTATCTATACTAAAATTTCACATAAATGGGATCAGACAATATGTAGTCTCTTGTTTCTGGGCTTCTTTCACTCAACATAATGTATTTGAGATTCATGTATGTTATTGTATGTATTCTTTATTTTTATTGATATTTCATTGAAATTTCTTTTGATGACATTTGAATCATTTACAGATTTTGCTTACTACTAATAGAACTGCTTTGAACATTCTTCCAAAAAGTTATTTTGGGGGCACATGTTTTCATTTCTCTTGGCTATTTAGAAGGTAAAATTGTTGTATCATTCCTGGTATGTGTTTAACTAACTGCCAAACTTTTTTCAGAGTGGTTCTTAACATTTTACATGTCTATTAGCAATGTGTGAGAGTTCCAGCTGGTTCCATGTACTCACCAATATTTGGGGTTATCAGTCTTAAGTTAGCTTTTCTAGGGGTATGAAGTAGTGTCTTATTGTGGCTTTAATTTGCATTTCCTAGAAGATTAATGACATAGAGCATCTTTTCATATGGCTCATTGACCATTTGAGTATCTTCTTTGTGAAATATCTGTTTAAGTCGTTTGCCCATTAAATATTCTTTATTATGGGTTGTATGACTTATGTATTCTGGATATAAATTTTTTGTCAGTTGTATGTATTGTGAATATTTTCTGCCAGTCTGTGCTTTGCTGTTTCATTTTCTTAATGACACCTTTTAAAAAAAAATTCAGCTAGGTGACATACAGTATTTTATTAGTTTCAGGTATACAGTATAATGACCAATGATATCTTTTGAAGAAAAAAAGGTCTTAGTTTTGATAAAGTTTAATCTATCATTTCAAAATTTTTAATTTTTTAAACCTGTTATTATTATTTATTTTTGAGAGAAGGACAGAGAGTGAGTTGGGGAGGAAGGGCAGAGAGAGAGGGAGACATAGAATCTGAAGCAGGCTCCAGACTCTGAGCTGTCAGCACAGAGCCTGAAGAGAGCTAGAATTTGTCAACTGCAAGATCATGACCTGAGCCAAATTCGGACGTTTAACCGACTTAGCCACCCAGGTGCCCCTATTATTTAAAAATTCTTATGGTTAATTTTTTTCTTTCCTGAGAAATCTTTGTCTAAATCAAGTTTTCAAATATATTGTCTTATATTTCAGAAGTTTTTGTACTTTGAACTTTACATTTAAGTCTCTTACCCATCTGGAATTAATTTTTGTGTTTGGTGTGAAGTAAAGTTTGAGGACCTTCAAATCTACAGCTAAATGATTTACTCATATGCTATAAAAATAATGATAATAATAAAGACAAAAATAACAACAACAATATAAACCTAATGTATACTCAGGACTTTTGCAGATGCAAATGACAGAAAATCCAACTCATAGTTGAATAAGGAAGGGAAGATGTATGGATTCATGTAATTGAAAACATTTAGGAGGAGTTCATAACTGATTTTTTAATTATAAGTATCAGGGCATGGAAGAATTGGATAGCAATTCATTCAGGTAATGTTAGAAAAGTAAAGATGCAGGTATGGCTGGATCCAGGGACTTGAATCATGAGATTAACATTTAAGTTTCTCTCTCTGTCCTCATCTCAGTTCTCTCCTCAAGTGATCTGCATTTTTAAACAAGCTCTTCCCTCATGGTAGTTAAGAGAAATTCTAGGCTTATTTCTTATGCTTTCAGTAGCCAAGCTCCTTAATAGTTTGATGGGTTACATTTTATTGATTTTTAAAATCTGAGCTTCTAAAATGCCTTGGTATAGAGTGATGCCATTTTGTAGCTTGCAGCTCATGCCCCAGAAATTATGGAGGGAACTTTGCTGTCAGGCTATCTAGCTGAAGTTTGTATTCTCCCAGTTTTCCCAGCACAGTGCCTCTTTCTACATTGAAAAGCCCTGAGTTATTGATGGGTCACAGTAAAGCAGTGATTCAGAGCTTTGGAGTTAGACTTAATCAGTTTCCACTTTCTTATTGTTCTGCTCTGTGACTTTTGGCAGGCTGTGTGAGCTTTCAGAGACTCAATTTCCTCATCTGAAAAAGGGGAATAATAATAGTACTGTCTTTTAGGATTGTTGTAGGAGGAAAATGAGATAATAAATGTAAGAAAATTAGGATGAAAATTGGTACTTCAATAAATATCAACTCTTTTGTTGCAGAATTGGATAGCAATGAATTCAAGTCATTCTACAGGGGAGATAAATATACGGCTTGAACTTTAATACTTTAGACTAATCATGATAAAGATAATTTTGAATTATCTATATTATAGACTGCAAAAGTGGTTCAGGGGGCATCCCTTCTGCTTCTTGCATGCTCTGTCTAGTAGACCCTGTACTCAGCCATCACTAGCCAAATGAGAAATGACACTTTGATTACATAGAAGAGTACTCTGCCATCCCCCTCCCCAAATTTAGGACTCTCGAGTAATAAACTGGAATGAGAAACAGCTAAGATCCAAGCCCAGAATGGAGACCCTTACTTCCTTAATTCCTAACTTGAGACAGCTAGCTGGTCAATGCAAAATTGGTCAGGCATACAACCAGGCACAGGCAAGGAAGCACAAACAGAAAATCTGGTTGATGGTCAAGGGTGCTTCCTACATGCAGACAGAAGGGGAGAGATGGTCCTGCGGTGTTCTGGTGTTCTGAGTGCAGATATTGAAAAGCAAATGAACTGGGAAAGGGGCAAAGAGGGTTGCCGTACATTTGCAGTAGCTGTTAACAGGGTTACCTGCCCACCAGTAAAACAGGCTTGCACTCATCACAGGAGCAAGTGAGAGAGCTGGGGAAAGGCCAGAGGCTCTCCACCTAGAACTTCCATGCAGTGAGAGGAGAGGAGAAACAACTCTCTCTCTTTAAAAATCTTTTAATTCAAAGCAGTTTTATGACCTTTGAAAGCCAAACTCAAATTAACATAGTGTTGCTAAGTAGAGAGACTTTCCTGCTGGGTCTTCCATAATGAATAAACACCATTCATTTGTAATTAGCAGCACCCAGCTGCATAAGGGCAATTAATATGCTAACATGAATTAAAACAGTAGGTCCTCTTAAGAAGGCAAAACATTAAGGCTTTCTTGGTTTACTCATCTTTGCCTTATGTGATTCTGAAATAGCAGGAGTAGCAGGAGCTTTTTTTTTTTTTTTTATGCTCATCTGTGATCTTATGCACACCAGTATGAGGAATATCAGGGTTTTTGTAATACAGAGCATTGGCAGACAGTGCAGTGCCACAGGCTGCCTTTCCTTCTGCGCCCTTAGGTTTTCATTCTCTAGCCAGAGGCGTTCTTGACTCTTGTAATTGGAAAGTCCAAGAGAAGATTTATCTCACTTCAGATTTTGCTTTTGTTTCATTTACCATTTGTGATTTGTCCTTACCTTTTTACAGAAAGGATTCTAAGTAATCTATTATGTGGGAAAGATGAGGTCTGCAAAAGTTCATTCAGACCCTCACTGGGACTGCTTTGAGGAACTTGTCTCTGCCAGGGCAGCAGGTAGGAGGCAAGCTGGGACTTAGCTTTGCCACCCTCACAATGGGGATGAGGGGTTGAGAGCATCTCTCATCTGTGGGGTAGAACATGACCAGCCTCACCAGCTCCTCATATCACTAGCTTCAGACCACTAATAAGCTACTGAAGTTGGCAATCTGAAGTCCTTCCCAATAATTTTGAGGGACTGTTTCCTCAAATGGATGTGGTTTTTAGATGCATGAGCTTTTGTAAGAATACATGGCTTGCATATGTCAAGCAGAGCCTAATATCTTATTTTCACCCCTCATTTGTTAGGCCAATCCTTTTTTATAGCATGCAAAGACTCTTCCATCTTGGTGAAAGTATTGTGAATCCTGAATTACACTAAAAACCTCCAGCTCAATGAGCTGATATGTCACAGCCACAATGTGGCCAGGCAGATGATGGAAAGAGTTTCATCATTTCAGGAAGTCTTTAGCCTCTGCAGCGTGGTGTCAAGAAAAGAACAAACACTGTGGAGGAGCAGATTTGAGTTCCAGTCCTGCCTCTGCTACTTCAGAGCTGTGTGTCCTTGGGCAATGAATTTAGCCCCTCCACCTTCAGTTTCCTGAGGATGACATGCCTTGCCTCAAAGGGAGCTGTGGCAGTTATACTTTGCTTGGGACATAAAGGCAAACTCAGCAAATAGCTTTAATTATTGCGAGAGGTAGCCAGGCACAGTAAAATGAGCTTTTGGAGTCACACTGACCTGGATCCAATGCCGATTGTTCTTATTAGCAGTGTGACCTTCAGCAATGTATTTAACCTTGCTGAGAGTCAGCTTCTTCATGTGCTGAGTTGGGGGTGGTACGACATACTTCATAGGGCTGTTGGGGGATAATTGAAACTGTATATTCAAAAGCCTCAAGCTTGGTTCCTGGAACGCTAATAGGTGCTTAATAAACCTTGGCTTCCCTTATCTACTGGTGTTGTGGAAGCCAAGAAGTAGGAACAGGACAGAAAGACATGGCTTGGAATCTTGGCTACATCACTGACAAGCTGTTTCATTCAGGGCCAGTGACATAACCTCTCTGAGCCCCAGTTTCATCCTCTGCACACAGGAGAATATGATATTATTTATGATGGGCTTAAATGAGAAATATGGTTAGTATGTGGCACAAAGCAGTAACAGCTCATATTCATAGTAGTCTTGAAACTAGGGACTGTTACTAGACCTATTTTACCGATAAGGAAATTGGGGTTCTGAGAGTTATTATCAAGGTCATTTGCTAGGAGACTGGATTTCAATAGAGGCAATCTGATTCCAGATCTCAAATCCTTAACCATTGGATTACAAGAGTTCATTTCTATCCTGTAACCTTTAAATGAATTTGGAACAGAGCTAATGTAAAGGAGCCCTATGGCCATGTTGAATCATAGCATCAGGGACTGGATACAGGCATGGACTTCCTAATGTGGCCAGAACACGCCTGGAGGGCTGGTGTTGCTGTGAATCAGAACCAGTGGTTTCCTATTTCTCTCCATCCTCAGAAAGAGTCCAGCTGGCTTGGATCAAATGAGAGAGTCAGGTTGCTATGACTGACATTTGCACTGTATTAATCAGGAAAGGCCAGATTTGCTATAGTAACAACCCCCCACCCCCAAGACCACGTCCACGCCCAAGTCTCAGTGGCTTAAACAGTAAAGGTTTATTTCTTTTTATTTTTAAAGATTTTTATATTTATTATTTTTTTAAAGATTTTTTTTAAACATTTATTTATTTTTGAGAGACAGAGACAGTGTGATCAGGGGAGGAGCAGAGAGAGAGAGGGAGACACAGAATCTGAAGCAGACTCCAGGCTCTGAGCTGTCGGCACAGAGCCTGACATGGGGCTCAAACCCACAAACCATGAGATCATGACCTGAGCCAAAGTTGGACTAAGTTGCCCCAAAGATTTTATTTTTAAGTATTTTCCATACCCAATGTGGGGCTCAGACTCATAATCCCAAGATCAAGAGTTGCATGCTCCACCAACTGAGCCAGCCAGGCACCCCTAAAGGTTTATTTCTTACTCATGTCACAGTCTGGGTGGAAATCAGGCAGCTCTCTTGCTGGTTCTCATCTAAGCAGTTACTTAGAAATGTTGGCTCCCTCCAACATGTGACCCTGCCTCCTTCAACACAGAGCTTTGTGATTGCCATATAAGGGAAAAGAGAGTGTGGGTGGTCACTTGAGGGTTTGGGGCTATACCTGGAGGTGGCATTCGTCACTTTCCTATTCCTCCCATCCACAGAACATAGTCATATGGTTTCAACCTCGCAGTAGAGGAGGCTGGAAAAGTGGTCTCTTTTTGTACCAAGGAGGAGGAAATGGATGGCAGAAACATCCAGCCATTTTTCCAGTGTGTGCTATGGGAAAGAAGTTGTTCTTCCTCAAAGAGAAAGCATGGCTCTGCTACCCAAAGCATGGGAATGTGGAATGGGAAGAAACAAGGTAAGGGAATCTAGGAGGGCTTCCTGGTGGAGGTGGTGCTTAAGCTTCAAGTTAGGTAGGAAGTAGCTAGGCGAAGAGGGAGAGGTATAAAGCAACCATCCTAGAGGGAATGAAAAGCATGCAGGAAGGCTCAGATGAGAGAGAAGATATTTTCCTTCCCTTCAGGGGACATGTTTGGTTCATTGTAGCTGGTGCACAGAGTGGGGAAGAATAAGTGGAGAGATGACCAGAGGATGGATCATGAGGGGCTAAATAGGTCCTGTAAGGAGATAGGGCTTCATTGCAAGAGCGATAGGGAGCCACAGGAGAATTCAAGCAAGGGATGGCATAATCAGATTTGCATTTAGAAAGAGCCTTTTCCCTCCAGTGAATTGCGGAGGGGAAGGGTAGGAGGAAGCTGACAAAAATTCTCACCCTTAATCTGTCCTAACTGAGTGATGCTGGATGAGTACAGATTATCTAAAGTGGGATGCAAGCTCTCCTTGGGATGTATGACTTATAGAAAGCCTGTCATAAATTAGAGACCCATGTCTGGTATTTAGCTCACAGACGATATGTCCTGTTTGGCTTATAGACAGATCTTTTAAATTTTGAAACAGTGGACAGCACTTATGAAGAAGGAAATTTCACATAAAAATACAAATGTCTAGATTTATTAATCTGCTTGGGCCATAAAAAAATACCACAGACTGAATGTCTGAAACAACAGTTTTTCTCACAATTATAGAGGCTGAAAATCGAAGATCAAGGTTTGGTAGGTTGTTTTCTCTTGAGGCCCCTCTCAGCTTGTAGAGGAGTGCCTTCTTTCTGTGTCCACATATGGTCTTTTCTCTGTGCACGTGTGTTCCTGGTGTCTCTTCCTCTTCTTATAAGGACATTAGTTCTGTTGGATCAGGGCCTCACCCTTATGACCTTATTTAACCTTTTAATCTTAATTACCTCCTTAAAAAGCCTTATCTCTGAATATGGTAATTTTGGAGGTTAGAGCTTCACCATATGAATTTCACTCTAATTTCAGTTCATGACACCAGATTTCAGTTATTTGTTGAATAAATGTTTATTAAGCACTTATTATATGGTTCCAAGTGTTTAAGACATAGTGATAAATGAAAGAGAACTGCTTTTGTGGGGCTTATATTCTAACAGGTGATAAAGCTATAGAAAAAAATTAGAGCAGGAAAGAAGGTTCTGGAGGGCTAGGGTATGGGGAGGGCAGATGGCATTACTTAAGAATGACGAGTCAGTCTCATTGAGAGGGTGGAGATCAGAGCAAAGATTTGAAAGTAGTGAGGAAATGAGACCTGAGGGTGTCTAGGGTAAGAACTTTCCAGGCATGTGAAAAGGCCCTGAGATGGGAGAGTGGCTGGTGTGTTTGAGGGTCAGCAGGGATCCACAGTGGTTGGAGCAGAGCAAGTGGGGTGGGGGGTGGTAGGGAATGAGGCCACAGAGATGTTGGGAGTGGCAGAGGGGAGCAGATAATGAGGGTCTTAAAAGCTATTGTTAGGACTTTGGCTTTTCCTCTGGGGAAATGGGAAGCCTTCTAAAGAATTCAGAGGACTGGGCTACACTGGACCCCACTTCCCCTTGGGCAACAGGTGGCTAGAATTCTACATCTGCTTTTTCCTTACCATTTGTTCTCCAGTTTGCTGTAGTCTCTGCTACTCCCTACTGGCTTTCATCTTGCCATGTGTCAGTCACTTACGTTTCATATTTGGCCCCTGTAGGCATTTAAGCATGTGATTCCTATTTTGTGGATCAATGTCTCAGGAAACAGCATCTTTAGGAATTGACTTCCTTTGAGTGAAAACTTGGTTCTGGTTTGCAGAGAAAACAAACACACCATGGAGGCCCCTGCTAGTCTGGATTGATGCTGGCTGCATCACAAGTCATTAGAGACAAATTGAGCCAAGTGGGAAAAGATCTATCATGACCCCCACCTTGTCAACTTGTCTCATACTTCAGAGGCTCCTCCCACACTTTGAGAGCACTTGGCACTGATGTGGAGCTTAATTAAAAGAGCACCACACGCTGGCTTCCCTCCACTGAGTCTGGATGGGCTGGGAAGAGGGCATGGGATTCCCCAGGCTCCTCAGCAAGGCTGCTTGAATTGTAATGTTGCCAGAGCTAGGGCTATAGGCACTTGGAAAGCAAAGTGGCTTAGGCAGAAAACTTAAAACTGATGTACCTTTGGGGTGCCTGGGTGGCTCAGAAAGTTAAGCATCTGACTTAGGCTTAGGTCCCAATCTCACATTTCTTGAGTTCAAGCCCCAGCTCAGAGCCTGGAACCTGCTTCAGATTCTGTGTCTCCCTCCCTTTCTCTCTGTCTCTCCCCTGCTTGTGTATTCTCTATTTCTCAAAAATAAGTACACACTGAAAATAGTTAAAAAAAAAAAAAAACCCAAACCTGATGTACCTTCATACAAATTAGCTTTGGTATAGTCTTGGTCAAGTTAGAGGACCCTGAAGATTTTTCAGTGCTATAATCCTAGGCCTGGGTCTCACCTCCTTGGTGTTGTAATGAAAGTTGGGGAGGAGTCATGATCATAGGAGAAAGGGCAGATCTGAACTACCCATAGGGTTAGATCCCTGGTCCTCTGCAGTGGTGTGAGGTAAGGACTTTTGTCTCTGTCCTCAGAGTAATGGCATACAGGTGATAATTTAAATGAGATAATGAGGTATTTTTATGACTTGTCAGTGATTCTCAGCTGATTTTTAGAATCATTTTGAGAACTTATGAAATATAGTGATGCCTTGACCCCATCTCAGGTCTGTCAAATCAGAATCTCTGGTTGTGTAGTATGGACATCAGTATTTTTAAACTCCCAGATGATTCTGAAGTGCAGCCAGGATGGAAAATTGGTGCTTTGGTCATTTGGGCAGCACCTTTGTGGGGTTTGCCATATTCAGTCCCCATAATAAAAATGAAAACAAAATAGTGTTGTCAAATGCTGGCTGTTTACCACTGCCCACCAAAAGCTGTGAGCCCAAGGCCTACTCTATTAGAAAGGAAGACTATGAAGCATCAGAGTCACCAAACTATAGCTTTCTCTTTGACATAATCAGAATTTAGAAGAGGACACTCTTCTGACTATGAACTTTGACATTGTTTGATTCAATGGCCAGGCACCCCCTCATGGTATCTCCATTCTGTACCTGCCACCAGGTGGATGAGCCCTGTACTTAGCAAAATCCCTGAGAGAATTCACATTTCTGGAAAATCATTTCCATCTTTCTCTTCTTCTTCCTTATACTCCTTGCCTTTTCTTCACTCCTCTTTCTTTCCTTGGGTTTGCATCCCTTTCTCGGCCCTTCCTTCTCTCTTCTCTCCCTCCTTTTTTCCCTCTCATTTCACAGATTCATCTGTAAGTACCTGCACCCTCCCATCAATCACTCGCCTTGGGGCTCAGACCCTCCATTGCTTTTTGCACAAAGTATCCCCTGACCTTGCCCTCTCTCATCCCCATCTGTCCAAATCCACCCCATCTTCCAAGGCCTCCCAAACGGTGCTCGATCTGGGAAGCCTTCCCTGGCCCCCTTTGTAGGCTGCCATTAGCATTTTATCCTGATGCCTGTATGGCCTTACCAGTTTGCCCTGTGTAGTATGGAGTGGTGGCAGGGAGGGGGTTAAGGGGCCGGCTTTGCAGCTACACTGCCAGTTTTCATTCCTGCCTCTGTGCCTTGCTGACTGGGATCTTGGGCAAGTCACTAAACTTTTGTATCTCACTTTCCTCACTTGTGAAATGAGGATAATAATTGTACCTACTTTATAAGGCAGTGGTGTCGATGAAATAAATTAACACACAGTGCTCAACACAATGATTATTACCATATGACAATTTGCACCTGTATCTACTCCCCCTGAGCACTGTTTCTGTGCAGGAGCCGAATCGGATTCCTCCCCGTCACACCTGTGCCCAGTGTCAGGCTCATGGTTGGTACACAGGACATGTTTGTTGAAGCGACAAGTAGATTTGAATGACTCTTTGCCTGTCAAACAGGGTCTTAGTACCTAAGGAAACTTGGATTTCATGGGTGGTTCTGGAAGTCATTCTCCTGAGTCACTGAGAGTCCCAACTCTGGAGTCTGACATCCCAGTTCACATTCAGATTCTGCCACATCCCAACTGTGTGATCTCGGGGTGGGGGGCGGGCAGTGGTGAAGAGAGGGGCCCCTCCTGTACCTCAGTTTCCACATCTGTAAATGGATATAATAAAGCACCTATCTCATAGGGTTGTTGAAGGATTTTATGAGTTAGTTCCTGCAAACAGCCTTGGAAGGGTACTTGGCAATCTAGTGAGGAGGAAATACTGTTCATGATTGTTGTTTTCTCTTGTGTATGTATTAAATGTCAACCTTAGAGCTTCACATCCTCTGCCATCCCCCACTCTACACAGATATATACTCCAGAGTGAGAAACCCAAGGAGGAGGGAGGGAGGGAGGGAGGGAGACAGAGAGAGAGAGAAAGAGAGGGGGGGGGACTCAAACCCCTGGGGCAATGGCAGAGGCAGATGTTACAGCTAATTACCTCTCACTATTATGAATTCTGCCTTCCTGCCTCGCTCAGAGCTCCTTTTCATAAGATGATGGAGGCATCATGAGAATATTTAGCCATTATTTAGATGGTACAGCAGTCTAGTAAATTGTCTTACTGGCTCTGAAGAGATTCCTCTCATGTGTCATTTTTCCAGGAATCCTAGGGACTCCTATTTCTCTATGATGCCAGCTGGATGATAGAGCTTCGGTGATCCCTCTCTTCCCCCAGGGCTGAGGGTGTGAGGAAGGAGTTTGCAGACGATTCATCCAGGACTCCAAATCTTGGTCTGGGTTGGCTAGAGGAGCGATTTGTATCTCTGAGGATAGTCTGCCTAAGGCAAGAGCCAGCCTCCTCTTTTTCCCTTGTTTGGAGATAAATAAATAACAAGGAGGGAGTTGTGACACAGCAGAGGAACTGAAACCAGTAGGCTTTTTGAGCCTGGTGGGAAGGAGAGAATGGTAAACCCAGGGGTGAGAGGTAGCTGGGAGCTCTTCATCCTCAGGAAATACCTGTCGACTTTGTCGAGGTGGGTGCTGCCAGCGCTCACTCCAAGCCTCCAGGTCCCTTGGAAATAGGGAACAAATAAGTATGTTGTCTGCTCTTTCCTGGATGGCATCCTTCATTTGATTTGATTCTCACAACCTAAGTTAGGACATATTTCCCCCATTTTATTAAACAGAAATGAAAATCCAGAGTGGTGAAATGACTTCCCGGGGGGTCATCCAGCTAGTGAATAGCAGAATTGGCATTCTAAATCAAATCTAATTCTTATTTATTTATTTATTTATTTATTTATTTATTTATTTATTTGCCATCCCCTGCTGTCAAAGAGACAAAGAAAAGGAGTTGCCACCTATGAGGATTCAGAAAAGTAGAGTATTCTGGAGAATCCTCCACTACCATCACCTTCAGCTCACCTTTATGAACACTTAGTCTATACACTGCGCACAGAGCTAAGCACTTCATGCACATCATCTCACTTCATCCTAAATCACCCTTAGGAAGTTAATGTTATTTTGCCTATTTTACATCTGAGGAAGCTAATTCCCCAAATGGTAAGGTGACAAAGCTCGGGTCTGTCTGGGTTCTTTCAGTGTGCCACACCCACTGTTTTTTCCCTATGGGTTGCGGATTTGGGGGATGTCATTTTATCTCTGGCTGTGTTTCCACTTAGCACAGGAGAGAGCCCTGGAGTATCCCACAAAATAGTGGTTTTCACAGCATGCTTCAGGGGGCTTTGGGTGTCCAGAGAGGTGTCTTAGGAGCCAGGGTCAGGGTATCAGGGTGCTACAGAGCTCTGAGGTCTCATGTCAGAACAGCCAGAGCTGCTTTTCCCTCATCTGTTACATAAATTGGACTTCCAAACCCCATTGTATTTGGGGAAAGCATTCTGTGGTGTAACACGGTTGCCAGCAAGTCAGACAGCTCTGGTTCAAATCCTTGCTCTCCATTTACTAGCTTGAACAAATGACCTTGGACAAGGTACTTAATCTCTCTGTGTCTCAAGTTTATCAACTGTAAAATGGAGAAGAACCTGCCTTACAGGCTTCTTTTGAGGATTAAGTGTGCTAGCACATGGAAACGTTCAGCCTGGAATATGGTAAATACCAGTAAATGCTGGTTTCTCTTCTCCTCCATGATTCACTTTACTTTATCCAAAAAGTTGATTGGAGCAAACACTGTTTCCAAAAAGGATGGAGACGATTCATAATTATTCATCCATCCATCCATCCATCCAGCTGCCTTAGTTATTATTTGAGGATCTACTATATGCTTACTACTGTGCTAAGGAGTTAAGTTATAGGAGTCACAATGGGGGCAGGATACAGAATGTTCTATGCTATCTGCCCACACATTTTTTCATCCATTTGTCCATCCATCCATCGGTCCAACAAGTATTCACTGAGTACTTACTGTGTGTCAGGTAATATATAGTGAGCTACCTGGGTATTTCACCATATCTCAGACTTGCTTCCAAGTCTTCTTCTTTCCCATACTACTTGGCCTTATAGGGCCTCTTATTCTTGGCTCTAGCACCTTATATGTCCTCCTAGAGTGCTATGCAGCCCCCAAAATGCAGTAGGCAGACCACTAACAGATGGGGTGAGATGTCAGCTGCCCTAATGATTATGGATGTGAAGTATGGTATGGTCTTCTTTATACACACATCCATGATAACCTCATCTTGTTTTACATTTTATCATGTTGTACAACCCCTAATCTTGTTCTAAATGTCCTTCTGAATACAGAAAAAAGAATGTGTCCTAAACAAAACAAGGGGCATCTCCAATGAATGGGGCCATATGAAGATTGGGATGTGATCTCCACTACATTGGAGGGCACAGTGGCAGAATGACAGGTTTCACAGCTTCTCCCTCTCTCTCCCTCTCTCCATGTGTATTTGGGTGTGTATACATATGTTAGTGACATAGCCACATTGATACATGCACTTGGTGTGTATATGTATGAACCAATGTATGAATGAATGAGCAAGTGTACATGGGATTGGAGTGCATGGGATGCATGTTTAGAAGCATAAGTATCATATACATGCGTTGCTTTATAAGTGTGTGTTTCTACTTGAGCTTGCATGTTTATGTGTGAGTATTGGTATACCTACAGCTGTGTCTGTGAGTATGAAAACCATACAGCTAGTTATCCCCTGCATCCGTTATTCTATTCTTGTGTGGTGATAGACTTTTTGCTTCATATGTGGCTTCTCAGAATGAAGATTGCTTTTTAGTCTCCCTCATAGTGAGATATACCCATATGACTCACTTCTTACCAACAGGGTGTGAGCAGAAATGATGTGTGAATGTACTCTCCCCATTCCTCCTTGTTCCTCACTCTCTTGGGCTGAAATGTAGGCACTGAGATGAGCTGTCCAGGACCACACAATTGAGGGCATCATCCTGTGTGTGGAAGAACACAACACAATGGGCAGATCCTGAGCCACAGGTACTCTGGAGTCTCTTTACTGGCCCTGACCTGCTTTTTCCAGATTGTTTCATGAGATAGCAAGGAGTTTCTTGTTTAAGTCACCCTCTTAAGTCTCAGTTATAGCAGCTACAGTAGCTGTATTAAGTTGTTTCTTAACTCAATATGATGTGTATATATACATGCATAATTCTGTAAAGGTAATTTACTCCCTGTGGAGTTTGAATGTCTCAAATTAGGTATTTGCATGTTATCTAGCTGGAATATTGCAAATTGTTTGGCTTATTTGGAAGGGGATAGATGTTAGGTTGCAGTTTTGAGGATCCACCTGTTAGGGCCATTTGAGACACTCAGGAGAGTAAAAAAGGGTGTCTTCTAGTTAGAGACCTGACCACTACCTGTGTGACCTTGAGCAAATCCTACTTGCCACTCCCATGTTGATTGTATTTCTTTCGACTAGAATAAAAGAAGTTGGACTGTTATCCCCATAGATCCTTCTCAGTTCAGAGGTGTGATGGTGGCTTTGGCATTATTAGTTCTCATGGCTTCTGGCCCTGGAAGTTCTCAGTATATTCCCAAGAAGATGTATCCATCTGGAAAGCATATGGGTCCTGATGCTTCCGGTTGGAGGCTATGGGAGAGAAGGCCTGTGGCCAGCCACATGCATAGAGAGGCCCATGGACCTTCAGCTTCACATGCCCTGAATAAATATTTGAAGACTTGCATGTGCATGACCATCTTAGCCAAAGATTATTTGTGAAACAGGCATGACTTTGTTCCACGGAGCTAGGGTGCAGAAGACTTCTCATTTTTTCATTGTTCTAAATCAAGTGAAATCTGGCCTTGAGCACCCATCCACATGACTAATGGGACAAGCAGTATCTATCATCATTGGGCTGCTTCCCCCATCTCATGGGACTGTATCAAATTTTAGAGCTTATTTTTTGCCAGGAGGGGCATGGTCCTCAGCTGTCTGTTTTGGGAAATGCTCCCCACAGTGGTTCAGTTGAGCTGTGGCTCAGATAAGGACCTCTCCATAGCCTTCAAAGTCCTGGTTCTTGGTCATCACCCCTAGGATCCAAGTGTCACCCCATCAGAGGGTTGTCTCCTTTGGGGCACTGTAAGGGAGAAGAGCACAAGTCTCTAGCACTTAGAGTCGCCTCACTCTACCCTCTCGGTCCTAGGAACTTTAGTTCTCTGCCAGGGTAACACTCTTCTGTCCTCCATTCATATACTAGCCATTGTCTCCTTGCTCCTCTGCAGTGATTCCAGCTTAATTCAGTGGTCAGTCTGACCTGCCCACTGAAAACAAGAGGGACTCTTGGAATTCAAAGAAGATCTAGCCATTCCCTTTCCCCCAAAGACTGGCGTAGACTTTCAACTGACCCTGTCCCAGAGACATCGAATTTGAGCCACATATGTAATTTAAAGTTTTCCAGTAGCCACATTAAAACAGTAAAATAACAGGAATGAAATTTATTTTACTAATATGTTTCCTTTAAGTCAGTATATTCACAATATACTGAAATATATTCAACATAAAGCTATTAATGAGATATTTTGCATTGGTTTGTAGTACTAAGCCATTGAATCCAGTATGTATTTTACATTCACAGCATATCTCAGGTTGGACTAACTATGTTTTGAGCACTGAGCAGCCCCATGTGGCTAGTGGCTACCACACTGGACAGTGCAGTCTTAGTACAATAAAGCAAAAATGAGAATGCAGCTGGGAGGATGGGAGAAACAGCTGAAGGGGATTAAGAGTACACTTATCATAATGAGGGCTGAGTCATGTACAGAATTGTTGAATCACTATATTGTATACCTGAAACTAATAGAACACTGTGTGTTAATTATACCAAAATGAAAAGTAATTAATAATTAAAAAAATAAAGTGAACAATTCAGTGGCATTTCGTACATTCACAGGGTTGTGCAACCATCACCTCTAACTAGTTCCAAAACATTTTTGACAAGAAAACCTGTGCCCATTAAGCAATTTCTTCTGATGCCCCCTCCCCCCATTCCCTCCCAACCCACTAATCCACTTTCTGTTTCTGCTTCTACCTGTTTTGGATATTTCAAATAACTGAAATAATTTCATATGTGATCTTTTGGTGGCTGGTTTCTTTGCTCAGCATAGTATTTTCAGGATCTATCCATGTTGTGGCATCTTGTCAGTACTTCATTCCTTGAGTGGGGTTCCATTGTATGCTTATACCACATTTTGTTTGTCCGTTTATGGATACCCATAGTCTCTTAATAAAGTAGAAGTTTGGAAACAAACATACAAAAATGGCAGCTTGAACATACCCATGACACATGGTACCATGTGGAAGAACCTTGAAGATATTACGCTATGTGAAATAAGCCAGCCACAAAAGAGCAAATACTGTATGATTCCATTTACAATATGCCTACAGTAATCCAAATAATAGAGACAGAAAGTAGAATGGTGCCAGAGCACCTGGGTGTCTCGGTTGGGCATCTGACTCTCAGTTTTGGCTCAGGTCATGATCTCACCATTCACAGTATAGAGCCACATATCAGGCCCTGTGCTGATGGCATGGAGCATGCTTGGGATTCTCTCTCTACCTCTCTCTGCCCCTCCCCTGCTGGTTCACTTGCTCTCTCTCTTTCTCAGAGTAAATAAAAATTAAAAAAAAAAGTAAGTAGAATGGTGCTTACTAGGGACCAGGAGGGGGGAATGAGCAGTTGTTTAATGACTGCAGAGTTTCAGTTGGGATGGTTAAAAATTTCTGGAGATGGATGATGGGGCTGGTTTCACAACAATAGTGTACTTAATGCTATTTAACTGTACACTGAAAAATGATAAATTTTGTTATGTGTATTTTACTACAGTTTTTATATCTATTGGTTCAACTCCTAGGTTGATTTTAAAGAACTGGCCATTGGCTGAGGGAATTAGGAAAAAGCAGGTCCGTTTACTCCACTCTCACAAAAGAGCTATTCCTAGATCATGTTAGAGGTCAGTGTATCTTCTTTGTTCATATTAAATTATACACAGTTCTTTTGGCCCAATGCTAAGGCTTATTTATAAACAAATAGGTTATCCATAATATTTTATACCTTTGGTTTAACTAAAACACAGCCGTGTTCAGAATGGGCACTTCTTGAAGGGAGCATCTATGACAGGTTGTAAAAGAAAATATATTTAGTTATAAATTTTTGCAATCTGTTTCTGCCCCAGGCCCACCTTGCTTACTCTCTTTTCTTAAACACTATCTGGGTGAAGGTACAAAAGGAAAACTGGAAGAAGCCAGAGAGCAGAGGCTGAATAAGGAGAAGAGAAAAAGCAGAAAGACTGCCAAGGCTTGATTTATGAGTCGGTCTTATGAAGCATGGATGAGAGAACAGAGACAGGCTGGGGAAAGGAGTTTTGAGTTTTCTGTGCACTATGGATGTCTTTTTCCCTTGGCATTTTTAGCAGGAAGTTAAGCAGAGATGTAAATTGCTTTTCAATTACTATTTATTTGAATCTCATAAGGAGATGAGGTAAGACACCAGGTGACCAGTCGCATCTGGGTCCCATTTGCATCCCCAGGACCTACTAAACTGGCTGGTTTCCTATGACTGAATCAGTTGAATTTGAGAGAGGAGTCAATCCTACACACCATCATTAGGATCTTGTCCTTATCAGCTCCCATTTTTCTCTTGTATTACCTCCCAGTATCTTGTGAAGGACCCTTCTGAAGTGATCAGCTGAAAGAAGCAAGAGCTGTCCCCTCTGCAAGGGGAATACTGCAGCAATTACCACTTAATGTCATCCTGAAGCTCTGTGAAAGAGCTGAAGCGAGGAAAGATAATGGTGGTGACAGAAATTATGTGAGAATAGCTGTATATCACTTCATTTAGTGCAGGGGGAAGCCAAAATGTTCATAAAAGTCCATTTGGTCTGAAAGCAAATAACTTAAGTCATTCAAACTCAGTTTTGTTGGACCGTAAAGCCGCTGGCAATATTTCGTGTAAAGGACTCTATAGAAAAATAAATTATATTTATTGAATTGAACTTCAAGTAATAACCCTGCCACCTACTCTTTTTTCCCCCTAGCCTTCCAAGTCCTATGAATTTTGATGAATTACAAAAAGTTCTATGGCAGTATAATCACTTAAACAAAAAGCTATCCAGGTAATAACACAAGCACCTCTAGACCAGAGAAAAACTCATTTGCTTTTTAGGTTTGATCATTATTTATTTTCTCACTGCTCTGATTACGTTTCTCCAGAATAATGTCCACACTAATACTTTTTTGTTTAAGGGTCCAGGTGTTCCTTGGAATATACCATTCTATTCTATAAAGAACTCACTCTTGGATGCTTTAGGTCAGATTTCTTTCACTTCTAAGTTTTGATCTTGGCTTTTCATGGTCTGATCCTACAGTGGTCCAAACCAGTGCCTTTTCTGTACAGAAATGATACAAGGAACTTTGCTAGGGAGCATCCCAGAATTATGCCAATACATAAGACAACATATTCTTGGAATTCCACATAACTGCTTAAATCTTTCTCTCTTGACCCTGATTTGTCTGCATTGCCTCTACTGAAGATCAACTCAGGTATCAGTTCCATCAGAGAGCTCTCTCTGATTTATTTCCAGGCTAGATTATGTTTTGTATTTTTCCTAGGTGCTTTATAGTGAACATTTGTTCAAATATCGGATTCTCAGGACCTTTGATTTCCCTGTGTTTGGAGAATTCATTCAATTCATTCACTCATTTTTTCAGCAATCTTTATTGAGAGCCTCCGGTGTTCCAGGTATTGTTTTTGGCACTGGGGACACAGCAGTGAATAAACTAGACACAAATCCTTCCTTCTGGGGCTCACATTTGAGTAAGGAGAGATAAACAAGAATATAAATAAATACATGTATAATGTATGAGATCGTGGTAAGAGTCATGGGGGAAAATATAGCATGGAAAAGGTAATGACAAGTGCCAGGTGTCCTAGAGTGGTCACGCTGAGAAGGTGATATTTGAGCAAAGCCTGGAAGGAGGACATCCCTTTACCATAAGAGTTTTGGTGGTAGGGGACAAAGTGGGTCTGTAACTGTAGAAACTGAGCAGGTGAAATGCTCATTTTCTCAGCATGCCTTGCAGTTTGAGTGAGGGTGACTGATTTAGGATAATTGAATCCAATGACTGCTTTGGGGTCTGGAAAGATAAAGAAGCTAGGACAGTGGAGAAACCTCTTGGCATGGCTGTGGCATCAGTTTTCTGGCTCTAGGGGCATGGGACAAGTGGAATCCAGTGCAACTTATAGTATCCAGTGCTGTGGTAATGCTATTTAACTGTAATGGCCAGTATTTACTGACCATGGCTGCAGAGTCCTCATTATGGTAGTTTTGAGACTGAGGACTAGCTACAGCTGAGCCTCACTGTTCCTGCCTATTCTCTGAGCTTTCTTTAGACTCTCTGGTGCTTCTGTGAACTATCTGGGACATTTCCTATAATTTTTTTTCCTGCTTAAATAAGCTAAAATTAGTTTCTGTTGCTTGTGACCAATAACTCACATCCCTCTTCCATCCTGTGGTTGCCTCCTTTAGTGCTTCTGTGTCAACATGTTGCAGTGCCTTGTTTATGTGTATGTCCCACAATCTGTTGAGGGGAGAGACCACATATTTATTACTCATCTTCATGTCTTCGGTTTCTAGCCCAGTGGTTGGCACACAGTAGGAGGTCAGTATGCTTTTGTTGAATCTGAGAATGAACAAGAAGAAGAAAGAATAAACGGGACTTCTGAGTCCATGCTTTTCTTCACAACATTCTTACTTTCAAACAAAATTCAGAAGCCATATCCAATTATGCCAGGGAACCTCTCACTCAAGTCTAAAGACCATCTCTTGCATTAAGCATGCAGATTGAAAGTGAATGATTTCCCATTGCTATCTAAAGCAACTTTCCATCAAGGTGCCACCGAGGAACTCATTGCTTTTAGGAAGAGAAAAGCATGGAAAAAATGAGTCCTTTATTTCAGTTCAAAAGAGGGAAACTGAAAATCTATTGTATGGAGAATGGAACCAGGACATATGGACTCTACTGTAGAACTGACGATCTTGGGTATGTCCTTTACATTGGCCCCAGTTTCTTCTGAAAAAATGGGGAGATGAAGTTAGATCAAGTTTGCCAATAGGTGTACTATCATCATTATAGGCTGGACAATTCCTTGCTGTGGGGGCTGTCTTCTGCATTGTAGAATGCCTAGAAGCATCCCTGGCCTCTACTCAGTAGATGCCAGTAGTATTTCCTTAATTGTGATAATGTTCCTGGGACATAAAATCATCCCAGGTTGAGAACCACTGAATTAGATAGTATTAACTGATTAACAAATTACAAGTTCCAGGGATGGGGCAAGAATTGGGGCTTGTCCTCCACCATATCTTGGCACTTAGCTCTGTGAGTGGCATCATAGCCAGCATTCAGTACAAGCTGAATGAGTGAGAAGAAATATACAGTTCCTTCCAACTAGATAACTTCCTTGGCACCAAGAGAATCACACAGATGGTAATGATACTCATGATCCATGTGGCTGCCCCTGTTTGGGTACTGTTTAACATTCCTGGATAGAAATGAGCTAAAAATAGAGCCCAGCACTATTAAAAATTAGGTCTATCTGCCCACTTTGGCAATTCCTATCATTATCAAGGAAGGCCAACTCAATTCTGATAGCTATCTCAGATCATATACCCAAAAAGTTAACTCTGAATTTTATGAATATGGCAAAACATTGAGTTGAGTAGAATGAGTCCAAATTTTGGAATGAGGATTATACACAATTTATTGTTCGGGAAGCAACAGATTATATATAATGACCATGAATGTTGATATCCAGTTCTTTCTTAAAAATGTTTTATTTTTATATTTGAGAGAAAGTGCAAGCAGAGGAGGAGCAAAGAGAGAACAGGACAGAGGATCAGAAGCAAGCCCTGAACTGATAGCAGTGAGTCAATGTGGGGCTCAAACTCATAAACCATGAGACCATGACCTAAGCTGAAGTCAGATGCTAGAGTGACTGAACCACTCAGGAGCCCCTAGATTTCCAGTTCTTAAATTGCTTATTATCTTTTGCTATGTGAGATTAAGAAAGTAGCTGCTTTTTCAGTCCAGCCAGGACTTTGCCTCTCTTTCTTTCATCTCTGCTTATCTACCTTTTGGCACTCCACAACTGTCTGATAAGGATTGCACTTATGTGGATCAATTTGGGGTATGTTGCCAGTTTAACAATTTTAGGTCTTCTGATCCAGGAACATAGAATATCTTTCTGTTTATTTAGTTCTTCTTCAATTTTTTTCAACCATGTTTTATAGTTTCACACTTCTTTTGTTAAATTTATTCCTAAGCACTTTATTGATGCTATTATAAGTGGAATGATTTTCTGAATTTTGTTTTTGGATTATTTGTTACTAGTATATTGAAATACAGTAGAATTTTGTTTTGATCTCCTATCCTGCCACCTTGCTGAACTCATTTATACATTCTAATAGTTTTTTAGAGGTTTTCCTATATATAATAAAGATTTTCTAATAGTCCTTTACTGAATTTCTTATATGCAAGATTTTCTGTATGCAAGATCATGTCATCTGCAGATAAATATAATTTTACTTCTTTTCCAAAGTTGGTGCCTTTTATTTCACATCCTGCCTAATTTCCCTGGCTGGAGCCTCCAATGCAGTGTTGCATAGAAGAGGCGAGAGTGGGCGTTCTTGTCTTGTTCTTGATCTTAGGGGGAAAAGACTCAGTTTTTTACTTTTAAGTATGACCTTAAAGGTGATCTTTTTTAGATGCCCTTTATTAGCTTGAAGAAGTTTTCCTTCCATTCCTAATTTTTAGAAGTGTTTTTTTTTTTTTTATCAGAAAGGGATGTTGAATTCTGTCAAATGCTTTTTGGTGTCTATTCAGTTGATCATGTGTTTTTGTGCACTATTCTATTTGTGTGGTGTAATACTTGATTTACAGATATTAAACCAACCTTGCATTCTTGGTATATAGCCTACTTGCATATGGTATGTAATTCTTTTAATATATTGCTAGATTCAATTTGCTAGTAATTTTTGAGGATTGTTGCATCTATGTTCTTTTTTTAATAAAACATTTTTTTAAATGTTGATTTTTGAGAGCGAGATAGTGAGGGAAGGGCAGAGTGTGAGAGAGGAAAGAGTGAGAGAGAGCGCGCGCAACATAGAATCTGAAGCAGGCTCCAGGCTCAAAGCTGTCAGCACAGAGCCTGATGCAGGGCTCTAACTCATGAACTGTGAGATCATTACCTGAGCTGAAGTCAGGCACTAACTGACTGAGCCACCCAGGTGCCCCTGCATCTGTATTCTTAAGAGATATTGGTCTGTGGACTTTTTTTTTTTCTTCTGATAGCCTTGTTTGGTTTTTATATCAGGATAATATTGGCTGCATAGAAGGAATTGGGAAGTGTTCATTTCTCCTTTATTTTCTGGAAGTGTTTGTGAAGAAATGGTATTAATTCTTCTTTAAAGGTTAAGTAGAATTCACCAGTGTAACCATCTGGTCCTGAGCTTTTCTTTGTGGAAAGTTTTTAAAAAATATTTTTATTACTAATTCAATTATTTACTTGTCATAGAGCTATGAAAACTTTCTGTTTCTTCACGAGTCCAGATTGTTTTTATAAATGGAGTTTTACTAGAACACAACGATACTCATTCAATGACAGATACAACAATGGCAGAGTTGAATACTTGGGACAGAGACTGTCTAGCACACAAGACTATGTATCTACTCTGTGGCCCTCTACGTAAAAAGCTTACTCACTCCTCCTATAGAGCATGAGTTTTTTCAGGAACACATCTGTTGTACAACAGCAAATATGCTTATATTTAATGAACATCAGCTAGATTGTACCATATGAAATTGCCATTTGTGTAAGTCAAAAATCGTCAGATATTGGTACTTATATATGGTCAATGAAACATAAATTTCCAAGCACATAAAAATTAATGGAGTATGGGCTAGGCAGGATCAACATTGGAAAAGAAGAAGTACAATTATATCTATTTGCAGGTGACATGATCTTGTGTATAGAAAGTCTTGCATATAAGAAATTCAGTAAAGGAACCACTAAAATATCTTTCTTGTATATAGGAAATCCTCTAGAAAAACTATTACAATGAATAAATGAGTTCAGCAAGATGGCAGGATAGGAGATCAAAATACAAAAATCTACACGGATACATACACACACACACACACACACACAATATACACACACACAAACACACACACACACATGTCCCCCTAATGTCAGTGAATATAGTAATTACTATTATAGAGGCACTAACTAAACATTGCAGGAGCACAGAGTAGTGTATGAGCAATTCTTACTGGTAGAGGCAAGGGAAAGGGGATGGAAGCCAGAGAGGCCTCCAGAGAAGAAGCTGGGTTTCTGACTGCTGTGCATTTGAGCCTTACTTCATAGGACATAGGATTTTATCAAGTAAAATGAAGCATTTTTCAGGCCTTTTCTCAGGTATGGGGGTCGAGTTGACATTGAGCCATATGAAACGTGCTCCCGTTTCTTTTTCTCCAAAAGAATTGCCATTCAATCCTGGAAAATAGTTGCTTAGCATAGAGGATATTAACAATTAAGTGAGTATGGCTCCCTGATTTTTCAGATGAAGTGTGGAGACAAAGTGATTTGTTCAAGGTCACCTAGCTGTTGACTGATTGTTTTATTGGCAGCACTAGAGCCTACTATGCCTTCTAACCACCAACTCAAGACTATTTCCATTAGATCACTTGGATGTACACGACAGCAGAGTTAGGAAAATCACCTACCAGGGACACTGGTGGCAGACAGACCTGGGTTTGAGTTCTTGCTCTGTCACTTACTGACTCAGTTGCTCACCAGAGGGTTTATGAGCCTGAATTGCCCCATACATGGACCCCCCAAAATAGAGGTTCAGAGCTCAGCGTCTGAAACCAGACTCTGAGTTTCATTCCAGCACCACTACTTGCTAGCTGTGTGACCTTGGGCACATTACTTAACCTCTTTGGGCCAATAATATAGAGGTAATAATAATACCTCACAGAGCTTTAGGACTGAGTTGAGTTTGGGATTAAATGCATATAGCACAGAGAATAATGCCTGAGACATATAATACTGTATACTAACATTATTATAAGACAAACAGTGGGGATGCCTGAGTGGCTCAATTGGTTAAGTGTCTGTCCTTTGATTTTGACTTAGGTCATGATCTCATGGTTCATGGGCTCAAGCCCTGCATCAGGCTCTGTACTGACAGCACATAGCCTACTTGGGACTCTTTCTCCCTTTCTTGCCCTTCCCAATTCATATGCTTTCTCTCTCTTTTTCAAAATAAATAAATATATTAATTAAAAAAAAAGAAAAATAGTGGATCATAGGAACCAACAAAAATAATTTAGGTGAAGCCGTTTTCCAAACTTGTAAAACAATACAAGTAGAATTTATTATTATTCTCTATGTGAACTAAAAGACTGGCAACATGGAGAATAAAGTTGACAACTGTCATCTATTAAAGCCTTACTATTTGCCAGGGACCTTACTTATTTTATTTAAGCATCACCAGACCCAGAGATGGTTATTATTTTGGGCTGACAATAGTGACATTGTAGCAGAGCATAGTAGGGAAGTATACAGACTCTGGGGCTAGGCCGCCTAAGTCTGAATCCTCATTTAGCCTCTTACTCTCTATATAAACTGGTAAGTTGCTTAATTCCTGTGCCTAAGTTTTCCATTCTGTAAATGAATATGAGGAAAATAGTATCTGCCTCATTGATTGTTCTGGGGATCAAATAAGATAATTTTGTGAAGTGCTTAGCACAGTTTTTGATGTATAGTAAGTCTTTGTTTGAAGAAGAATGAAGGGAGGGAGGGAGAAAATGAGAAAAAGAAGGAAGGAGAAAAGGAAGGGAAGGAGGCATAAGAGAAAGGGAGGGAGGGAAGGAGGAAGAAACCTAACCCCAGTGAGGTTATGCAGGTTGTGCACAACACAGGACTACTAATACATGTGGAAGTTGGCATGTCTAAGCAGGTCTGTCTGAGTCTGCTCTGAAGACTGTGCCCCTTCTGCTCAACCAGACTTAGGAAAAAGGCAGAGATAGCAGATGTGTTTCAGGACTTTGTACAGAGCTTATACCCTGGGTTTCTAACAGCCGCATCATGTTTCAAATGGATAAGTGATCAGAGAAGGAATGAGCCATTAAGTGGTGTTCAGAGCTAACTTACTTCATGTCCAGCCAGAATCCCTGAGGCCACTAGGTAGACATGTCCTCCGCTGCTGCACTTCTTGGCAAAGACTTCCCATGCTAGAGCTCAAGGTTCTGTCTTTTCATTGTACATTTGGCAATACTTGGGGAGTTTAGGCAAGGGCTTACAGCCCAGATCTAGAAATTGCAGACCATAGGCAAAGGTTGAAATTCTCCCTTCTCTGAAAATCTCATTTTTCCAGGATTTAGCTGTCTCTCTCCACTGGCAAGGGTCCTGGCTGGGCAGTGTGGCTGGGTCATCTATTGAAATCTTCATTTGTGTTTTGTTCTCCTTGTACCTTATCTCCTGGAATTTAAGATGCTATTGATTGTAAGATGCATTGCTATTTTATATTTCACTAAGAAAAAACAAAACACACTACCAGTTAAGCTATGAAACATGCTTATCATTTAGAATTTTAATTTTATACTCATGAAAAAAGCTTACGAGCCCCTTTGAGACATATATTTCAACTATGTATCACTCTTATGAAACATACGAAAAACAATATTAAAGCAAAAAATTGTTTAGAGTAGTCCTAAAATCTCTTAAAATTTAATGTGTAATGCCTATGAATCAATTTTCAACTCAGAGTCATCGTGGTTACTGGGGTCTGTTTTTTCCTCGCAGTGTCACGCTCTGCGCTGTTAATGTTGGTGATGTGATATTTCCTAGAAGAGTCCTCCCATCATTGTCTCTGGGAATTTCTTTCAAGAAAATTCTACAAATTTTGATATTGACATTTTCTTAATCTTGTCAGGATTTTGTAGTGAAAGGTTTTCAGATAACAGCCAAGACTCATATCTCTTCCTTAAGTGATCTTCAAAGGTTTGTTGACTGAAAGGTTAGGAGTTGTAGGTGTCCAGTCATGCCACCTGGAGTACCAACCAAATTTGAATATGCACAGGACATGATACCCATGTCTTGAATGCCTTTGACCAAAAGCTATAGTAAAATGCCATCAGTAATGAGATGCCTCATGCTATCAGAGATGTTATAAAGCAGGAAAAGATACCTATCTTAGAATAGATGAAATAAAGCATTTCCCAAGAAGGGAGTCAGTTCATTGTATGTCTATGCCTGAGAGTTGAGCCCCCCTCCTGGAATCTTTTGTGATTTTATTGGATAAAAAATACTATATGAATCCAATAAAAAGTGAGGATGGAGCGGGGGAAAGTTCTTATTGGGAGTTGCAAAAGTGGGACGGACAGAAGAGAAAAGTGAACCCCAAGCCTAGGAAGGTCAATAGGTTATGTGAGATTGGAATGTGTGGCTGGCTCCCTCACAGACTTTGGGGTATCAAGATCTCAGGATGAATGGTCAAGGTGCACCCATGGAGGTGTTCTTAGACATTGGACTTCTAGCATCCTTCAGGGCTCCCATGGCCAACCAAGACTCATCACAGTAGAGCTTCCTAATTTCAGAAAGCAAAATGGCTCCCAGAATATTCTGCTCTTTCTATCTTTGAGGCCCTTTTCTAGTCCTGGAGAGTGAGAGGAAGCTCTGATAATGACTGGAATTGAATATCCTGCGTGGCCAATGGGATGAAGCTGGGATTCAAATTTGATTTAGAGACAATAAAGTACTGTGACAGTTATTTGTCTATTTAATTTATAGAAGAAGAACTCAATTTGTATCTGTTACTTGTCTATTACATATGTTAAATACCTTTTTTTTTAAATTGAAAATCTGTTCTGGATGGAAATAACCCTTGAGCCCAAACTTAGTTCCCCCAGAATTTCTCTGTGTGGCTTCATTGGGGTTTATACGGTGTTTCTTGTTGGGTCACCACAGGCATCTGGACCTGGACAAACTGTGAACATTGCAGATAGTTTGTACAGTTGGCTCCTCCAGATGCCAGTGGTGCCCCTTTGGTCACTATGACAACCCCATGTACTTCCCACGTTTCCAAATGACCCCTACCTGGGAAGCACCACATCCAGGGTAATGGGCTATATCTATGGTGTTGCTTAGATGATGTGAGCAACTCATTTAAGCTCCCAAGGTACGTTTCACTCATCAATGCCATTGTGATAATTCAAAGATAAATTCATAATAGGAGCAGCAAGAAAGTATGTGAAACAAAGGAACCACAAAACAACTGACTGTATAGAAACATCGTATTCTCAGGGAGCCTGGGTGGCTCACTCGGTTGAGCGTCCAACTTCGGCTCAGGTCATGATTTCATGGTTTGTGGGTTCAAGCCCTGTGTTGGGTTCTGACGGCTCAGAGCCTAAAGTGTGCTTTAGATTCAGTGTCTCTTTCTCTCTCTGCCCCTCCCCTACTCATGCTCTGTTTCTCTCTGTATCAGTAATAAATAAATATAAAAAAAAATAAACATCGTATTCTCTGAGACAAAGTGTGAGAAAGATCAAATATGCATTATTATTAGTGCTGCAATGGTTATTAGAATTGCTAAAAATGAAAGAAATTCTAAACAAGTGCTACTTATCTGGTTTCTATTCAACATAATCTGAGAAAACATGATCGTAATAATTATTTAATATCAGACCAGCAGCCATGAGAAAAGCACTCCTTTTGGTGAGAGGAAAGAAAATAAAAGGAAATTTTACTTTCCTAGCATTTTTATATGCTGGATAGTGAAGTAAATGTATTACATGATTTCTCATTTAATTTCCACTGCAAGGCTGAGGTAGATATTGTTGTTTCCATTTTGCAGATATGGAAACTGAGGCTATATCACTTACTCAAAGTCATCACTTACTCAGAGTCATAAAGCTAGGAAGGGGTAGAAGGCCTAGGAAGGGGTAGAGCCAGTCTTTAAAGCAAGGCTTCAAGACTCATATCTTTTCACCACAAAACACTCTCCAGGTTACAACAAGGAGAGTATCTATCAAAGCAGCTATTTTTTAAAATTCAAGTATACTAACTTACAGTGTTATATTAATTTCAGGTATACAATATAGTGATTCAGCAATTCTATGCATTTATCAGAGCTTATAAAGATAAGTATTAGTAACCAAAACATCTTTTAAGACAGCCTAGCTAGAAGGAAAATTCAGATTAATGTTGAGGGTAGTCAAGGTGTAGCTGAGGTGGCCCTGAGTGAGATGGTGCTCAGGTGAGTGGGAAAATAGAAGAACTTGCCTGTAGGTCAAAAGCTAGGAGGGCTGAGTAGAGTTGGAGCTCACTGGAAAGAATGGCTAAGAAGTAGGCATTCATCACTGAGCGTGTGTGTGTGTGTGTGTGTGTGTGTGTGTGTGTGTGTGTCCTTGCACCTGCTCTCCAGTGTCCCTGTTGCCTGGATAGGATGCAAGAATAGGAATGGAGCCTGAAAGGAACCATGCAGTGTTGATAGACTGAGTGATTAACTGTGTTCCCAGTGTGCTTGGTTTAAAGACACAGTCTGTGCTGTGTGCTTCTAAATGGAGACTCCTGCGGTAATCAGAATTATGCTCAGGCTTCTCTTGCAAGCCCAATGAAAGCTTTTGCTTCTTTAGATGTTCTGCTAGCACGAACCTTGGACAATGATTTCATTCCAGCCCTCTAGACTTGCTGCTTACTCCTGCCTCTTCAGCTCAATTGCAGCCATTAGCAGATGTGCAGGCTGCTTGCTTTGTTCTGGGCATTGAATGCTCCATGCTCAGTCCTTGGGACCGGCCATGCCAGCTTTCTCTGCCCTTCCAGGATATCTGCTGATGTTGCCTCTCTTGCTTTCCCCTTGTACAGTACTGCTTTCAGAAACTGTAATTTTGTTTTCTGTTCCCTGGCCATGTTGAACATGTTCCAGTTCTTCAAACATGCCAGGTTCTCTCAGGACTCCAGCCATTTGCACACGTGGGTCTCTGCTCTTGGAGCACTTTTTCCTCTTGCCAGCCTCTGTGCCTGATGAATTCATTTTTCAGATCTAAGCTAAGACATCACTTCCCTCAAGAAGACTTTTCATTGCCTGTAAGCTGAGTAAGGATCCACATCAGTGTTTCCATAGTGCCTTGTGTTTGTAGCCCATGCCCTACAATCAGGGCACTTACTTATCATCCCTAAATGGTAAATGGTCTTCTGGTTACCTGTTAGTTTATTCTGTTAGGTGGTTAGCATTATGAGGGCAAAGACTCTTTTATTCAGTGTGTCTGATTTCAGTTCTTGAGATCTAACTCTACAACTATCTATTTAGTTACAGTTGTTGGCACTCCTTATTTAAATGCAGGGAAAAGTTCGAAAAACCTCTTAAGGAAGACTTGACTACATCTGTAAATGAGTGGTGCCCACCTGGTTTAATTTGATGAAACCAGAAAACTCTTTTCTGCTAACAGTGTTCTTCTGACATTAGGCCATGTACTGTTTTTTTTTTTTCCAGTTGTTTTATTTTTGAGAGAGAGAGAACACAAGCCAGGAGGGGAAGAGAGAGAGAGCAAGACAGAGCATCTGAAGCAGACTCCAACACTGACAGCAGAGAGCCTGGTGTCAGGCTTAAACTCATTAACCATGAGATCATAACCCACGCTGAAGTCTGATGCTTAACTGACAGAGCCACCCAGGCTCCCCTAGACCAACTACTCTTTTGAGTTACAGACAATTGTCTTCTTTTGAGACGCACATATTTTTTAGAGGGTTAATCAGGCTATTTGGTATGAATTAGCTTTTTTCTGTGGTCTCAAATTGTGCTGATCAGAGGGTTTACCAAAGGAGTTTAAAAAATACAGATTCCTGGTCCCTATTCACAGAAATTCTAATTAATTTGGGCTCCAGAATGAATGCACCATTAGCATACTTATACTTAGCCAGCCTTTTATTTATTTATTATCAAAATTTTTAATGTTTATTTTATTTTTGAGAGAGAAAGAGAGACAAGAGTGTGAGTGGGGGAGGGGTGGAGAGAGAGGAAGACAGAATCTGAAGCAGGCTCCAGGCTCTGAGCTCGAACTCACAAACTGTGAGATCATGACCTGAGCTCAAGTCTAGCTTAACGCTTAATGCTTAACCAGCTGAGCCACCCAGGTGCCCCTTAGCCAGCCTTTTAAAGGGAAAGCTTAAACCACTCAGAACAGTGTGTTCTGGCAGTAATTTAGAGTGTTAGATTTAGTTAGAGAATCCAGATTTACAACTAAATCTCCTGTGAGGAAAACTGTGAGTTGACTCAATCCACTTTTATTCCAACTTCCTTTAAAGGTGCTTTTCTTCCTAGAAAGAAACTACATCTCCCTGAGAGGATTTCTGAAAATCTGGCACACTTGCTTGAAACTCAGAATCTGAACTGAGTTAAGTAGGTAGCAAGGTAAGAGGCACTCTTTTTTGCTGGTACAGTGCATAGCAGAGGCCCTTGTGACCTATAGTTTGCAGATTACTAGTTTTGGCAAGTAGCTTTGTCCCTCTGGTGGGAGCAGAGGATCCTTTGGGGCTCAGTTCTACTGTGTTGTTTTGGGAGTCACTCCTAGAAGCTCAGTCTAGAAGCGTTTCTTAAGTTGTTCCAAGGATTCTAAAATCCATCTCTGTACAAGGCAATGCACAGGGTCCAAAGCTCAAGAGATCTGTGCTTTAGTAGCTGAAGTGGATTATGTTCTCAGCAACCAAACCCTAGAGAATCACCTACTCATTATAATCAGACCTCAGACTTTATCATTCATATCTATATTGGTGACATTGTGGGAGTCTTGAAATGAAGTTCTCCTCTACTGAACATTCGCCCTTAAGTTTTGACCACTAAGCATATTGCACCATGATTCTATAAAGCCTAGGATCATTGCTTCCCTTGTGGTTCCCCCATTTTAGATGAAGGTTCACCCATGACCCATCTCTTCCCTTTCTAGAGCTTTTAATCTTTTATCATTTGTTGACCTAGTGTCTGGCATAGCTTAAGTTCCTATAAACAATTGTTGAAAGAGTAAATTAAATAACAAATTAGTGAGTAAATGCATGAATGAGGGAGGGAGGGAGCAATATATATGGAAACAAAATACAATGTCTGGTACAGAATAGGTACTCAACAAATAACTACAGAATAAGAAAAGATATGAACAAATAAATGATGTACTGGCACAAGACTTAGTACATAGTAGGTGCTCACTGATTTTTATTGAATGAATTAATGAATGATGTCTATAAAATGACTGGCGTAGAGCCTGGTCTATAACATTTTAAAATAAAGGAATGAATAATAATTTCCTATACCTGTATGGATTCTTTCTTCTACCATCTTTTCCTCAACTCCCTCCAATCACCTTGGCCAAGGTCTCATTTCTTGCCTTAGAGTCTTCCTTGGCCCTAAGCCATCCATCAACATCCATTAATCTGTCTTCTGTCAGCTAACTTCTGGCTTATCTCCAACCAACATTTTCAAATATCTACATTTATATACCTTGCAAAAATGAGGAGGTAAATAATAACAAATGCCTCCTACTACCTACTTATGATGTGTTAGGCCCCTACTAGGTTCTTTCTGTATATCATCACAAAGTTTCACTATAGCATAATTATCTCCAGTTCATGGATGAGGAATCTGAGGCTCAGAGAACTTAAGTATCATGTCAAGGTCACATAGCTAGTAAATGACATACCTGGAATCTGAACACTGACTGGTCTTTCATGTCAAAGTTACTGTTTTTTCCACAACCTGCTGATTATGAAGCTATAAAACAGATGTGAAACAGACACATTTGCATCTAAATGCACATTCATCTATATTAGGCTCTTTCAGCAGCAGCTCATACTGAACTGAATAACTCTGTTGTGGGGGGTGCCCCATTCAGGGTTAGTTTAGCCGCATTGCTGGCCTTTACCCACTAGATGCCAGTAGTACCTTCCAACCTAAGTTTGACAACTAAAAATGTCTTCAGATATTGTCACATGTCCTCTGTGGGGCAAAACTTGCCCTGATTGAGACAAATTGATCTGTGTTATTGAAGAGAAAACAGTTCAGCATGTGTGGGATCCTGCAAGCAGAGAGAGTGCTCAGTGATGGTGGGGCACTGAGCTGGCCAAGGCCTTGGTTTGGCTGACAATGAGATTGGCTGGGAAGTCCTCCCCAGGAATTAGAGGTCAGCTTGTACTCTGGCAGGACATGTGCATTCCATACCACATGTGAATTCAGGAACTAGGATACAGAGCATCTTGTTTCATTGAGAGCAGTGGGGTATAATGGGGAAAGTGATAGACTAGGAGGCAGGAAGACATGGTTTCCGATTTAGGCTTACTGTTAACTCACTGTGTGGCCTAGGGCCAATCTCAGTCATCTTATAACACCACTGACACTTGATGATGGTTATTATGTGCCAGACACTGGTCTTAATGCTTCATATGTATTTACTCATTTAACTCCCATGACAATCCATTAAAATAGCTCTTCCATTTTTACCAATAAGGAAACTGGGCAAGCATTAGCCAAGACGCTATGCAATAGCCAAGATTACATGTGGTGGAATCAGGAGTCTCTGTTTTCTCTGTATGTCAAAAGAGGGATTGGAATAGCTGATTTCTTAGCTATCTGAGAAGTCTAGGATTCTAAGCATTCATTAACTTAACATACATTTATTGAGCATAAATATATGGGGGACAACATGGGGTCTGAATCCTCTCTAGGAACTTTTAGTTCTAGAATAGGAGAGGTAAGACAAGCACAATTTTATTTAAAAAAAAAATTAATTGCAATGACGACTGTTAACTGAGTGGCTATTAGATGTCAGACATGTGTCAGATGTTTGACCTGAGTTGACTTGAATCTGCACAGTAACTCTTTGGGGTCATTATCATCTTTTCTCAGATGAATAACTGAAGCTCAGAGAGGTGAATTGACCTGCCCATGACTGTCAGAGTGCAGTGAAATCAGAGGTTTAAACAAAATTCTGTTGGGGTGGAGGTGGCAGAAGGTGACTGTTTCATTTCAGGTGCAGCTGGCCAGCCTCCCCTCTCTGTCATTTGGGGAGGAAACAAACGGAGGAGGTCAGCACAGCCTCCAGAATCTGAAGGCTTGGCTTCTCTGGCTCCAAGAGTATTGGCAAACTCAAATGTCTTTCCCTCTTTCCTGAGAAAGACCATGGAGGGAGAGACTCTGGATGGATGCCCTAAGGAGTTGGTGGCTCCATGAGTAACCATAACAAAGCCATTCTCTCTAGCTTGTTCCTGAGAATAACTGGGGACCCCTTTTCTCAGAATACTAAGATGTCATTGCTGTTACCTGGTATCCTGTGGCCCTCTTATCCTTATACTGTGCTGTGTGGCATCTACAAGCCTGGCAAGATCCTTTTCCCATATCTTGTTCATTCATTGCTCAATATGGTCTTCTTTTTCTAATACCCACTCCCCATCTAACACTAATAGGCAACCTCCTATTCATCCTTAGTGATTAAATTTAGTCACCTCTTCCCAGAAGCCTTCCACAATCCTCCTGTTTTAAATGACAGCTTCCTCTGTACTTCCTTAGCCTTTGGTTTATATCTTTATTTTTATAGTCATTATTCATATTAATGTCCCCCTCAGTCATTCAGAGGTTCCTAAAGGGCAGGGGCTTTGTGTTTTATTCATAAATTGTGTTTATTCATAAAAATATACCATTGTGCCCAGTTGATGACAATTATTTATTCCACAAATATTTTTTGAGTACAAAGCAAGAACTGTGCTAGATTTTGAGGTAGGTACCCAGAATCTACTTCTAGAGACAAACAGTCTAACAAAAGTTGTGACTCAGTGTTCTAAGTGTTATGGAAAGTACATACGAGGCACAGAATGAAACAAATGAAGGAGGCTGACTCTATAGGAAATCAGGAAAGATTTTCCAAAAGAAATTCTCCAGTTGGACTTTGATATATAAGTGGGGAGCTTGTCAGGAATACAAAGCAGGAAGAAAGGGAAGGTTTGGTAGATGGAGGGAACTGCCTAAGTAAAGGCCTGGAGGTATGAAACAGTGAGGTGAATGTAGGGAATTGTATCTGTTGCATGGATGAAGGGTGGGATTTGTACAGGGGCTGCAGGGGATATAGCTCAGATTAAGGGATTAAGGAGTGATAGATTTTGCATGCCCTATTGAAGACCTTGAGTTGATTCTGATAGGTGTTATGGGATGTCTGTCAAAGCCATAGACCAATAGCCTGCTGCTACCATCTACAGACAGAATCTTGACATTTAGTTTGTTCTTAATGAGCCCACATCCTTGACCATGGCTGATGGTACCAGGGATCGATACCTGGGCCAACCCCAAATCCTCTGCCCCAATATTTGTAATTGGAGCTAGGAAAGAGTTGTCCATCTCTCTGGAGTGGTTGATATATGGCATGTGAAATCACTAGGCAAGCTCCCTTTTGGTTCATTAGTGTGGGTGTGATGGGCTGAACTGTTTCTCCCGTAAAATTCATATGTTGAAATCCTTAGTCCCAGTGCTAACCTTAGAATGTGACTATCTTTGGAGATAGAGTTTTTAAATAGTTAATTAAGATTAAATGAGATCATCAGGTGGGGCCCTTATCCAGTATGACTGGTGGCCTTATAAGAAGAGGAGGTTAGGACAGAGACACACACAGAGGGAAGACCCTGTGAAGACACAGGGAGGAGACAGCCACAAATAAGCCAGGGTAAGAGGCCACAGAAGAAACTGATGCTACTGACACCTTGATCTTAGTCTCTTCTAGCCTCTAAAATGGAGGGAAAATACATGTCTATGTTTAAGCCACCCAGCCTGTGTACTTCATTATGGAAGCCCTAGCAAACTAATACAGTGGGTCTCTAGCTAACTTTTGGGCATCTGGCTGTAATCTGATCTATTCTCTGTTCATTGGGCCCCAAGGAATGGCCTCTCCCTACTGCCTTACCATCTACAATGGTAATGTTCTAATGCCTAGTGGTAGAGGAGGGGGCTGCTTCTTTCCTCATTCTGGAAACAATATTCCTGTTGTTCCCAAGTTGAATGCATGTACACTGGACTCTGATGGAAGTTTGAGCAGTTCTTTGCTCAATGATTCAGGGTTCAGGTGCCAAGCATCAAACTATGCAGTGTCTGGGGCAGCAGGACCTCATTCTGACCATCTTGATCGCAGGCATGGCTCAGAGCACCCCAGGACTTTGAAGTATGTCCCATGCAGATACTCCCTCTATCCCAGTGTTCTCCTTTCTCTCCCAGAATTCTTAAGCTCTCTCCTTTTCTTCCTTTCTTCTTGGACTACTCCCACCCTCCTGATTTCCCTCCCATTCTTGGAGCCACACTTGCCCCCCATTCCTGCAACACATCCCACCAAAATCAGTTCTCCATACCGACCAATATCTTCTGGTGTCTGGTAGATTTACGAGCCTCAAACTGTGACATCAAGGGCTTTTTCCTTCCATCTTGGTTACTGATGTCTATAGAGGGTAGTTCCAATGCAGGGCCAGCTGGCTGGGCTGTGGAGACTGCTTGTTCCTGTCGATAGATTGGAGCATCTCCTTCTACTCTAGGCTTCTGAGGCTGATTGTTCCCTATAGTATTTAGAATGAAACTGATTGCATCACCCTAAGAATTACTTTACTTCCAAACTATACCCCTCCTACATATACATTCTTCATATCTGCCTGATAATTTAATATGCCTCTTATTAATATTACTTAACATCTATTTCTGGTAAGCTAATGCCCTAGCCTCTTTATATTCTTATTTTCTCTGTTCTTGTGCAGAGTTAAATCATAAATCCACTTGTCAATGAATGCTTGTTCCAAGTTCCATTTATGTTGGAGCCGAGCTCTTCTTCTTCTTCTTTTTTTTCCTTTACTGTATGTATAAGCCTAGAAATGGTGAGGTGGTCATAGACTACCTGCTTTGGACATGATGGGGCTTAGAACTGAGAAGGGAGCAGACATGTAAGAGAAACAGAAAAGAGTGATGGAGATGGGAATATTCGTAGTTCCGAGTAATATTCTGGTTTTAGTTCCCAGAACCTTCCTGCCCTTAGGTGGCTGTGGCAGAGATGGATTTCATCCTGGGTGTACATCCTCCCTTCTATAGCAATATTAATCCTCTAGTTTTTAGTGCAATGCATGGCTGCCTAGATAAAAGACTCTATTTCCCAGCTTCCCTTGCAGCTAGGTATGGCCATGGGAATATATTCGGGCTAGGATGTGACTGGAATTGATGTCTATAATTTCTGAGTTGTGCCCTAAAAGCCATGTATTGGTTTCTCACTCATCTTTTTCTTCCGGATTGTAGAAATGGTGGTGAGTAGTCTTAGACCATGTAGATGAGTACAATACCTCGGCATGGCAGAGCAAAAAAAATGAAAGAAATGGAGTCATTGCAAGGCCCTAGTTTCCTTTTATCTGGACTATTATATGGGGGGAAAGTAGCTAATTTGTTTAAGCCACTGTCATACTAGGACTCTGTTATATCAATGAGATTTATAGCCATCCTGAATACTGCACGTGGCTTCTTTTGTTTTTGGTCTGTCCACTGTCTCTTCCCACAAATTCTTCAACTTAGCCTAAAGTAAGAGAGTTCGTCTTTCCTTTCCTCATCACTCAAATGAAAGCAGTAAAGCTAGGGTTGTCACAGTCATGCTCCCTCAGGGTGAAGGCCCATGCAAATGGGAAAAATGAAGGCAACTTTCAGAGAAAAACAGAAATGAGAGCTATAGAGGCCTGACAGCATTCGAGCTCCTGGTTCCAGTGGTACCAGGTACCTTATTCCTTATGTGGTCTACTAAATTGGTATTGAGGGACTAGGCCACTGAAATTCAGTTTCTTTCTTTTTCTACTCATGCTACCAGGAGTTCCTACTAACTCCCCTAAGCCATCATAAATTCCCTGTGCTCTCATCTTTCCCTCCTCAAGGATGCTGGATTTCCTTTTTATTACTGGCTACCAGTGAATTCTGTATTAGAAAGGGAGCCAGCAGTGGTGTTTTTAACCAGATGAGAGATGAGTCTGATTTTCATTCAATGATATTCATCTGCAGGATGGTGTAAGTGTTTATCGAATGCAGAGGTGAATTGTCAGCAGCCAGGTTTGGGCAGGGAGGATGCTGCAGGACCCTTTGTTTTTGCCAAAGTTTCACACCTTCATTATTTCCAAAGTGAGACAGTTCCTCTCATTCTCCCAGGATTCCTAAAGGCTCAGACCACAGCTGCTGCCCTTTCTCAGGGAATGGTCTATGAATCACTCTGAGACTGGAAAGGAGGTATGGGGATAAAGATGAGGGCTGCATTCAGAGAAAGACTTTTGTATGCATCTTGTTTCAATGGAAGCCACTGAAGCAGAAAGATTAAGTAAATAACTTAAAGGCTAAGTAAGGAAGAAAGTAAGTAACTTGCTCAACATCACATAGCTTTTAAAAGGGAGTCCAGGACTTAACAGTAGATCAAAGCCTTAACTCCCTTATCTTCCAAACGGTGATGATAATCTCCATCTCACCATTTTATTGTGAGGTTTAATTGAGATAATGTATGTTAATTCTCCATATATGGTAGCTGCAATTATTTTAATAATTATGATATTTTTAGTAGACAACACTCTGAGCCCCATGATCCCAGATGCAGGATGTTGGCTCCAAGAGTTGGGAGGCAGGGCTGCCATGCTGTACAACTCCGTGCCTTAAGTGTGAAGGGAAGCCCCTCTTAGAAGAGTCGTGGATTACAGGCATCAGCCCTGAAAGGAGAGCAAAGAGAAGATTCTACTTTATAGACTTTCCCTAAGGAAATAACCATTTTCCTCTTCTATGGGAAGCAGAGGCGTTGTAGTTTTTGTTCAGAGATGCCCCTTCCCCATGGTGACCCCAGCTCTGCTTCCAGCAAGAAGATACCTGGATGGGGTGGGGGGAGTTGGAGCTGCCTGCAGGTTCTTTCAAGTTGCAGCTGCTCCCCCTCCGTGCTGCACCCCGTGGGCTTCTCTGTAGCTGGGCCTTAGGCAAAGCTTTAATTAATGCTAGAAGAAGGACACCCACAGCTGCATTTAGTTTCTTCCTGGCAGCTGAGTCCAAGTCTCAGGTGTGGTTGAGGGGATCTGCCCAGGGTCACTCCCCTACTGAAGACCTCCTGTGTTCCACATGGCCCTCTGGGCAAAGGCCGGAATTCTTAGTGTAAGGAACAAGTCCCCACGTGACAGTGACTCTCATGCAGGGGGCTCTGGGGAGCTGGCACATTCAAACTGTTGATAAGAGGTCCACCAAATTTGATTGGTGTTTGTATGGTAGCAGAAACTGAGAGGCATATTTGATGAGGAGTAGATGATGACCAGGCAGATTGGCAAGCTGAAGATGAGTGCTGAACGGTTCAGGACACAAGGGATTTTGAGAGGCAGTGTAGCGGGGAGAAAAGAGATAGACTGGCAGGTGGTGGAGAGGGAAAGGGGGAAAATTGATGATGCTTCAGTTCTATGGTATGTAATTTCAACCTCCTTCCATATGCCTCAGCTGGATTAGAGGAAGCGACCTACTTCTTATCAACAGGTTATAGAGTGGATTTATTTTGGGGATGTGTTGAAGTGTTTAGAACTTGGCCTCCCCCTGGATGAGATCACAGCTGTGAAAGTTACACAAGAGCAGCCCTTTATACCTGGTTATATGTGCATTTCATTCTTTTCTTTAAAAAAATTTTTTTTAAAAAGTTTGTTTATTTTGAGAGAGAAGGAGAGCACATGCAGGGAGGGGAAGAGAAAGGGATAGAGAGAATCCCAAGCAATCTCTGCACTGTCAGCATGGATCCCAGTGCGGGGCTTGAGCTTACAAACCATAAGATCATGACCTGAGCCGAAGTCAAGAGTTGGATGCTTAACTGACTGAGCCACCCAGGTGCCCCTGTGTGCATTTCATTCTTGTCACAACTTAGAAAAATACTACAAATGGAGATATTTCCATGGTGAATCTTGCTCTCTAGGTATCCTGCAGCATGACAGGGGAATGACTTCAAATATACCTCTTCAAAACAGCATGCTGTCAGTTTTAGTCACTTGTATATCCCCAAGTGCCTCAAACACTGCCTGACAAAAGTTGGTGCTAAATAATGACTGCTCTGTTATCTGCTCCATGTACCACCTCTCTTTCCTCCTTTCTTTCCCAGCTCCACATACTCTGTCTTAGCTCCATTTCTAGCTTCCAGTTCTTGGAATGTGCCCTACTTTAGAACTCATTCACTCTTACATTGACTTAGAATGTATCTTTTGAGTTTCTGTTCTTTGCCAGGCCTTGTGCTAGAAGCTGGAGATATTTGATGAACAAAACATGGAGCCTGCACAGCAGCAGGTAAAGAGAGCATCAACCCAATCATTAGATAAGAAAATAGAAAATCTCAGGCTGTGACAAATTCAGTGAAGGGCAAGTATGAGGCTATTTGACTATATTAGGGTAGGGTTCATACCAAAGTGAGCATGTGATATTTGATCTGAGCTCTGGAGGCCCCCTAAGCCACTGAAAGAATGAAAGATGTATCAGTATGGCTGGAGAGGTTGAGAATGGGATAGGGAGCATGTTTGGATATGAGGTGAGACAGGTCATCAGGATCCAGACTTTGTAGAATCTTGTAAGCCATATTAAATGTTTTGGTCTTTATCCTAGAAACAATGTGAAGTCATTAAAACATTTTAAGCAAGGTGGAAGTGTTTGACATGATCAGGTTTGCTTTATGAAAAGATCTTTCTGGATGTAAAGCTTTTTTGAGCTCCCTGCCATCCATCCCCACCCTACTAATCAAGCTGGGGCCATTCAATTACTTTGTTGGTGGTGAAGACAGTCACAGTAGGTGACTGAAATCTCAGCCGTATTTATTGACTCTTGGCTGCTGTTCATAATGAACTCTCAGCTTCCTTGGGGGAGAGGAGCTTAGTAGATTTGCTGAGAAGAGGAAGAATGGGTGGGGGAGCTGCAAGGGATGGATATGGGGCTCTGTGTTCTGTCCTCACATCTGTCTCTCTCTATTGATGACCGCTGCCAGAATGATATATTAGAATTGGATAAGCTTTTCTCATCTTTTCCTAGAAAGGGAAGGATCGGCAGGGGGAGAAGCAGGCCCCTTGCCATCAAGGAAGGGGAAGACGGTTCAAATGATTCTCTTAAGTAGCAGGGGGAACCCATGGTCGGTTTAAGGCCATCGCTGTGTTATTAATTCCAGTTCTCATTTAGAATGTTTAACCTTGGTGATTTTGGCAGCAGCAAGACCTGAAAACTCTAAAACCGTAAGTCAGTTGAAACCCTCCCAGTCTCTCTCCTCCAGGAACCAGGGTAGAAGGCCTTTTTGCTCTATCTATCTGAGATGTTGATTCCAGGAGTGGCGGCAATGTCCCAGCAAAATGAGGGGGATCAAACCATGCTATGTCCATCTTACTTCCTGTCCAGGAGCTGCTATGAAAATATGTTCTGCTGATGGAGCACTTACCTGGCACTTGACTCACAAAGTAAGACAGAGAACGTTTGGTTTAACCAGAATTGCTCTTTAGAAAACTTGGTTGGGAAAACACATTGGTTCATGTTCAGAGCTGAAGTTTATTCTTGCGAGTACCTGGGTGGATATCCAGGGTTGCCTGGGGAGGAGGGGAGCAACAAGAGGGGAAGGTGGTGAAGATAGTGAGATATAGTGGAAAGCCACTTTGTGGCTTTGTGATGTGATCCTTTCCCATGACCCACCCAGCAAATTTCTGAAAGTCTCAGAAATCACAAAAGAGTCAGTGGGATTTGATCATGCATATAAACTGGAGAAGAAACTGAACTCTGAATCCTGGGTATTACAGAGTGAGCCTGGGTGGGCTGACTTTGGTATTGTGCTCACTTCTGGACCGATCATAATGGCAGGGAGAATGTGAAGCTCTGATTAGCTTGGGCCTATCACATGCTCTGTGACTGGAAAGCAGGGTTGCATCCCACCAGAGCCCAAGGCTGAGAGGATGCAAGGCAGGGACTTCATCTTTAGGACCATTCTTTCTGCCTTCTCGTTGTCTCTTAAGCTTTTGTCTTCTGTTTCTCTGTCTCTCTGTCTGTCTCTGTGTGTGTGTGTGTGTGTGTCTCCCTCCCTCCTGTTTCTTCATCTACTGCTGTCAGTGGTAACCACAGCTACCCATTACTGGGGACTAATACATTTCAGGCCCTATGCCACATAATCGACATCAATTATCCTATTAATCCTCATAACAACCATAAGAGCAAGGGATTTATCCCCATTTCACATAAGGAAACTGAGGCACAGAAAAGGTACCTAACATTTTTATCCAAGGTCATGGAGCTGGTATATGGCAGGAAGGTACCAATAAGATTTGAAATGCATCTTTGGCCATTGTTCATGTATGCAGCCTTGGCGAAGCTGCCCCCGCTTCTCCTTCTCTTGGCCTGGGGAGAGGAGCCCATAAAACTCTTCTAGGAGAGAAGATCTGGGTAGATATGGCTGGTTTCACTCAATGTAGAGAATCCTGAGGCAGGAGGCTTTATCAGACACTTATTTGGATTTGCATTCCTGCCAGGAACTGGGACTTTGATCTCTGATACAGTCCCTTGTGACTAGAGGCAGCCTTCATGACCCAAGGCCCAGTGACTTGAGTGGAAGGAACTGCCTATGGCCATTTTTCTCAGGATGGCAACAGGGGAGAAGTGTCTGGGAAGGTAGATGCTCTTTCAACTCTGTCCCTGACAGGCTCAAAAGTCCCTCAGTTTGGCCAAATCCAAGGATTTGACAAATTGATGTTCTCAGACAATAGAGTGTTAAAGTTGGTCTGGTGTCCCCATTTTGCAGATGGAGAAACTAAGACCCTAAGAGGGGATTCAATTAGCTAAGGTCTTATACAGGAAGTTTATCACAGGAGATCTCTGAACACAGACTCTATGACTCTTTCTGCCACAAAGGATTGGCCTCTAGTCCCAGACCAGAAGAGTATTAGATTTGCCATCTTCACACACTTGGCAACAGAAAGTTTCTTAACTTTATCTTCTTTTCCATCTGGGCTCACTCTGCCTGCCCTCTCAGAGATTTTAAGAAAGGTTGTTCAAAAACAGAAATCCAGTCTCATTATGATGTTTTATTAACAGAGACGGCTGGTGTTTCAACAATTTTAATTAGGGCTGAATTTTACTATATTCAAACCATAGGGAGCATCACGGAAAGGGAACCACTGAGGAAACACAAGGATCAGAGGAAAAGATTAATTAATTATTACCACGTGGGCAGCTTGAGGCAGGCTGCCCAATAGCCCCTCCCTCCCTGGCATGGATGGGGAGCATGGAGAAGGAACACAGGAATTGTGGGTACACACGTGCCTCAGTGACTTGAGGCAGAAGAGTAAGTTTCAGTTTGACACAGCCACTGGTTCTTTTTCAGGATTGGGTTTTCTTTGTTAAAGTTAAAATGTACAGATCCCCTGGTCTAGTCATTGCTTTCCCAATCCCCCCACCCCACACACGTATCCCCAAGATATATGACATTGTGGCTATTTTCTCTAAAGCATTTAGTTTACTTAGTGTTCACATCCTGTTCACTGTATGCCAGGTGCTATTATCAATGCTTTACAGAAGTCAAGCCATGTAATAATCACAGAAGCTCTAAGTGGTAGGAACTATTTTATCCCCATTTTTGATGAGGAAACTGAGGCAAAAAAGGTATGAAGTTATTGCCCAAAGTTTCAGAGCTGCTAAGTGTCAGAGCTGAAGTCCAACACCAGCCTTCCAGGTTATAGTCCATGTTTCTACCCACTGCCCTTGTCTACCTCTGTATACTGGTAGATAGAAGACTTACCCTTTATGAGCCCAGAGCTGTGAGGTCTAGATGTGAACTGTATCCTAAACGTCCAATGGGCCCCTCATCTCATCAGGCAAGCAATTAGCCCTCAGCTGGACTAATGTCTTAACTCTAGATTAACTCCTTAACTCCTGTGGTTGAGATTCAGTCTCTGGCTCCTGACCACTTGGCTTGGGATCCAGATTCTGCCACTTGGCAACTGTATGACCTGGGGCAAGTCTCCTAACTTCTCTGTGTCTTTATTTCTTTATCTGTAAAATGGGGGTACTAATAATGGTAATAAAGAATAAATGAGATGATATGTGAACATCCCTGAAATAGTGATCTGGCATGTGGAAAGCACTAAGGGTTTGATTCACTCTGATTGTTACTTTATATTATTATTGTATTCTGCTTCCCCTAAAGGCTTCAGATTTTTTCATTTCCTGATGCTGAGATGGTTTTCTGTTTTCAGCCCTGGGTTTGCCCCTTAGACTTCGAGTTTGAGATGTTCTTCCACCTCTGAACTCTGCCTTCTCAACTCCATCTAAATGCCATCTTCCTTCTTTGTGGAACACTTCTGGGGAAGCACCTTGGCTGGTCTTCCAGCCCCTGGGGCTGAGCTCCTGGTTCCTCACCCTCAGAACGGGCACTGTCAGGTCCACTTGTTCACAGATGAGTGGGAACGGTATGTGCTCCTAAAAGGATTCTGTTTTTAATAACCACAAGAGTGATGATGATTAAAAAAACCACAGCAAGCCCTATATCTAAGACCACTTATCAATCTATCAACTGATAAAGAAATGTATAATGAGAAATTTTAAATTCCAGGCATTGGAGGGCTATGAAGGATATAAGACAGCGTCGCACTTCAGGATTAGAACAATATTTTGGGGTGGGGCAAAATTCCCCGAACATTCATTCTACCATTTTAACCATTTTGAAATGCCTAACTCAGTGACACTAAGTTGCAGTGTCTTGCAACCACCATCACTATCTAGTTCCAGAACTTTTGTGTCATCCCAAGTGGAAACTCCATACCCATTAATGGCCACTCCTCCACTCCCCCTCTTCCTAGCCTATGGCAACCACTAATCTGCTTCCTCTACTGATGGAGTTTAAAGATATAATCTATTTGTAGAAACAAATGAAAAAAATTACTAACAGAAAGAAGCAATGTTTACCGAATGACACAGAATTACTTGGTGGTTGATTGTGTGGACTCTTAAGCCAAAGTGCCTGTGTTTAAATTCCAGCTTTGCTGCTCGTTTCTGTGTGGCTTTAAACAGACTAATCTACTTCTCTGGGCCTCAGTCTCTATGCACATCAAATATAAAATGAAAGTCAGAGTTGTCCCTTCCTCACAGACCGGTTATAAGGATTAAGTATGTTGATGCAGTAAGAATCCGAGAACTGTGTCTGACTGTGCTGCATGATCTATGAAGATATGCCATTGTCATTGTCGGGAATGAGTGCTATGGCTTAGCCTTTTTGAAGACAAGAACCCTTTCTGACTTGCCTACCAGGAATGCCTGGCATTCAGTAGGTGCCTAGTAAATATTTGTCAGATGACTGAATTGAACTTTAGGAAAGAAGGGAGATTCCTGTGGCACACACAGCCTATTTGGGAATTGTGTTGTCAATCCCAAAAACAGTCCACAGATTCTTGGCAAGCCTTATTAGGAACCACCTGTGTGCTGGGTATTATGTGACCCATTACAGGAAGAACAGAAAACCAGACCTGTCCCCAACATAAATATGGTGATAATGATTATGACAGTAATCAATTATTTGTCGAGCACTTAACATGTGCCTGGCACTGTGCTAATATGCGCATCAATTTGTTTTATTTTATTTAGAACTCAATCTGTGGGACAAAACCTACCAGCACAATATGATAATAACAATGAAAAGCTCACTTTTTTTTTAACAGAGCAAAATGTCAACAAGTGCAAATGAATCCTGTGATAATTGAGTCCATATGGGAGGTGGGGTTGCTGAAAAGAGTCAGGTGAGGACAACCATGTAATTCAGATGAAACCTCTGTATCCTTGATCCAGCCAGTCTGTTCATCATCTGGATCTTTGCTTCCTGAGCTGTTGGTTGCTTTTGGCTTGCATTTTTCTTTTCTCATCCTTCAAAAGTCACCTTTGACTTTCCTATAGGACAGATCTTATCATGCTTGCTACCTCTTCCAGGCACACATGGAGGGATGGCAAGGAGAATGTTTGCAGATGCCTCAGCAAACCCATTCCCAGAGACTAAGGGACTCTTGTCTTGTCTCAGTCTCTGGGGCAGTGCTCAAAGCCGGCTAATTGGACCCAGGAAAGGGTTATAGAGGCAGGAGTCAAGGTGCAGTGGCCTGAATCAAACCCCAGATTAATTAAAAAGTGTCCAAGTGAATTGAATATTTCATGACCTCAGGGCAAGTCAAGGTCTCTTTGGAATAGAAATCAGATGTGAATATGTGGTAGGGGTGGGACAGAAAAGGGAAGTTGTAGTGGGGAGAGGAGAAGGAGGTAGAGAGGGGGAGAAGGGAGAAAGAGGGAAATTGTAGGGGGGATGGGAATCAAAATAGGAGTCACCCCAAGTCAAACCAAGTTCTCACCTTTGTCACTAGATGTTCTTATAGGGCGATGTACTACTTGGAGGGTTTTCATGGTGTTATTTGGGCTGATCTTTTTTAAAACTCTTGGAAGGAGTGTGCTCCTGGTAACAGGTAACTACCCAGAGGAGCGTGGAGCCCAGAAGGGTCAGCCCCCACCCAGGCTTTCCAGGGCTAGGATACAAGTCCAGGTCTCTAGCTCCACGGGAGAAGTGGCAGGAAGCCTGGAGATGAGGGACATTTCCCTCCACCTGAGTAATGGGCTCCCAGACTTTTGGGACACATTTCTTCCAGAAACATTTTTTTTTTGTCATTTCTCTATGAGAGAATTAGTTCAGTAGAAAGAACACCAAACTGAGAAGAATGTAGATTCCCATGGGAGACTGGGAGAGTCTTTTGCCCTTCCAAACCCTCCCTCCCTCCCCCAGTTTCTTCTCAGGCCTCAGCTATATTCTTTCTGCCTCTGGGACACTTTGTGGTGGTCTTTGTCGATCTCTCTTTTGGTGCATCTGCACTCTGTGTCTTTTCTTTGTGCTCCTTGCTACTGGCCCTCTGTCCCCTGCCTGCCTCTTCTCCCAATCTGTGTCTCTGCCCCATCTACTTTGCCCCATCTGCTTAGTTCACATCCCACTCACCTCCACCTCCCCTCTGTCTTCTGGTCTCTGCCCACTTCTTGTCTCTTTTCTCTATCTCTGCTCCTCCTCCATCTGTCTGCTCAATTCACATTCAAGCATCTTTGCCACTTTTTCTGCCTTCCTCCTTCCCCTCACTCCTGTACCTTTCCTCTGTCCTTCCTCTTTCTCAGCTCCATTAGGAATATTTTGTTGGTGGCTTTACTCAATTCCAAGCAACAAGGATCTCTAGATGCCCTGCTACACACCAGACATTTATCTGAGCCCCCGCTGGAGATACAGACCCAACCAGTCCCTGTCTGCAAGTGACTCTCAGTCAATCAGGTTTTAGCAACTTAATAAAACTTTGATTTAGTGCTTACCCTCAACCTGCAGGTGGCTTTGAGTGTGGTCACCTGCAGGGGAATGGTCTTTATGACTGAGCCACAAAGTGAAAGGCAGGCAGGAGGCTGGTCTCTCAGTGGGCAGAGAGGGTAGGGGGCATGTGACTATGCTAGGGAGGGCAGTGCCAGCAAAGGGGCAGCACCTGCTCTTACCCGCCTGGGAAAGTGGCCCTTAGCTGTTCAGTGGGCCAGGCCTGGTTCTGCCTTCACCTTCATGGGGACACTTCCATCACATCTCCATCATCTGTAGGCTCTTTCCAAGGACTGATGTGTTACATAATCAGTGTGATCCAGCCCCCGTGATTCGACTTGTTGACTTCTCAAATAAAAAGCAAGACTGAGGGAGCCTCATGGCTCTAATTATTTTGCCAGCTCCTTGTTCTGCATATCAATTTCCATCCTGCACAATTCATTTTCTATACATCTGGCTGACAGGGAGAATGCCTGGGGAAATTACATGGTTTTGCCCACGAGATTTGTTAGAAGTTGGAGGAGAGACTATCTTATTTCACTTGATAATCTCTTATTTATGGGTTTGTTCTTTTCTTAATATTAATGAGACTTACTATCTCCATCTTGCTGTGACAGCTTTATCAACACTTTTGTGGCTGCATTTCCATCCAGGTAATAGAACTGCAATCAAATTGAATTGGCATAAATAACAGGAAAATCCACTGGTTAGGGATGTCTGCAAGCCCAAAAAACTGGGTCTTACAGAAACTTCCTCCTCTGGAGGGTGGTGTGTGTATTTGTTGGATACGCTGAGATCCAGAGCCCACTATGTCTAATGCTGATGTGGTGGGAATTTATAAAAGCCTTTTAAGCTCTCTGGGTTCAGATTCTCTATGCAGTGGATGTTTCCTTTTCAGCTTGTAGGTGCTGTAGGAGAGACACAGGTTTGGGATCAGACTCACTTGGTTTGTGTCCTGCCTTTATAAATTAATAACTATGAATTTTCTGATTAGTAAAAGAAAAAGAAGTTTTAAAATAGCTATACTGTTCCTCAAGCACTTGTAAATGCTTTACATGTAGCATTTTATTTTCACACTCCTTATAATATAGATTTATTCTCTTTATGAAGAAACTGAGTCACATATACATACACATAAGTATTTTCATTTAAGACATATACTTTTAAAAAATGTTTGTTTTTTGAGGAAGAGCACACATGCATGTATGTGTGAGACAAAAGGGACAAAGAGGAAGAGGGGAAAGAGAATCTTAAGCAGACTCCACGCCCAGCATGGAGCCTGACCTAGGGCTCAATCTCCTGACCATGAGATCATGACCTGAACTGAAATCAGGAGTTAGATGCTCAACCGCCTGAGCCACTTAGACACTCCAAGAACACATACTTTAAAAAAATGTTTTATTTTATTTTTGGAAGGTGGGGAAGGGAGGGAGCAGAGAATCTGAAGCAGGCTCTGTGCTGACAGCAGCGGCGCGGCCTGTCGAAGGGCTCGAACTCATGAACCATGAGATCATGACCTGAGCCGAAGCTGGATGCTTATCCGACAGAGCTACCCAGGCACCCCTGAAATGTCACTTTTTTTGAGGTGCCTGGGTGGCTGAGTCACTTAAGAATTCGACCTCAGCTCAGGTCATGATCTCACAGCTCGTGAGTTCGAGTCCCTGTTGGACTCTGTGCTGACAGCTCAGAGTCTGGAACCTGCTTCAGATTCTGTGTCTCCCTCTCTGCCCCTCTGCTGCTGGCACTCAGTCTCTCTCTCTCTCTCTCTCAAAAATGAATAAACACTAAAACATTGTTTAGATAAATAAAATGTCGCTTATTTCAAGATGCACCATTTTTTTATGGGCCACTAAGAAGGAAAGAAATTGGCCACTATACAATGCCTTTAATTGTAAGATGCATCCTTATTTCAGAGATTTTTAATTTGAAGAAAAAACCGTGGATTCTATGATAGGTGAAATATGATTTCTTTATATATTCATGTAAATATATGTGTTTTTATGAAAATGTACAGAAAAAAGTCTGGATGGATACACCCCAACCAAAGGATGTAGAGATTATCTCCAGGGATGTGAGTGAAATAGGCTAAGGGGATGCAAAGGAACTTTCACTTTTTAATTGTTATGCCTCTAAATTCTTTTTTTTTTTTCAAATGTTTTATTTATTTTTGATACAGAGAGAGACAGAGCATGAGAGGGGGAGGGGCAGAGAGAGAAGGAGACACAGAACTGGAAGCAGGCTCCAGGCTCTGAGCTACCTGTCAGCACAGAGCCTGATGCGGGGCTCGAACCCACGGACGTGAGATCTGACCTGAGCCGAAGTCGGAGGCTTAACCAACAGAGCCACCCAGGAGCCCCATGCCTCTAAATTCTTGAAAAATCTTATAATGAGTGTGTATTACTTACATAATTTTAAAAGTATTTTTAATGAAAAACATTAATTATATAGTACCTATTTTTATACCTGTAAAGTACCTTCACAAAATTGGAAGAGGGCTGATTTCATTCTCTTCTCTCTGGTCAACCACCAAGAAATCATTCCCTGAAGAGAGACAAAATATTGGGAACATTTTCTGAACAAAAGGTGTGTTATAAATTTAAAGTGTCATTGCTACTTATAAAAGGTTCCTGTTGGAGATAGATATTTGATCAATTTTTTAACCTTCCATTTTCTATTCTTCTGCAAAGACAATTCCTCTGTTAATTATAGACTATAATGAACTCTACGAATACTACAGTGTGAAGAGGTTTTGGGTTCTCAGCTTCCATGAAGAGCATATTGATTAGAATTTTTCCATGTGCCTTTACTGCACACAGAAAATTTAGGAAACAAGTGACTTGTTAGCCATAACCACAGGAACTACTTTATTAATATCATTTCAAAATGAAAGGAATGTTTCTATACATTTTTTTCCATATCCATTCTCCATACTGCTGAAGGAGAATGGGCACAGGCCTGTTCAGAATAACAAATAACCCCCAAATCATCTGCAAAGTGGAAATTTAACTTGGAAATTCCCCACATTACAAACAAAATACGAACATTTATACAAGTTGTATTGTATTTTTTCCCATTTTGAAACACAAACCAGCAATTTGTTATGACATAATGTAAGTAAAAAGACTTAAAAATTTTTTTTTGATGTTTCATTTATTTTTGATACAGAGAGAGAGAGGGGGGCAGGGGCAGAGAGAGAGGAAGACACAAAACCCGAAACAGGCTCCAGGCTCTGAGCTGTCATCACAGAGCCTGACGCGGGGCTTGAACCCACAAATGTGAGATCTGACCTGAGCCAAAGTCAGAGGCTTAACCAACTGAGCTACCCAGGCGCCCCATAAAAAGACTTTAATACACAGAAAAGGGACATTTATGTTAAAGGAATTGGGGTCAAAGTTGTAAGAGACTTTGGGAGTCACTTAGCCTGGCCCAGTGCCCTTTGCAGGAATCCTATATCATAATCTCCATGGCTGTGGCTCAGCTTTTGTTTGGATACCTTAGGTACTTCAAGGGACTCTCTATTCAATTGAACAGTGAAAGCATAATTGCAAAAATAATCATGGTAGCAGTAAGCCTTGGGTGTCAGGGGAAAGGAGAGCTAATATAGTCTGTGGGGTCTAGGAATACTTCCTAGAAATGGCCGATACTGTTGGTTGCTCTATCAGTTAGAATGGCTTTTAGCTGCATGTAATATAATTTAAATAATAATGGCTAAATTAAAAAAATGAACTGATATAAATAAAACAATTCAGAAAATAGCAACCACAGAACTACTTCAGTGGCTCACGTATGTAATTAAGGAGTCAGGTTCTTTTCACCATTCTACTCCACGCTTATCAGCTTATTACTTTTTCATACTTAGGCTTATTGCCCCATGGTTGTAAGATGGCTGCCAAAGCTATGGAAATCATATGTTCACATGATAAAGTCTAAAGACATGAATCAGAGACTTAACCGTGGTGGGAGGGAGAGAGAGAAAGGGAGAGAGGTATCTTTTCATATCATGATACTTTTATCAAGGAGGACCTAGAAGAAGCCCTTTAGACTCCCCCTTAAATACAAATGTCTGGAAATAGATCACATGGCCCCTAGCTGTAAGGGCTACAGCTTTCCACTTTCACTGGAAAGTGAGTGTCTTGCTTGTTTAACCTTTATAGTGGGAGATGGGCAAAGGTGGAGTGTTGAAAATGACTGCTGGGGGCACCTGGGTGGCTCAGTCGGTTAAGCGTCCGACTTTGGCTCAGGTCATGATCTCACAGTCTGTGGGTTCGAGCCCCATGTCGGGCTCTGTGCTGACAGCTCAGGGCCTGGAGCCTGCTCAGATTCTGCGTCTCCCTCTCTCTCTGCCCCTCCCCTGCTTACTCTCTGCTCTGTCTCTCAAAATAAAATAAAGACACTAAAAAATTAAAAAAAAAAAAAAAAGAAAATGAGTGCTGGGTTTGTTAATTAAACGATATAGTTACTAGCTGTGCCAACAGCTATTAATTCCTCTCTTGATTTGTTCAGAAATGTGGTTTAGGGGAGGATGGCTCCTCTTCAGTCCCAGGGGATGCTTGGTTTAAAAATTCAGTTCCTCATGGTGTTAGATATAGGAATGGGATGGAGTTTTGTCCAGTGAGATGTGAGAAGTTCTATCCCAGAACTCTGAAAACAGACAAAACCCAGTACATCAAAAATGGAAGATTGCAAAGGTAAAAAGTGCAAATATCCATCTGAACTCTGCAACTTCCTATCTCTGTACTTTTCGTTATACGTGATATCTTTGGTTTGCTCAAAAAAGCAGATTTTAGGGCAAAGGGCGAATATTTCCCCTTGTTGGAGGGTGCAGTATCAGAGAACACATATGAGGGACAGAGAGATGGAAGGAGGGAATGAGGAAAAGCCAATATGAGAAAGCATTATCAAGTTGGGTGCCACTCAATGTGCCTGTCCTCTAAGAACCATGCAAACTGCAGTCCAGGACAGTGCATCTAGGGAGCTGAGGTGGGAGAATACTTTATCCACCAACCCTCATCTTCTGTTGATCAAAGGTTTGCCTATGGTGTGCTGAGTTCCTCACATTTCTGAGTTTTGCATGCCAAGGTACCAGCTCATGTCCTACAGTATCCAACAGCTTAGTATTAACAGAAAAACCTTGGGAAGATGAGAAATATGTGGTCCAGGTTCAGAGATGAGTTAGGGTACAGATTGCACCTAATTCGCATGGAATCTCAGCAGTGGATAGGAGTCAGGTGAAATGGTATCTAATACAGTCCACCCCTTGTACCAATAAGCTCCCCCTCTTGCCTCTCAATTTGAAAACACAGTGCCCTTATTTCTTCCTGGAGAGAAAGTGTACAAGTCTGATTAGTCATAGAATCACCTTCAAGGTAGTAGCCAGCTAAATTCTCTGACAAGGCTCAAGGCAAGAGAATTTATAAAACTATGATTCCCACTATTGCAGCAGATTGTGAGTTCATAATTTGTGAACATCACCTTTATTATCCACTACCATGCTAGATTTCTCTGAGCCCTTGCCCTTATTGGGATATGGTTCCTGAAACTGCAAATTTTCTATGAACCTGGGTCATAAAAGCACCAAAAGATGCTCGAGTGAATTCTCCCTGCCCCCATTTCATAGGTGCACTTCTAATTCTTCACGTACTCAGAATCAATTAACCTCACTAGCACAGTTGCTCATTTCTTTGGCTCTTGGCCCACTGGCATGAGGAATGCAATGCATTGACAGGATCATAGTGGCTCTTATAAGGTATCAAATTCAATAATAAATACCTTGTTGTTCAATTTATTTTGAGTTGAATTTTGTTTTCTCCTGGCAGTCTAAAGCATCCGTAGTAAACATCAGAGAAAGTGACAGCTAAGGTTGAGATCTGAAAGAATAGAAGAAATTAAAATAGGCAAAGATGTTGGACATGTATGTTTCAGGCAGATGGAAAAATGTATAAAAATCTGTAGGGGAATAAAAATGTGAAGTGTTTAAAGTGCTTAAAATGATTAAATATGGCCAGAATTAGGATTATTAAAAAAGTTGCTTGTTCAAGCTTCTTCTATAATGTTGGCAACTTGAAAAGTAGAGATTAGTGCCTTTTTAAACCCATTATTAAGAAAAACCTTATGTCACTAAAATAATAGCTGAGGTTGCCTTGTCTTTTGAGAATTAAATAACATTGGCTCATATCCCTAACTGCGTCTTATGCTACTGGATTAGTCTTCCCCAAGATTTTCTTAAATTTTATGGCTTCTGTTCATATCTCCAGTTCTAATTTCCATTACTTTTGGGTACATTTGTCTTTTTCTTTCTGTGGCTATGCTCTTCTCTTTTTTTGTATAAGCTCAAATATGCAACAAAACTACTTTCCCTTGCCTTTCCAAAATGCCAGTCAACCAAGAGAACTGTATAAAGTCAATATTCACTTAACATTTTGCGGGGGAGAGGGGAAAGAGAGAGAGGTAACAAAAGGGGTTCAATTACAGCACAGCCAGTGTGGCTTAAGAGGACATTTTACTGTAAGATCCCTCTCCCAGACCTGCCAGAATATGAAGGGACTTATGTTAACATCATTCTTCAGGTTTCCTGTCCTGCAGCCACACTATTCTCCATCACTTCCAAAAAATCTTCTCCCATACTTGTTACTCATTTTGTCCAGCAGCTTTCACATTCCTCCCACATTGTTATAAAGAGACTTCAATTTTTCATGGATGTCTTAATCCTTCCAGACTCCAAGGATCATCTTTCGACAACCAAAATTGTTCTTCAGGGTGGTTTTACGAAACAATTGCAGCACTTGCCCCCAATTTTTTTTAAGTTTATTTATTTTGAGAGAGAAAGCATGCATGAGAGCATGTGTGAAGGGCAGATGGAGAGTACACCAAGAGCCCGATGCAGGGCCTGAACTCACCAACTGCAAGATTATGGCCTGAACTGAAATCAAGTCAAAGGCTTAACAGACTGAGCCACCGAAGTGTCCCTCTGCTCTGAGTCTGAACTCTCCCCCTCTTTCCCCCCGCTTCTCTCAATGTATTATTTATTTTTGAGAGAGAGAGAGAGAGAAAGCAAGAGAGAGAGTGTGCAAGTGGGGCAGGGGCAGTGAGAGAGGGAGACACAGAATCTAAAGCAGGCTCCAGGTTCTAAGCTGTCAGCACAGAGCCAATGAGGGACTTGAACTGACAAACAGTGAGATCATGACCTGAGTTGAAGTTAAATGCTTAACTGATTGAGCCACCCAGGCATCCCAACTCTCTCTTAATATGAAAATTGTTTGCTCTACACTGCATTGGAGAGAGAAGAAAGACCTGGGAGTCAGATGTATTTGAAGAAGGGAATGTTTCTTAGAGGGAATGCTAATCCTGAGCTGAGTCACACAGGTGGATTGCAGTTGACTAGAGAAAGAGATGAAGAGAACAGATCCTTTTTTGAGCAAAGACACTGAGGAATGAGAGTGGTGAATATTCATTCCCTCTATTTCACTCTCCTCCCCTTGAAGTATCTTGAGCCTTTGTCAAATCATTTGAGCCAGTGGATGAAAGAGGGAACCCTATGGACCTAATCTGAAAGGCCACCAGTCAGAGGCCACTAGCAGTGTCTCTAATGAGAACACAGGGGAGAGTTTTTAAGGTGTTGTGAATGTGATCACTCTAGGGTGGCAATATAGTCAGAAGCATTGAACATTTACTTTAACTTCCAGGCTTGCTACAACATAGAGGTTAAGTGTACAGACATACAAGATTCAAATCCTGGCTCAAACACTTTGGTAGCCATGGGATCTTGGGCCAGTCACTGAACATCTCTGTGTCTTGGTTTCCTTGTCTGTAATATTGGAATAATGATAATACAGGGTTTTCTGAATATTAAGTAAATCATTTCTATGTTGACTGCTTAGAACAGGGTTTGGAAGAAACTTTTAGCCCTTATTTAATATTAGCTTTTAATGCAAATCCCTAACTCGGCTCATTGACAATGCTGCTGGCTTGTGGTATCTCATGTGTGAGCCATGAAAATTAGCTCTCCTTCCTCACAAGTTTTCATAGTTGGAAATGGATCTGATGCCATCAATAAAGTTAACGGAGACCTATTGTGTATAATGGGAACAAAATTGGGAACCAGAACATGGATATCAAGAGAAAAATCATCTACATTGCAAAGGAGCACCCAGCTGCTTTGTGGAGCAGTTGTCTGCTTGCTGGGGATATATTCTTTAAGTTCCCTTTGGTTGCTACTGTGATGCTCATGGGTGCTTCAACATATACTGATGCCTATGTCCCACCTTCATGAATTCTGATGAGACTGGTCTGGGTTGTAGCCTGGACTTAGGGATTTTCTAAAACTCTCCAAGTGATTCTAAGTGTGGCCAAAGTTGAGAACCAATGTTTTAATTAAAATACCCACAAGCAGACCACACCCCAAATCACACTAAATCATAATCACTGTGGGTGAGGTTAGGCATGTGCATTTTTAAGAGCTCTTCTGATGATTTAATGTGCATCCAAGGTTGAGAGCCACCACTCTCGAGGCTCATTGATTTGGGTCTGATCTCAAGTACTGTTGAGGATTTGCTCAGCAGTATCTTGTCAGTTTTATAGCTTGCAGTGACAAATAAATGTATCTACCTTACAAAAGAAAACCTTGTTAGTGAGATTTCTGCTAAATCCCTCTCCCCACTCTCTTCCCCCTGCCACATATACAGCTCTAGCATTTCAAGTCTGACAGTGTATTTATAATGTGATTTTTGATAATGTGAAAAATTTTAAGATCACAAATCTCCTGCTGGTAATAGTGGACTGCTATGCTTTGATTTCCAGAATTTACCATTCTTCTGGTAAAATTATCCCAAGGGTTTGCTTTTCTTTTTGTAAGTTCAATTTATTTAATCTAGAAAAAAAAACCAGATACAAGTCCTCTATTTCTCCCACCCCTGCCTTGGCAACTGCAAATCTGTTCTCTGTGTCTATGAGCTTGTTTTTTTTAATTTATGAAAAATTATTTTAGATAGCACATATAAAATTTAGATCATATGGTATTTGTCTTTCTCTGTCTGATTTATTTCAGTTAGTATAATGCCCTTGAGGCCCATCCATGTTGTTTCAAATGGCAAGATTTCAATCCTTTTGATGGCTAAATAATATTCTATTATATGTATATACACCACTATTTCTTTATCCAGTCATCCATTATTGGATTCTTTTGTTTAAATAGTTTATTGTCAAGTTGGTTTCCATATAACATCCAGTGCTCTTCCCCACAAGTGCCCTTCTCCATGTTCATCAACCCTCCTTCCCTCCTCCCTCTCCCCCTTCAGCCCTCAGTTTGTTTTCAGTATTCAAGAGTCTCTCATGATTTGCCTCCCCCCTCTCCCTAACTCTTTATCCCTGCTTCTCCTACCCATGTTAAGTTTCTCCTGTTAGACTTATGTTTGCAAACATATGGTATCTGTCCTTCTCTGCCTGGCTTATTTCACTTAGCATGACACTCTGGAGGTCTATCCATGTTGCTACGAATGGCCAGATTTCATTCTTTCTCATTGCCAGGTAGTATTCCATTGTATATATAAACCACATCTTCTTGATCCATTCATCAGCTGAGGGACATTTAGGCTCTTTCCATGATTTGGCTATTGTTGACAGTGCTGCTTTGAACATTGGGGTACATGTGCTCCTATGCATCAGCACTTCTGTATCCTTTGGGTAAATTCCTAGCAGTACTATTGCTGGATCATAGGGGAGTTCTATGGCTAATTTTTTGAGGAACCTCCACACTGTTTTCCAGAGTGGCTGTCCCAGTTTATATTCCCACCAACAGTGTAGGAGGGTGCCTGTCTCTCCACACCCTCGCCAGCATCTATAGTCTCCTGATTTGATCATTTTAGCCACTCTGACTGGCATGAGGTGGTATCTCAGTGTGGCTTTGATTTGTATTTCCCTGATGATGAGTGACACTGAGCATTGTTTCATGTGCTTGTTGGCCATCTGGATGTCCTCTTTGGAGAAGTGTCTATTTATGTCTTCTGCCCATTTCCTCACTGGGTTATTTGTTTTTCAGGTGTGGAGTTTGGTGAGTAGTACCTTGTAGATTTTAGATACTAGCCCTTTATCCGATATGTCATTTGCAACTATCTTTTCCCATTCTGTCTGTTGCCTATTAGTTTTGTTGATTGCTTCCTTTGCAGTGCAGAAGCTTTTTATCTTGATGAGGTCCCAGTAGTTCATTTTTTCTCTTGATTTTTTTTTGCCTTTGGGGATGTGTCGAGTAGGAAATTGCTGTGATTGAGATCAAGGAGGCTGCTTCCTGCTTTCTCCTCCAGGGTTTTGATGGTTTCCTGTCTCACATTCAGATCCTTCATCCATTTTAAGTTTATTTTTGTGTATGGTGTAAGAAAGTGGTCTAGTTTTATTCTTCTGCATCATATTGCTGTCAGTTCTTCCAGCACCACCTGCTAAACAGGCTATCTTTGGGGCGCCTGAGTGGCTCAGTTGGTTAAGCGTCCAGCTTAGACTCAGGTCATGATTTCACGGTTTGTGGGTTCGAGCCCTGCGACGGGCTCTGTGCTGACAGCTAGCTCAGAGCCTAGAGCCTGCTTCAGATTCTGTGCCTCCCTCTCTCTGACCTTCCCCTGCTCACGCTGTCTCTCTCTGTCTCTCAAAAATAAATAAAAAACATTAAAAATTTTTTTTAAAAAGAGGCTATCTTTCTCCCATTGTATACTCGTTCCTGCTTGTCAAAGATCAACTGGCTGTACATTTGTAGGTCCAGTTCTGGGTTGTTTATTCTATTCCATTGGTCTATGTATCTGTTTTTGTGCCAATACCATACTGTCTTGATGATGACAGCTTTGTAGTAGAGGCTAAAGTCTGGGATTGTGATGCCTCCCATTTTGGTTTTCTTTTTCAATATTATTTTGGCTATTCAAAGTCTTTTGTGGTTCCATACAAATTTTAGGATAGTTTGTTCTAGCTTAGAGAAGAATGATGGTGCAATTTTGATGGGGATTGCATTGAATGTGTAGACTGCTTTGGGTAATAATGACATTTTAGCAATGTTTATTCTTCTGATCTATGAGCATGGAATATTTTTCCATTTCTTTGTGTCTTCTTCAATTTCTTTCATAAGTTTTCTATAGTTTTCATCATACAGGTCTTTTACATCCTTGGTTAGGTTTATTCCTAGGTATTTAATGGTTTTTCATGCAATTGTGAATGGGATCGGTTTCTTGATTTCTCTTTCTATTGCTTCAATATTGGTGTATAAAAATGCAACTGAAAAAAATGCAACCAATTTCTGTACATTGATTTTCTACCCTGCGACTTTGCTGAATTCATGGATCAGTTCCAGAAGGCGTCTGGTGGAGTCTCTTGAGTTTTCCATGTAGAGTAACATGTCATCTGCAAAAAGTGAAAGTTTGACTTCATCTTTGCCAATTCTGATGCCTTTTATTTCCTTTTCTTGTCTGATTGCTGATGCTAGGACTTTCTGACATCCCTGTCATGTTCCTGATCCCAGGGGGAACGCTTTCAGTTTTTCCCCATTGAGGACAACATTGGCTGTGGGCTTTTCATAAATGACTTTTATGATGTTTAAGTAAGTTCCTTCTATCACGACTTTCTCGAGGGTTTTTATTAAGAAAGGATGCTGTATTTTGTCAAATGCATTTTCTGCATCTCTCGACAGGATTATATGGTTTTTATCTTTTCTTTGGTTAACATGATGTATCATATTGATGGATTTGTGAATATTGAACCAGCCCTGTAACCCAGGAATGGATACCACATGATCATGGTGGATAAGTCTTTTTATATGCTGTTGAATTCTATTTGGTAGTATCTTGTTGAGTACTTTTGCATCTGTATTCATTAGGGATATTGGCCTGTAGTTCTCTTTTTTTGTTGGGTTTCTGTCTGGTTTGGGAATCAAAGTGATGCTGGCTTTGTAGAATGAATCTGGAAGTTTTCCTTCTATTTATTTTTTGGAATAGCTTGAGAAGAATGGATATTAACTGTGCTTTAAATGTCCTACCGAATTCGCCAGGGAAGCCCTGTGGCCCCAGGTTCTTATTCCTTGGGAGATTTTTGATAAGTGATTCACTTTCTTCACTGGTTATGGGTCTGTTCAGGTTTTCTATCTCTTCCTGTTTGAATTTTGGTAGTGCATGTGTGTTTAGGAATTTGTCCATTTCTTCTAGGTTGTCCATAAAATCTTCTGTCTGGTTGACCTATCCATTGCTGTTAGTGGAGTATTAAAGTCCCCTGCAATTAGCACATTCTTATCAATAAGATTGTTTCTGTTTGTGTTTAATATTTTTATGTATTTGGGTGCTCCCAAATTCGGTGCATAAATGTTTATAATTGTTAGCTCTTCCTGATGGAGAGACCCTGTCATTATTATATAATGTCCTTCTTCATCTCTTGTTACTGCCTTTACTTTAAAGTCCAGTTTGTCCAATATAAGTATGGCTACTCTGGCTTTCTTTTGACTTCCATTTGCATGATTGATATTTCTCCATCCACTTACTTTCAATCTGAAGGTCTAAAGGTCTAAAATGTGTCTCTTGTAGACAGAAAATAGATAGGTTTTATTTTTTTTAATCCATTCTGCTACTCTGTGTCATTTGATTGGAGCATTCAGTCTATTTACATTCAGTGTTATTATTGAAAAAAATGGATTTAGATTCATTGTGTTCTCTGTAGGGCTCATTCTTGTAGTGGTGTCTCTGGTACCTTATATTCCTTGCAACATTTCCCTCAAAGAGTCCCTCTTATGATTTCTTGTAGGACTAGTTTTGTGGTGATGAATTCTCTCAAGTTTTATTTGGGAAAACCTTTATTTCTCTTTCTATTTTGAATGACAGGCTTGCTGGATAAAGAATTCTTGGCTGCCTGTTTTTTCTGTTCATCACATTGAAGATTTCATGCCATTCCTTTCTGGACTGCCAAGTTTCAGTAGACAGGTCTGTAACCACTCTGATAGGTTTCCCTTTGTATGTTAGGGCCCTTTTATCCCTAGCTCCTTTCAGAATTTTCTCTTTATCCTTATATTTTTCCAGTTTCACTATGACATGTCATGCCAAAGGTCGATTCAAGTTGTGTCTGAGTGGAGTTCTCTGTGCCTCTTGGATTTCAATGTCTGTTTCCTTACCCAGATTTGGGAAGTTCTCAGCTATAATTTGATCAAGCACCCCTTGAACACCTTTTTCTCTTTCTTCTTCAGGAATTTCTATGATAAGGATATTGTTCCATTTGACTGTATCACTCAGGTCTTGAATTCTCCTTTTGTGCTTCTGTATCAATTTCTCTCTTTTTTTTCAGCTTTCTCTTTTTCTCTGTGTCCTCTAATTCACCTATTTTCCCCTCTGCCTCTTCAATTCATGCAGTGGCCACCTCCATTTTATTATGCACCTCATTTATAGCCCTTTTTTTAACTCGTCACAGCTATTTTGAAGTTTTTGTATCAGTTTTTGTATCAGTAGCTTCTCTGATGACTTCATGCTTTTTTCAAGGCCAGCGATTAATTTTATGACAATTGCTCTAAATTCTTGCTCAGTTATGTTGCTTATATCTGTTTTGAGCAGTTCTGTGGCTGTGACTTCTTCCTGGAGTTTCTTTAGAGGAGAGTTCTTCCATTTTGTCATTTTGGCTAGCTTTCTGTCTCTTGTCAGTTTTAAAAGGTCATTATACCCTCAGCACCTGTTAGTGTTGCTGTATTAAAGGAGGCTCATTGACTATCCAGGGCCTGTCCATTCAGGAAGTGTTCTTTTAATGTTGTCTCTCGGTTCCTCATGTGCCTTTGGTTATTTTATTTTCCTACTCAGTGATATTTGGGACTCTCCACTGTGTGTACTTTGGCTTGTTTCTTGAGGTAGCCCTATGAGGCTGTCTTCTTTGTGGACTCTGTGTCTTTTCCTCCCACTCTTGCAGATCAGAGTATTGTGGCTTTAGATGGCTGTTGGGTGAAAATTACAGAGCTCTGTACTTCTCTGCCATCTTGCCCCTCCTCCCATTTTTGGATTCTAAAGTTGTTTCTTTATCTTGGCTATTGTGAAAAATGCTGCAGTGAACATGAGGGTGCTGATATCTTTTCAAGTTAGTATTTTTGTTTCGTGTGGATAAATACCCAGAAGTAGAATTGCTGGATCATATGGTAGTTCTATTGCATTTTTTTAGGCACCTCTATACTGTTTTTCACAGTGGTTGCACCAGTTTACATTCCCACCAGTTGTGCCCAAGTATTCTTTTTCTCCACATCCTCCCCAACACTTTTTATTTCCAGTCGTTTTGATAATAATTATCCTAATTGGTATGAGGTGATATCCCATTGTGGTTTTGATTTACATTTCCCTAATGATTAATGATGTAGAGTATCTTTTCCTGTATCAATGGCCATCTATATGTCTTACGTCTTCTTTGAAGTAGCCTCTATTCAGATTTTCTGCCCATTTTTACATTGGATTATATGTGGGGGGGATTGTTTGGTTGGTTTTTTTTGTTGTTGTTTGTTTGTTTGTTTGTTAATTTTTTGTTTTGCTTTTTTCCTTTTTTGCTATTGAGTTGTCTGAATTCTTTATATTTTAGGATATTATCTTCTTACCAGATACATGATTTACAAATATTTTTTCCCATTCAGTAGGTTGCCTTTTCATTTTGTTGATGGTTTCCTTTGCTATGTAGCTATTTAGTTTGATATAATCTTATTTGTGTTTCCTTTTGATGCCAGATTTAAAAAGTCATCTCCAAGACCTTTGCTGAGAAGTTTGCTGCTCACATTTTCTTCTAGAAGTTTTGTGGTTTCAGGTCTTACATTTAAGTCTGTAATCTATTTCGAGTTAATTTTTGGGTATGATATGAGATAATTTCATTATTTTTCATGTGGCTTTCCAACAGAATTTTCTTTAAAGAACCATTATTTCTTAACTACTAGCTTATATTTTCATTAGTTTGTTTCTTTTGCTTGGTTTAGCAAAAAAGGAGGTTCAGGTGAGCTAAGAAAATTAGCATATCTCATCTCTATGGTTATAGTCACTGGTTCCAAGGTGAGCACATGGTCACTTTGTAGCCAGTGAGAGTTGGATTCAGCTGCTGGGAAAGAAGAGCTTCAACTCAATGGGATGTGAAAGTGAGAAGGTATAAGGTCTGGAGCTGTTGAGAGTGGCCAGGTTGTCTGAGAATGAAGCACACACACAGGGAAGCTGAGCAGATTCCCAGTCAATTTGTTTTTCTCACTTGGTAATGTCCCTAGGACAGGGGCCAGGTTACTCTCTATTTTTTCTTTTACCTTAGTCAATGAATTCTGTTTTTGTGAAAGACAGTTTGAATTAGAGTTTTCACTTAATGACCAGGAACCATCTCTCTGAAATAGCAGAACAGAGGAGAGAATTTAAATAACACAGTTTAGCTTTTCAAGGTAATTTCTTCCTACTTCTTCATTTGGTCCTTGCCACAGTGCTATGGAGTCAGTGTAGCAGGTTGCTCGATCATCAGCTCCATGGGGACAGGAAGCCAGGGTGCTTTGCTCCCTCTCCCTCTCACCTGGCACAATGCCTCACCTGGCAGGCACTCAATAAATAATTGTTGGGAGGATGAGTCAATTCAAAGTTTTCACAATATGGTTTCAGCCTTGCTCAGAACTCCCCTTTCTCTCAAATGACCCACTCACTAGTCCTTGAAAGATCCAATCTTTCTTCACTTTTGACTGAGTTGTTCCTTCCACCTTGAATACTTTTTCTGCTTCCTTTGCCTTTCAGACTTCCTTAAACTCTCCAAGACCCAGGATAAATTGCTTCCTTTGTGAAGCTTGCTTTGATTCCCATTAGTTTGATAAAATGGCTTTCTCACTTTCTAAATTTCTATGGAAAAGGTGACAAAGAATCAAACAGACTTCAAACAGATTAGAATCTCCACTGTGTTACTTCTCAACCATGTGACCTTACGCAAGTCATTTCACCTTTGTAAGTCTGGGTTTCTGCAGTGCAATATTGAGATACAAAAACCTGCTGACTTCATAGACTTTTATGGGGAGCAGATGAAATAAATAGTGTAGAATTTTTTCTTGGGTTTTGGTGCAGGGAAGACAGCAGTTCTGAGAGGTACTGTTATTATCCCTGTTTCACAGGTGAGGTATTGTGTGATTAAGTAACCTCTGCCTAAAGCCAAAAGACTGTTCATTTACTGTTTTGTTTATAAGCCATCATTTATTGAGTCCCTACTATGTGTCAAGCACTCTGGGTGCTAGGGATATTTTGGTAAACAAGTCAGATAAAATCCCTGTTCTCAGTTCCATGAGGAAAAGTGGATCTGATATAAGCAGATACTCATATGTGAAATGAATATTACCAAGGGGAAGAATGGGGCAGTATAGAGAGGGAATATTAAGAGTATGGAACTTGGCCATATGACTTCCTTGAATCATTATGCTTACATTGAGATGGAAGAATCATGGGGACTCTTCCCCCTAATACATAAAAGCTAGGGTCAGCCTTTCTCTTTCTGATCCTGGGGGCTCTGACTTGGACACCCTGGCACCCCTTCTCTGCAGATCCATACATCTTAGCCAGCCCCAGGGGCATGTGGCACCCCCTTGCCTCCAAAGTCTGAACCACAGGAGGAGGACAGTTTTCTTGATGATTGTGCCTTGTCTGTCTCTGGCTCTCCTTATCACTGCTGCCAGTAATTATATCTATTTCCTTTACCTGCCTTTCCTCTCTGACCAGACTTCTTATATTTCATTGTTCTCTGAAATTACTTACATGAGATTTAAATAAAAATGAAAAATGGCCTCTCACAGCCTTCACATTGGCTGCACATTAGTTGCAGTGTCTCCTTTCATTCTCCCACACCACACTCAACAAAGTCTACACAGCTCCTGTTCAAAGAACAGTCTTTTCCAGAAGCTTCTGACAGAGGATGCCTGAGATGAAAGGGTTATAAACAGGCAGCGCACAGACTGTTGGCACACACAGTAATTTTAAAAATCTGGGAATTTCATATGCAAATCCATATTTCTGGCTTCTCCTGAAAAGTCAGAAGAATTGGCAGCACCATTCCCACATCTCCAAATGGCAATTCTCAGCTGTAGGTGAACGGTATTGTCTGCTTTAGACCAGGCATGCGAGCTGCAGGTCACCTCAGACTGCACTGCTCTCTATCGTCTCTCCAGCCCAGCCTGTTTCATCCATTTACCATACTTTCTTGGTCTCTGAAGGCACTTAAACTTGCATTGAATTTTAATTTGGATTTAAAGTGGATCTGGCACAGTGTAAATGCTGAATTAAGAGTAGCTATTATTAATAGTAATCATTGTCAGAATATGCAAAGAGTACAGCCCTAGGACTAGATTAAGAAAAAAAAAAGATATAGTATCTTTCCTGCATAGTACTTGGGTAGGAATAGTGATAAATCAACCAAATATTTAAAATGACACCCTTCATCCTTCCTAATCAACACTGCTACATTAGAATATTTCTTAGTAAATTGCACAAAATCCTTACCAATAAGAGAAACAGAGCATGTTGTACCTAGGTGATTATTATTATTATTTACCATCATCATGTAATTAGACATAATTTCAATAATTGCCGAAACAGAAACTACATGAATAAATATTCCCTAGGAAAACACAAATTAATGAAAAGACAAACCCAAGTTTGTGGTGATATCTTCAGGGTCTAGAGGATGCTTTCTCTTTCCAGTCAGTCAGTTCAAGGTGATGATATACACAGAGGAGAATCATCAGGGTTATGGAACAGCCAGGCATTTGGGTCTTTCTGAGAATGGATTCAGGGCAGTGAATTTTCACTGGTTTGTCCTCTAGCAAGGTGGCTCAGTTTGTCAGTAAGTGGAAATAATAATTTAGCTGAACTTGAATCTGCTTTCTGCTAAATTGGTGAATGCCTTTCTGCCCCAGCTGATTCCTTCCTTCGTTCCTTGCTTTCTCCCTCCCTCCTCCCTTTTTTTTCTTTTTTCTTTCTTCCTGCCTGCCTTCCTTCCTTCCTTCCTTCCTTCCTTCCTTCCTTCCTTCCTTCTTCCCTCCCTCTCTCCTTCCATTTCTCTTTCCCTCCCTACTCCACTTTTCCTTTCTTCAGGCATTCTACAGTCAAAAAGTTGGGGCCCCCTGCTCTTGGGCGCTGTCCTAGGTGCTGATAACCCTGTGAGGCAAAAGACAGGGAGATTGCCTTGGGCAGGAGTTTATAATGTAACATCCTCACTTCTCCTTGGCTCTTGGGAAGTGAGATTCAGTCTGTCATTCCACATGTACTTGTTGACCCCCTACTGTGTGCCAGTCAGAGAACTAGGTGCTGAGTAGTCTGTAGTAATCATGCCAGACATGGCCTTTTGGTCTTTGAGTTCACATTCTTGAGGGAAGGGGAGACTGATAAAACAAACAATCAAAGAAAGAAAACAGTAGGTATTTACAAGTGCTGTTATGAAAATAAAACAGTTTTAGAAGTATCTGAGGAGACCTCACAGAATTGGCTTGTGGACACCTTAAATAAAGGTTCTGTTCCAGTTTTGTTCCATATATAAAGAAACTATATAAGCTCTCCTTTCTCAATGGGTTTCATTGCTCTCTCTTTCTTTTAAAAAAAACACATATTTTATTTACTTTTTTTCATTTTTGTTAAATTTTTAATTTTAATTCCAGTATAGTTAACATCGTTATATTGGTTTCTGGTGTACAAAATAGTGATTCAGCAATTCTATTCATTACTCAGTTTTCATCATGATAATGTATTCTTTAATCCCATCTCTATTTCACCCATTCCTCCCCACACCTCCCCTCTGGTAACCATAATTTTATTCTCTATAGTTAAGAGTCTGTTTCTTGGTTTGTCTTTCTCTTTTTATATCTTTGTCCATTTGTTTTGTTTCTTAAATCCCACATATGAGTGAAATATATAGTATTTGCTTTTCTCTGACTGACTTTGCTTAGCATTATATTCTCTAGCTCTACCCATGTTGTTGCAAATGGCAAGATTTCAAGATTTCATTCATATTTATGGCTGAGCAATATTATGCCATATATATCTAAATATATCTATATATATCTCTATATGTAAGCTATACATACATAATAGACCTATACACTGTATTAGCTATATCTATATATTAACTATCTATATCTATTAGCTATACACTGTATGTATACACTGCATCTTCTTTATCCATTCATCTATTAATGGACACTTGGGGCTGCTTCCATAATGTAGCTATTGTTTATAATGCTGCAATAAACATAGGGGTGCATATATCCATTTGAATTGGTGTTTTTGTATTCTTTGGGTAGATACCCAGTAGTGTTATTACTGGATCCTAGGGTCTCTCTCTCAAAATTAAACATAAAAAAAGGAGAACTGGTACATAATTCCCAGCTCTACCATTGTTATATATCCTTGAGCAGTTTGCTAAATGTCGCTGAGCCTTATTTTCCCTGTCTGTTAAGTGGTTACAAGGATAGGAACTGCCCCTCAGGACTGAAGTGAGAAATAATGAAATAACACACGTAAAGTACTTATACAATGTCCACTACAAACTAGGCACTCAGGAAATATTTAAATAAGTGAATGATCTGAAACCTATTTGTGCTTCTAAGATCAACTCAGGACTCACCTCTTCTGTAGAGCATTTTGATTATCTTCCCCCAACCCCCATCACTACTACCACACACAGTGCCTTTACCATTCTGGACCAAGTTGCATATTGTTGATTTATCTTACCTGCTAACTGTCTGTCTCACCAAACCTAGCTCCTTAGTCTCTTTTGCAACCTCCACTCCCATGCACTGAACACCCTACTGAGCCCTGGGTAGGCACTCGATACATGTCTATCAATTGACAACATGCACATGAGTTGACTTTCTTTGTCCTTAGACCTAATCGTTTTCTGTAGACCAGGTGGTGGGGAGAACTGTGTCTCACAGTTTGATGATCACATTGGGAACCTCCTCACTTCTTATAATGATGCCGACACTCGTGTGTAAGGCTATTAGGACTGTTGTTCTCAGATTTACAAAGACTGAATGCAGTGGATAACTCCCACCTTTCTTGCATGAAGGAGAAATAAAGGATAATCACATGGCTTTCTTCAGCTCCATTTGTGTGTGTGAGGAGCATTACACTGGCAGTAATTACAGAAAGGAAAGGAAATGGAATAAGTAGCAAAGGAAGAATTAGTTGTGCTCGACCTAATTAAAATCTCGTGGAAAGAATTCTTCTCTTATTTGGAAAGGTGATCTAATATGACCTTGAAGCCATTGTATTAACCACTGTACTTTTCATTTTAGGGGGAGTAGATGGCAGAATGATCATTTGAGAAAGTCAGCCCTTCACTTGCCTTTCAGAAATTAAATGACCTTGATTTCTGAACCACATCCTCCAAGTGAAATTAAATTGCATTGAACCTTGTCAGTTAACAACTGGAAGCTAATCAAACCAGAGGAGGAGCTCACCCAACTGATTCTCTAGCAGGATGTGGTGGGGGGTGTTTGGGGAGGAGACAGGGAACAGTGGGTGTGAGGGCCTTGGACCTTTGGGCAAAGTTCAGTGAAATTTTTACTTTGTTAAAAAACCAAAAAGCACACATTAAAGAAATGTAGTCTTTCTTTCCAGGTGTTTTCATACTATATCATTTGTCTTAATGGTTGAGAGATATTTTCCTATAATCTATCATAGTTTATAAAATTTCCAGGCAGATACCCTCCCTGGGGGAGACTGTTACAGGGAGGCTGTTACAGTCATGATATAACCAGCATGGTAGCTATCATTTGTGTATTTCTGATTGTATCAAGCTCTTTGTCCGTATTTTCTCATTTAATTTTCATAACTATACATACCAGCTGCTACTTTCTCCCCATTTTGCAGATAAGAAAACTGAGGTTTAGAGATGTTAAGTAATTTTCCAAACATTGCATAATTTAACTGAATTGCCCACCCACCCAACTATGCCATGTTTCCTGTAGGAGTGTTATTCTCCGGCAAGAGCCAAAGGTCCTTTAATCCCATGTGGGAGGTATCTTTGGCATACACTGCCCTGGTATGGTAATGGTGATATGTTCTGAAACCTGCATTCAGCAGCTATTCATGACTATTAATTAGTATAAATTGTCAGGTATGTGAGAAATGTCTTAGGTACGGTCAGAAGAGACAATGTGACTCCATCCCTCATAGACTGACAATAACTTATCCATCCAAATACAGAGAATGCAGCTAGCAGCTGAGGTAGCTAAGAGACACAACAGCATAGTGCAGTCATTACAAGTGCAGGTCCTAGGATCTGACTGCTTGAGTTTAATCCTGGATCCACCAGTTTGTAGTTGTGCAACTTTGAGCAAATTACTTAAATTCTCTGTGATTCTGTTTATCTTCAGAATGTAGAAAATAACAGTACCTACCTTATAAGGGTATCATGAAAATTAAATGAGGCAGTTATATAATTAGCATACAGTAAATGCCTAGTGTATATTAGCTATTAAGACATAACATTTGGTCCCTGGTCATGAGATCACCTGAACTTCTGGAATAAGACAGAATTGGCCAGTTCACTGAAGCTGATCACCAAGGGGAACTTGTTTAGGGATGATTTGGCATTGAGCTGACAGGAGGAAAACTGAACTAGGAGCTAGGAGCCAGGAAGTGGAATTGTCCATAGGGCTTGCTACATTCACAGCAGATGTTGCAGGTAAGTGTCCCTGAGAGAAGCACTTGCTAGGAAAGACCAGGCCAGAGTGAAGGAGAATAGCATCTTTCCATCATTCAGTCCATTCATCCCTCTGTCTTCCTATGCTGCTATTTTTCTGTCCTCCCATCCATCCATCCATCCATCCATCCATTCTAGAATCTGCCATCCTTTCTAGACTTTTATCAATCCTTCTGCCTTTCTTTCTTTTGTTCCATCTATTCATTCATCCATCCTGTCTACCTCCCTTTCTTTTCAACTGCAGTATAGTATGTGGTCAAGGGGGCAGAATGTGGAGATGGAAAACCTGGGTTGCAATCCTGTAATTTATTACTTGGATGACCTTAGACAAATTTGGTAGCCTCTTCAAGTTTCAAATTCCCCATTTGTAAATTGGGACTGACTTCCAAAGGCAAAGGGCAGTGACTCATTTATATTTGTGTTTTTGCAATTTTGTTCTGTCTGTTGTGGGGGAGAATGGAGTGGAAGGGAGCAAGACCAACAAGAGGGAGATCAGTTGGAAGGTTTTGCCAACAACCAAGAGGATGTGAATACAGACCAAATAATGATACCTGTCACTTACTGTGGGCTTAGGGGGTGTGAGAAATGGTGCTCTGGGCTTTGCTTGAATTATCCATTGAATCCTTATAATAACTCTTAAGATTTAGGAACTGTCTTATTATTTCCATTTAATGGATGTGGAAAATGAGGCTGAGAAAGTTTAAGGAATTCACTAGCATCGTACAACTGCTAAGTAGCAGAACTAGAATTTGAACAGAGACCATTGCTCTGTACCTCTATGCCACTTCTGTGTAAGGATAGTGGAGGCAAGCATGAGGAAGAGGGGCTGCTTCCAAAAGACTCTGCTGATGTTAAAACAGCAAGATGATCTGACCAATTGATAGTAGGAGGCACTAATATGCTGATAGCTCTCTGGAAGGAAAAATGCCCTCCTTTGTAGTGTTTTCTGGTTTACTACCATCATGGCTGATTTGAAGTTACTAATGTGATGCCACTGAATGTGGAGTTGAAAAGAGACAGTGGGGGTTAGAGAGATGAAAGAGCCAAGAATGCCTCGGAGTTGTCACCTTGTAGCTGAGTGAGTACAGGTAGGTGTCGTTACAGAGTGTTTCTCATTTTCCTTGGGTCAGATACAGTTTTTAGAATCTCTTGAAAGCTGGGAAACTGTTCCCCAGAAAACTGCTTATTGTCCCAAAATTCTCAAAGTATTTCAAGGCTTTCATTGTTATACCAAAGCCCTTTTGCTGCATTAAAAAAAAAAAAAAAAACCTGCCACCACCAATTCCCAGTGTCATTTAATAACAAATCAACAAGAACCATATAGTATTTAGCTGCCATATTTGTGGTTTGGCTCAGATCCAGTTGATACAGGCTGGGCTTGACTCGGTGGCTTTGCTCCATGTTTTTCTCTCCGCCTCCACTCAGCAACTGCAGACTAGCCCAGCCATGGTCACATGACAGGAACAGAAACACTGGGTGGTAAATGGAAACATTCAAGGTCTCTTAAACCCAAGGTTTCACCTGGCACCCTGTCACTTCCACCTCATCGTATTAGCCAAAGTAACTCACATATTTGGACCCAGAGTCAAGGGGTGAGGAAATATACTCTGTCCTTTTAGTGGAGGGAAGTGAAAGTCACATGGCAAAGGGAGGTGTTGGAGCTTTGAGACTAATGATTCAGTCTACCACAGGGGCATGTCTCCAGGTGAGCAGAACAGACTTACGCCTGAAGGCAATAGTGAGACCCCACCACCTCCTATCCAGGAATGCTTCTAGCCTTTACTCCACCTCTGTATTTCCTTTATGTTGGTGTGGAGAGGATGGGAGAGCTTGGGCCTCCTTCCTTTCTTCCTCTGCTGTTGTGAAGGCTGGTTTTGTCCCACAGTTTAGAGACCTAAGCATTACATCATCCCTCCTTTGCCATTTTGACAAGCCAAGCGACTTTGTCCTCACTCAGGGTTTCAAGTGAGCCCTTCAGAAAGGTGCTGTAGATGCAACTTTCCCTAATGCGTCTTAAAATTAGTGCTTTTTTTTTTTTTTAACAAATAGGCCTTATTTATACCACACACACAACAACAAAAAAGAAAGATAATTAGGCATACACACTGCAATCAAGCATATTGGGTTCGTTGGAATCATTAAACTTAATTACTTTTACTTGTTATTCTTGGGGGCTATAATATCAGTATTAGATGCCAATGGAATCTGCACTGTGTTTGATTTAGCTGAAACAAGGATTCAGTAATTTACTGCCTCTTTGAGAGGTTTTTTACCAAAGTGGGAAATATGCTGAGTGCCTCCTATTGCTTTTCATGCAGCCTGCTGAAAAACACCTTTGTGGAAAGACTGAGATATTGGCCAGCAACCTGTCTTAATGCCCTGGGAGATGGAATCCTTTGAGATTCCTGCTCATTTCCAGGTGGAATTAACCACAAGTGCTAACCACATGTATTAAGCCCTTACATTGAGTATTAATCCTCATAATTACTTAATTTTGCAGAAGAGGAAACTGAGGTTTTAAGGGGTTAAATAGTTTTCTTGAGGTCCCAGAACTTATAAGAAGCAGGTCCAGGATCTTTGCTAAGAGGGAAGTTTCCTGAACCCAGGATCAGTGTTATCACTTTGTTTTTTGTTCCCCAAATCTTGGTGTTAGTTTCCCTTCCAAATTCTTGATAAGTCATATCAAAGACTTCTTGATAAGTCTTACACATTTTCTCAAACTCAAGTTCTAATAAAGGCCAAGATTTCATAAATATTTTCCAGGTGCCTGTCACTATACTAAAGAGTTTTAACTGTGCTAAAAGTTTGTCTTGTGAAGACATGCCAATAATCCTATTCTATAGCATTGGATCATAATATATTGCTATTGTTACTATTACTTTGTACATTGTCACATCTATGTGTCTCAGGCTGATGTCACTATCAGTATCAGGAGTGTGTTCAAATTAGGGTAAGAGCTACTCACAGTGTTTCACCAAATAGGGCTTTATTTTTTTCGTAACAGCAAATCCAGAGAGGCAGCCCAGGCTGTCATGGCTGTCCACAGTGCCGTTAGAGTCCCAGACTGCTTCCATTTTTCAGCTCAGTCATCCTTAGAGGTTGGCTTTTCTCTTCATGGTTGTCAAATGGTTGCTACACCCCCCCAGGCATTGCATCTACCTTGAGGAGAGGAAGGAGGAGAAGGTGAAGCACCTTCTGTAAGCAAAAGCGCCTCCATGTATTATTAGTGCAGTGTCACCCTCTCTGAGATTTATAACTACATGTCCCCATAAAGCGGTGGATCATGGGGCCACCCCCTGTCTCATGGGAGCCTGGGAAAAACATTTTATTTTAGTTGCACATGTGGATGCCATGAACAAAAGCAGGTAAAGAAGAGGAGGATGGATGTGGGCAAGAGAGAGCAAACTAACCATGTCTGGTACATCATCCTCAGACAAAAAGATCAACAAGCTTTGCTATCTAATGCAGTTTGAGGTTTCTCCCCTTGAAAAGCTTCATTTCATTCTCTATTATTTCCTTTAGTCCTTACACATCCTTTTGAGGAAGTTGGTTCACTTTCATTCTCAGGGGCTCTCAAAGAACATTTTCCTGGTCACTTTTTTCAAGTCTCAGAACTGAGCAGCAAGAGGAGGAGGGACCATTTCTGTCTTGGACAGACTTGAGCAGGGCTCAAATCTTTCTCTGACTGCCTATCAATGAACAGGAATGGCAGGCTGGGGAGAGCCTTTAGGATTGGGAACTGGGATGGAGGATGGGTGGAAATTTAACGATGTGATTAGCTAGGCTTGGAGTCAAACCTCTCAGCATGCTCCTAATTAATTATCAGATGCACCACCTGCCAACCTTCTCTCCTCTGAAGTCTCCCAGATTGCACTGTGGGTACAGGAGGGAGCATAGAGTCTGCTCATGCTTGGGGAATTGGGGAGTTCCCCATTAAGTGGGTGTGCAGTCAATTAACATATGAGTCCAGGGACCTTCTGAGCATGCCTCGTAATGATCAATTAGAATGAGTGATGAGGGCTACTAGAAAGAGGGAGCTGCCTTAGTTTATTGATTATGTGGTGGTAGGGGCACTTGGTATACAGTGCTAATTTCCAACAGCCAATTCCAGCACAGATAAATTCTGTATTCCAAAGAGGAATGGGGTAGGGGAAAAACAGTAGCAACAGAGTTCAGTTTGTAAAGGCTTTTGTTTATTTGTTTTGGTTAAGAATTTTTAATTATAAAAATTAGGTATACTACTTTTTATCTATAAAAGCATTTCTTGATTGATTACTATGAATGAAACACTGTGCTTTGCTTCTGTTTCCCAGTTACTGCTTACAAGAGCTTATGAGAAAGTTAACACCCCACACTTCAGATGAGGAAAGAGCGAGGCAGAGAGGCCTGCACCAACCATACAGACAGGAAGTGGAAGAGCAAGAATGTGAACCCAGTTTTGTCTGACTCCAAAGCTTGTATCTTTAAGCACCAGTCATTCTATTTGCAACTCATGTCATTTTAGGAAAATTGGATCATGCTAACAATTATAAAGAAAGTAATCATCCATAATCCCAACACTGAGGGACAGACTGTACAAGATATACTAATCTTTTCCTCCCGCTGTCTTCTTAGTCTCTAGCTCATTTTCATTTCCATTTCATCTGCCCCCAACTCCTTTTCACTATGACGAGTGCTGTTTAAACCGGGGGCAAATAGCTGACTCATGCTGGGCCAGTTATATCTGTCTCTCCCAAATTTAGGATAGAAGTCACAGACACTATTAGCTGGGGCTGAAGTGCAAAGGCATGTGGACCCATTGGGAAGGATCCCAGTGTGGAGCTGCCTCAGGGGCCTCCGTGATGGATCCTGAGGAAGGCAGCTAATGAGCAAGGAGTTGGTCTGCAGGAGGTGAAGGAAGATAGAATGAGAAGCCAATTGGAGAGAGCATGTGGTTCTGATAGAGCAAGGTGAGCAAGTGCCTAGCCTGAACTATCTCCAGTTGTGTTTGTAAGACCAACCATTTTTATTTATTTTTTATTTTATTTATTTATGTATTTATTCACTTACCTGAGAGGGACAGAGAGAGCATGCAAACGGGGGAGGGGCAGAGAGGAGGGAGTCCCAAGCAGGCTCCATAATGCCAGTGAAGAGCCTGATACAGGGCTCATACTCACAGACTGCAAGATCATGATCGGAGCCAAAGTCAGACATTTAACCAACTGAGCCACCCAGGTGCCTCGATCACCCCTCTTTTTTTTTTTTTTTTTTTTTTTTTTTTTTTACTGTCATTAATGCCCAGTTTTATTTTAACAATTAGCTTGGGAGAAGAAAGAGAAGAAATAATTATTATTTTTTTTTCAAGCTTCAGTAGTAAATATTCTGCTACTATGTACTAAATACTGCATGGTTTGCCCAAGCTAAGATGAAACCC